>NC_041227.1:21950819-21978691 GCF_002837175.3 Physeter macrocephalus
AAATAAATAAAATAAAATAAAATACATAGTTGTGAAAGATTTTATATAATGTTAAGAATAGTTTGAACAGCTAGCTATTAGTTCTAGCGTTTCTTGAAAGTAAGATGTTTCAGACGAATTTGGAGAATGTTTTTTGTTTAAGATAATCCAAATTATGATTTAATTCCTCTTTGCTGATGCTCCACAATAAATGAGTGTTGGCTTTGTAAAAATGAAATTAGTGTTAATATTTTAGTTCATTTATGTATGGAAAAATTGGGATCTATCATTCTATTGAGTATATTAACGTGAAAGTATTTTTTTGATTTTTCATCAGTACCTTTTTGTACTAAGAAACAAGTTGATTTCTGTGACTACCTGATAACTTAGATTTTTAAAATCGAGAATATAGGATTTAAAGAATATTTGGCCTTGCTGAGCGGCTTGTAGGATCTTAGTTCCCCCATGAAGGGTTTGAACCGGGCCACGGCAGTGGCAAAAGCGCCGAGTTCTAACCCCTGGACCGCCAGGGAATTCCTAAGGATTTAAAGAATATTTTTTGAGCGATACAAAATAACAATAGTTATGTTCGTTCCTTTTCGGACTCCTGAAACAGATACTCCTCATAACTCCTGAAAAATCTGGTTACTCATCAAGCTTTTACATCATTTTATAGTTAGGCACAAAATTTGTAATCAGATCTTTTTGGGATCCTCCCAGACCGGGGCGCGAACCCGGTTCCCACGCATCGGCAGGCGGACGCACAACCACTGCGCCACCAGGGAAGCCCTGTAATCAGATCTTAAGTGAAATTCCAGTTTCACTGTTAAGCTGTAACTGTGGTCAGATTACTACCTTCTATCTCTAAAAGATGATGGTAGGTCCTACATAGTGTTTTAGCAATATGTAATATTGGGTATTTATCATTTGATTATATGTCACAATAAGAAAATAATTGTTAGGAAGTAGGCTGGGGGGAATCATGCTCAATTCATTTCCTGTGATGGAGGACAAACCTAATAGTGTGTACGTTGGCCTGGCAAAGGGCTCAGAAGAATCACATTGATAAATGAGATTTTGAATTCATTTAACTTTAACTTCCTATTATGCCCCAGTTTGTTAAAATAAAGGAGTTTGTGTTAGAATATAAATTGAGAACTATTGCTTTTGAGAAGTACTTGGTATGGGAAAAAATGACTGCTGAACTGAAGGGTTTACTTGGTTTGATTTATATTGGCGTAAGTCCTTTTAAGATGGACAGCCAGTTGATGTACTGTACGTTGAATAACAGTGATATTGAGAGCACATGAATCATGAGTGTATTTAACACTTCCAGGAGATAATCTTATATTTCCACATTTGGCATATCTGTTACCAGGATGTTGCTTTAGATTGGCATAATGTAGGTTGTTTTTTTTTTTTAATTTAAAAAATTTTTTATTATTTATTTTGGGCTGCATTGGGTCTTTGTTGCTGTGTGTGGGCTTTCTCTAGTTGCGGTGAATGGAGGCTACTCTTGGTTGTGGTGCACGGGCTTCTCATTGCAGTGGGTTCTCTTGTTGCAGAGCACGGGCTCTAGTTGTGGCACATGGGCTCAGTAGTTATGTCTCGCAGGCTCTAGAGCGCAGGCTCAGTAGTTGTGGTGCACGGGCTTAGTTGCTCCATGGCATGTGGCATCTTCCCAGACCAGGGCTCAAACCCGTGTCCCCTGCATTGGCAGACGGGTTCTCAACCACTGTGCCACCAGGGAAGTAATGTAGTGTTGATAGATCACATTTTATACATGAATGCCTTGCGTAGTTGCTTTATATGAGTTTTGTATATGTTCTTAAAACTTAATCTAAAATTTTTTTATTGTGGTAAAATGTCATATAGTAAAATCTAAAATTTTTGTTTAAGAATTTGGCATTGTAACCATTTTAAGTGTACTGTTCAGTGCCATTAATTAGTCACACGTAAGTGGAATCATACAATTTTTTTTTTATATATATGTATTTTAATTAATTTGTTTTTATTTTTTTGACTGCGTTGGGTCTTTGTTGTGGTGTGTTGGCTTCTCATTGCGGTAGCTTCTCGTTGTGGGGCACAGACTCTAGGCACGCGGGCTTCAGCAGTTGTGGCTCGCGGGCTCTAGAGTGCAGGCTCAGTAGTTGTGGCGCATGGGCTTAGCTGCTCCGTGGCATAGGGGATCTTCCTGGACCAGGGCTCGAACCCGTGTCCCCTGCATTGGCAGGCGTATTCTTAACCACTGTGCCACCAGGGAAGTCCCCCAATATTCTTTTATGTATGACTTACACTTAGCATAATTTGATATCACTTGTCATTAAGCAAACTTAAGGTATGAGTGGGATTTACTACTCTGCTCAAAATGGTATTTATTCATTCTAAGTGGATGTGTGTGATGTGCCTTATGTGTTGTCTTAACTAACTTGTAGGCAGAAAAAAACAGAGCTGCAGCAATGGCAAACAATCTACAAAAGGGAAGTGCTGGACCTATGAGGCTCTATGTGGGCTCGTTACACTTTAACATAACTGAAGATATGCTTCGGGGGATCTTTGAGCCTTTTGGAAGGGTAAGTCCCAAGTTTTTTAGTGGATCCTAAATCTTGAAACAAATGTAACTGCACAATAATTTATTTGGTTTGTCATGTTTCTAAGAGATTAATGTTAGGATTGGAGTGGTTCTATAAAGTTTTTGAGACAACTTAGATCAAGATAGTTTCCCTGAAGATAGCATTTGAAGACAGAATCTGTCAACATTTGTAATGCTACAGTGAAATGCATAGTATTAGCTTCAATTATTAAAAAATCAACCTGAATTATAAAATGTACTGTGCATTGGAGCAAGAGATTTTTCTTTTTCTTGGTTTGTTTCTTGGGATAGTTTTTCTTACTGAAAACTTAGGGGTATATAAGCTTCTCTGTACTTAATATGTAAGGAATTAGACTGTTTATGCCCATTTAGTCCTCATTTTTTTTCTTATTGAGATAAAATTGACACAGAACTAAGCTTAAGGTGTACAACATAGTGATTAAACTTAAATACATCATGAAATTATTACAATAGGTTTAGTGAACATCTGTCATCTCATACAGATAGAACATTAAAGAAATAGATAACAGAAATTTTTTTCCCTTGTGACGAGAACGTTTAGGATTTACTTTTGAGCCTTAATTTATGGTATACAGCAGTGTTCATCATACATAACATCCCTAGTACTGATTTATCTTATAACTGGAAGCTTGTACCTTTAGACTACTTTCATCTAACTTTTCCCTCCGCCCTCCACCCCCCACCCCTCACCGCTCTGGTAGCCACACATCTGATCTTTTTTCCCATAAGTCTGGTTTTGAAGTACAGTTGAATTGCAACACTAACAGTTCCTGGTACAAAACATAGTAATTTGATATTTTTATGCATTTTTTTCGAAAGAATCACCAGGGTAAGTCTAGTTCTCCTCATTTTAGAAGAGATGGTTAGAGTAAATGTTACTAGTAGGCTGTGCTCTGGTTTAAAAAATTCATTGTGTGGCCATGAATAAAAATCTTGGTTCCTGTCATACCTTGTCCACTACTTAATCTTTATGGCCCTTGGATATACATTTCATTGTTTTCTTTCACTACCCACTCAACCCCTTTGTTAAACTGTTTTATGTGTCAATAATGATAAAGTTGGGGTGTTTAATTTTGTGGGTGCTTTATATTTATTGGAAATATACACATATTAATGGTGCACAAATCATAATTGTATGAGTTGGTCAGTCATTACAAAATAGATATGTTCCTGAAACAACCAGAACATGAAATATAATATGTGGGTGCTGTATTTTAATTTTTCATGATTCTTTGTATGTCCAAGTTTGTTGGGATATTGTGATGTAAATACAGTTCCCTCATTTAAGGTGAACAATCATTGCTTTGTAGCATATTCACAGTGTTGTGCAACCATCAACCACATCCAATTGTTATTTTTAGTTATTCCAACATTTGAGGCAATTTATTGTGTCTGGCATAATTGAGAATTAACATTTGGTGTATTTTAGTAAAGGGGAAGAAAAAAGGTTGATTTCGTTTTTTAACATTGTATTCTGCAAAGGATTTCAGATTTTTAGTGGTTTTTGATGCAAAAGACTCCCCAGTGCATAACTTCTTGTTTAGGAAGTTCCTCGGCCTTTAGAAAGAAGATTTTTTGGGCATGAGGGATTGTGGTATGTTTTCTATTATGTTTTAGGGGGAGCCATTTTAAAATCATGTTTCAAGGGGTAAAATACTTTTGTCCCCCCTTTTTCATTTATATAAATAATAATTGTGGTTTTCATTTTTAGATTGAAAGTATCCAGCTCATGATGGATAGTGAAACAGGTCGATCCAAGGGATACGGATTTATTACGGTAAGCAATTGACTATGATTAACATTATGACTTAAAAGTTTTTGATTTGAGTAGTGTAGTGTAAAGCTTTATTGGTTATTGATAGTGAGGAAGGAGGTAAGGTTAATATTTTCAAGTGGTTTAACTTATTTTGCTATTAGTTAGCCAATTCTTAGTAGCTTAAGGTGTCCACCAAATGTGAAACTTAAAGCAGTTTGCTATCATTCTATTTATGGTCAGTTTGCTTAGCCAACTCTTCATGAAATTTAAGTCATTCACTCCTTTAGGACTTCTTCAGTCTCTCTTTTTTTTAAAATCCTTAATTTTTAAAAAATAAATACTTATTTTATATATTTATTTTTGGCAGTGTTGGGTCTTCGTTGCTGGGCTTGGGCTTTCTCTAGTTGCAGCGAGCGGGGGCTACTCTCCGTTGCGGTGCACAGGCTTCTCATTGCGGTGCCTTCTCGTGTTGCGGAGCACAGGCTCCAGGCGCGCGGGCTTCAGCAGTTGTGGCATGCGGGCTCAGTAGTTGTGGCACGTGGGCTCTAGAGCGCAGGCTCAGTAGTTGTGGCGCACGGGCTTAGTTGCTCCGCATGTGAGATCTTCCTGGACCAGGGCTCGAACCCGTGTCCCCTGCATTGGCAGGCGGATTCTTAACCACTGTGCCACCAAGGAAGCCCTCTTCAGTTTTTTTTTGTGACACAAGATGTTAGTTGCATAAAGGTGTCTTGGAATTCTCTTCCTTTTGACATGGACACATCGGACAACCATGACCAGAATTGCCTTATTAAAAGTGTTTGTAGGGACTTCCCTGGTGGCGCAGTGGTTAAGAATCCATCTGCCAATGCAGGGGACACGGGTTCGATCCCTGGTCCAGGAAGATCCCACATGCCGTGGAGCAACTAAGCCCATGCGCCACAACTACTGAGCCTGCGCTCTAGAGCCCGCGTGCCACAACTACTGAGCCCGCATGCTTCAACTGCTGAAGCCCGCGCGCCTGGAGCCAGTGCTCTGCAACAAGAGAAGCCACCGCAATGAGAAGCCCGTGCACTGCAACAAAGAGTAGCCCCCGCTCCCTGCAAATAGAGCCCGTGCACAGCAACGAAGACCCAACACAGCCAAAATAAGTAAATAAATAAATAAATTTATTTAAAAAAAAAAAAAATGTGTGTAGCTGACCATTGAAGCCCAGTGCCTGAATAGGGTATGAAGTGGCAGCTTGGAATAATTGTGAAGGGAGGTGCCCTTTTAAAAGTAAACTCTTTATATATTAATGTTCATGATGCAGTCCAATTACATGAGAGAACAGTTTTTCAAATTATTTTTTAACCTTGGAAAGTGCTGGAAACACATTTTTAGTTTAAAATACAAATAGTTGTTACCACTGCTGCCATTGTACACAAAAAATTTTTTAAATACAGAGATCCCAGATATTATCAAGAAATTACAATTGTGTCTTATAACCAAATTTAAATAAAATTGAAACCTATTCTGTAGTGATATATTCCACTGTTCAGTGGGATTTTATCTACCTCAGTGTGTGTTAGTGAAAAGAAAAGTTATAAAACACCAACATGCTATCTTGTTACTAGTAACATTAGCATGATCTCCCCCGCCCAAAAATAAGGTGTTCAAGGGATTTTACATGCAACTTACAAATATTTCATCCTACTATTATCTAAAGTATTTAGTGTTCTGTATGCTGGATTTAGTGCTTGAATATTTGCTCACTGGCCATATTTTCACTAGAAAACTACTAAATGTCATGTAAACGATGAAGACATTTTGCAAAACATTTTAATTTTTTAACATAAATCAAGTATGAATTATTTCCTATGACTTACTGATCTGTATGCAAAGCTAGATTATGTAGGGACTTTACTGGTGGTCCAGTGGCTAAGACTCCGAGCTTCCAATGCACGGGCCCCGGGGTTTGACCCCTGGTCAGGGAACTAGATCCCACATGCCACAACTAAGAGTTTGCATACCATATCGAAGCTCCTGCATGTGGCAATGAAGATCCCACCTACCACAACTAAGGCTTGGTGCAGTCAAATAAATAAATATTTTTTTTTAAAGCAAGATTATGTAAATCTACATGGTTCTGTTGTGTGTGTAAATGTTTTTATAATTTGTAACTACTATCTGTAATTGTTTCCATCTCAGTAATGGAAAAAAACTATTTTTAAACAATTCAACATCTGATGAAAGATGAAGCTGTGGAATTAGAATATAGCCCGTTCTTCCATTATATTAAAACCAGATTGTGTGAATTAAAGTTTTATTGTGTCTGCATCCTGAAATTAAGACTAATACTTACTTAACTGGCAATAAAACAATGACCCAGAATTTTGTATTAAAAATTAAGTTTTGTATTAAAAACCTGAGTTGAACTTTTAATTTTCCTGAATAGTGTACTTTTATGAGAGAAAAGAAGCAACATATTAATTTATTCCAGCATATTAAAAAGGGTTTTGATGTTTGAAAAACTACTTTTCACATTTTGTTACTGAGATTCTTTATTCCCAAAGACAGGTGTCATTACTTGATAATGTCTTGCCCTTTAAACCACCACATTAATAAATCTAATATGCATAAACTTTGGTGGTCTTATAATTTAGGTTATATTACTTATAGCTTGGACTTGTTACTTTATCATCCTTGGACATGTAATTATTGAATATACTAGCTTTAATAAGTAAGGGTTTCTTTACCTTGCATATATAAGTAATTACTGGACTTTTTATCCCCCTCTCAATTGTATAGTTTTCTGATTCAGAATGTGCCAAGAAAGCTTTGGAACAACTTAATGGATTTGAGCTAGCAGGAAGGCCAATGAAAGTTGGTCATGTTACTGAACGTACTGATGCTTCCAGTGCTAGCTCATTTTTGGACAGTGATGAACTGGAAAGGACTGGAATTGACTTGGGAACAACTGGTCGTCTCCAGTTAATGGCTAGACTCGCAGAGGGTAAGTTTATCCTAGTGTTGTGAATGATTCGTTGATACTGTAATGAGAAAGGTAACCATGCAGAAATAAATGGAAAATTATTTTTTCTTATTTTGGGGTTGACTTATCCTTGGGCAGCGCATGTGGTTTCATAGGTGAAATTCATTGCCTTAATTATAATGGAATCTACTTTATGATGGTGCTTTTTGAGTACCACAGCATGTATAACAGGATTTCTTTTCGCTTTCTATAATAATTATATCCTCATACTTCAAAATAAATTTAGTTGCAGTGCTTAATACTATGTCCTGCCTGTACAGTTGGCCTCCCATGTCTGTGAGTTCTGCATCTGTGAGTACGGAGGGCAGACTGTATCACGCACTTTATATGAGGGACTTGAGCATTTGTGGATTTTGATATCCGAGCAGATCCTGGAAATAATCTCACCTGCCCTGCTACCAAAGACCACTGTAATTTATTTTAATGAAGTGACTTTGGTATTAAGCAACCAGAAAACTAGGATTTTCCTGCTCTTAACACAGCAGGGACGTTAAGACCTATTCTTTTACAGGTACAGGCTTACAGATCCCACCAGCAGCACAGCAGGCTTTGCAAATGAGTGGCTCTCTGGCATTTGGTGCTGTGGCAGGTAGGAATTGAATCTTTTCTATTTGAAATCATTGTTTTTTTCACCTAATTCGAAAATTTGCCAAATTTTTGCATTTAAAAGGACTTACTGAGAATTCAATTCATCAAGTACTTTTAACTTACAGATTTCAAGAGTTCATGTGAGGAAGTGGTGATATAGGACATAATTATCCACTCATAATAATCTGTCAGGGTATTTTTGAACCCTGCATACCAATTTTTAGTTGAAATTGCTGTTGTTTTTTGGTTTTGTTTTGATTGATTGATTGATTTTTGGCTGCATCAGGTCTTAGTTGCGACATACGGGATCTTTTGTTGCAGCACGTGGGCTCCTCTCTAGTTGTGGCATGCGGGTTTTCTCTCTAGTTGTGGCGTGCAGGTGTCAGGGTGTGTGGGCTCTGTAGCTTGCAGCACACGAGCTCAGTAGTTGAGGCGTGTGGGCTTAGTTGCCACGTGGCGTGTGGCATCTTAGTTCCCTGACTAGGGATCGAACCCGCGTCCCCTGCACTGTAAGGTGGATTCTTTTATCATTGGACCACCAGGGAAGTCCCTGTAAGTTGTTAGGTCTTTTTAAATGTGTCACTTTTATTGAAGACCAAAAAGTTTATATTGTTTCAAAGGAAAAATGGTTTTTGTAATGTTTTTGTTTGGAAAGCTACCAGAGGCCTTTGAATCAAGCTTTATTTAAAATAATTACAGTATTAAGAGTGCAGAGAAAACTGCTTTCCTAATTAGAACATACTACAGTTGATCCTTGAACAACATGGGTTTGAACTGCAAGGGTTTACTTACACATGGATTTTTTTCAGTTGTAAATACCACACAATTCGTTAAATCCATGAATTTGGAAGGACTAAGGATAGGGAGGGTCTACTATAAGTTACATACGGGTTTTCAACTGCTCAGATGGTTGGTGTCCCTAATCCCCTAGTTGTTCAGAGGTCAACTGTATTTTGAGATTTTGAGTTATAGAATGAAGTGCCTTGAGAAGTGAGGAAAAGAGGGAGAGAATTGATAGTTTCTTACAATTATGTAACGGTGGGTTTAGTTTATGAATCACATTGTTTTCTTCTCCTTTGTGGCTCAGGTACTTGAAATTAACCCAAATCTATGAGCTAGGATAGCATTAAATTTTGAGATGTTGAAGCCTTGCTTTTAGAATATCTGAGAAGAACCCTTTGTAGTTTGTACTTTAGATGACAAGAAACACTAACCCAAGAAAGTATGGCAATATAAGATCATGGTACTGCATCTGAATATATAAAAAGTTCTGTGTGGTTGCTTCATGATTTCCTTTTCAATTGAAAAGCCATTAATTAACAGAGAGGATCATTTCTGCGTCTGCATTATTCTTTATAGGGGGCGCTTCTGTGTTTTCCTTTTTTTTAGTGAATATTCGAAAGTTTGTGAGTACTTTTAGGGTCTTGTGCTTCCTTTCAAACTGTGACATTTTGAAATCTGATAGGTAGTTCTTCAAAATTACAGATAATCATGTTAGTGTATTCATATGAGAAGAACAGTTATAACTATTAATGCATTTCTGTATTTATGAATCATTTAATGACTTCAGGTTTCTCTAAATTATTGTTTTGTTTGACTTTTTAAACAAGTATTAGACATTTAATTTCTTTGCAGTGAACACGTAGTCATAGAATGTCACGTACTATAATTGAAGATACTAAAGGAGACCCATCACTTCAGAAATACATCCTAGTCTCTGGTTTGACAGTTACTGTTTTACCTGAAAACTGTATCCGTGTATTGCT
Source organism: Physeter macrocephalus (assembly GCF_002837175.3). Taxonomy (NCBI): domain Eukaryota; kingdom Metazoa; phylum Chordata; class Mammalia; order Artiodactyla; family Physeteridae; genus Physeter; species Physeter macrocephalus. Next base: position 21,960,533 of record NC_041227.1, read on the forward strand.
TCCCATTGTTCAGGTCATTCTTTCAATAATTTAGAAAAATGCTAGAGTGTTTACCATATTCTAGGTATTTCACTAGAGGCTGGTGCCTTTAGGGATTTAATACAAATACATATGATTCATTTCTAAACAATTTTCTGTTATATCCTGGCTGCTGTATCAAATATGTGGATTTGGTTTGTAAACAATATCTTCGCCTAATTATAGTTTTTCAGTGTTAGACGTTATTACTTCCCTAAGCCATTATTTCTCTTATGATGAATGAAGAATGACTATACTTCCCTGGGCACACTTACTGGGTAGTTTATATTAAGGCTGAAAATTCTAAATGTCCATATGGATTGCTTAAAATAGCCATTTAGTTAACTATTTGTTATATTCCCCCTTTTTAGTGTTGATAGATGATTTTAAAGTTTGGTTCTGTTTTCTTAAAACTTCCAGTAAATTGCTATTACTACTGAATTAATAATCAACACTCTATTTTAAGGTAAATATTTACATAACTGGGTATTTTTCTCCTGTCATTAAAACCTTACACATTCCTTGTTAAAATTAGATAAATTGCTGAGTGTTGATGTCAATATTTGAGGCCCTTGTTGCCGAAGTTCTTAAAAGTTGTTTTTTGAAACCAAGAGTGGCCTATCATTATATCCACATGTCTTTATTCTGGAAGTTTAACAGGTCTTTTCTAAGATACGTTAGTTCTTATCTTTATGAAACCCATGCTTTGTTTCCTAACTTGTTACAAATGACCTCAAGAACCATTTTTGAAATTTTGATTTATATACACTTAATATAGCATGGATTTCTGATACCTATAATTTTTTTCCCCATTTTAGGGAATAAAAGACAAATTATTTTATAATTTAAAGTTAATTGACAATGTTTCTATGGTCATATCTTCAAGTTCCTTCAGTATACACCAGTTAACATTTCTTCAACTCCCTGGGATGCCAATTTTGAGCACATAGGACCCAGGTATTCTTACATCCCCATGTGACTTGGGCTGCAGATCCCTTTTCATTTTTGCCCATGTTTTATGATCATTTTGTATACTCAACTAGAAGCCCAAATGGTAATAAAGTATTGCAGTTGAATCACGTGTTATTGAAAATTAGGTTACTGAATTCAAACAGTTTCTATGTTGTATATTTCTGTAATTTTTAAACTTCAAGATACCTTTGGATACTGTGACATTTTCTTTACTTTTCACACTTGCTGCTTTCACTTGATGGCAGCTTTCTCTTAATTGGCCTTCTCATGGAGAATTTTAATGATTATATGAGAAAATATATTGGTAGAAATCACCATTCTGTTTATTTTTAATGCAGACTAGATGTTTAGATTTTTCTTGTACTACATATATTATAGTAAATCTGATTGGATTTCATTCCTGCCTCATTAAATTTCCAGAATAGGCCAGGAAATCAGACCTAATAAAACTACCACCTCCTGGGCTGGACATGACAACTTAAAACTTAAAAGAACGTAAATAATATATATACATGGTTAGAATGGGGTCTTTCACTACTTAATCGGTAGATTATTGAAAGTGTTTGACGTGTACTGCTGCAGTATTTACTCTTTCACCATAAACTTCTAAAGTTTAAAATGCTTACTGACACTGATAGAACAATAAATAGTTGAATATCCCAAGTACTTGGAATTGAATTCTCAAGATCAGGGTTTTCATGCATTTTCTGACCGGTGTGCTTCCCTTTCCCCATTTCCCATTATTCCCATGTGAAGAGTAGTATAGTGGAATGCCTTTGAGATGTGGAAGAGTTCTAGGAATAGGAATAGAGAGGCATAAGTTTCCTAGGATAGGAGGAAAGAAAAAGGCCCCACAGCCTTGTCAATGAGGAATGGGGAAGGAGGTTTGGCTGCCAGGTTTTACTATAAGTTCATTTTGATAAACCCTGCTACCATAGTCCTCTTTTATTAATGCTTTCCTGACATTTACCCTGTTAGTTGAGGCTCTTCATTGTTCCTGCACTGAGCTGTAGAATTCTCTTTTGTTATAGATTTGCAAACAAGACTTTCCCAACAGACTGAAGGTGAGTTGAGTTTTTTATTTGTTTTTGAAGTGGATGTTAATGTAGCAGGACATAGTTGTATATATATATTATATCATAATTATTACTGTAGTTTGTATTTTGGGCCCAGTTTTGTCAGAATGACATACAGTGTCATTAACAGTAAGCCAGAAGGCCTAATCTAAGTCATTACAATTACATGAATAAAGATGATAAATGCCCATGCTTTTTTTTGCTGTAGCTTGCTTAGAATTATTTCCAGCTTTGTATGCCTATCTTTGTGTTCTGATTGTACGTTTTATATAGATGTTAGAAAATGAAACTTGTCATTTTAGTAGACAAATCTTTTAGAACATGGAGTCTGTGAACTTAATATAAGGTTAGGAAAAACTAACTCCAGTGATTTGTGTAAGCAGTACCAAGCAATTTAGATTATCCAGAACTAAATTGCATGCAGATTTCAGAGATTGTGAAACAATTTATAAAGTAGGCTATTTTCTTAGTTTTCAATTATCAAGTAAATCTCTGCCATTAAATATAGCATTTTGTTGTGGTAATTTGGTATCTTACAGGATGAAAAAGGTCTTGTTCCTTGATAGTCAGGAATTAAATGTGTATCTTAAATTTTTTAGCAAAAGAGACAATTGTACTCAATCTTTTTTTTTTCCTAACAGATTTTTAAAAGTAGAACTGGTGGATTTTCCTCTTAGTTATATTTCTATGCTGAATTCATTGTGTTCTGCATTCATCTAGGTTGAGCTGGAATAGTTCCATGATACATTTTCTAATATTTTTCAGTATTCATAGCATACAGTGACCTTCTAGTGTTTTTTTCCAAGCATACTTCCTTCCATTTGTTTATGATAAAGGTACACAGTGGGCTTCGTTTTTTTATTGTAATATAAGCACACTTGCATCTTTAACTTTCTTCAATAGAATTTTGACGTTAGTTATCTTAGCATTTTTATTTTCAAACAAAGTTTTATGAAAGACAAATACTTGTTTATTGAAGTAAACTATAAAGAAGCAAAAAGCACTTGTTACTCTATTAGAAACTATCTTTTATGATGTATTTCATGCACAGCCCTCGTTTTTATTCAGTGGAATGTTTCTTATACTTCCTCAGGTTATTGTTCATTTTAATTACCATAATTTCTAATGCACTGTTTTATCCATAGCTTTGTTTATTATTGTTATGTATTGGAATGAAATTTGGTCAAATATTATGATTACGGTGAGTTCTGTAACAGCTACTGGTAATGTTTTCTAAGTCACATAAAAGCAATGGAGCAACTGTCTTGGAAAATGCACTTCAAACTTAAAGCCAACATTGGTTTAAATTTGCTCCTAAGTATTAGTGTTCAGTAGTTTTTTATTTTTAACAATGACTATTATAGATACATACTGCTCTTTTTAGTGTTTCTCCTGTTAGAACAGACCTAATCATTTTAAAAATATTAATTTGATGTTGTAGTAGATTTTATAGTCCTAAGATGTAAAATCTTAAATACTTGGATGGTTTTGTGTATATTATTTTTAAAACTTCATCCTTTTATAATGTTTATATACTTAAAAGAAAATATGTAATTATATATTCATGGGCAGAAACATAAGAAATGAAACATGGTATAGATTTAGTTGGCATTTTAAGATTGTATTTGCATCATCCCCTGCTTCTCAGGGTATAAACTCCAGCAGTCCTACAAAATCAGTCTTGTTTTTATTTTCTTGTTTGTATTATTAATATTTGTCTAATTGAATGAATTTTCACTACACTTAAGGTTTAAATTTCCCTTCTAAAAACAAAAGTCCCAACTTAGGATCAGCTATCTCAAATACTAAGTTGCCTTAGCTTTCTGGCAGCTAAAATGGGGTATTACTATATACACTGATGTTTGATAGCATTATTGAATATGGTGAATTAGTGAAGTGACTGACTACCCTAGTTTCACCCTGTGGGTCTAGTGGTTATATTGGGCTTTGTTTTATTCATAGGGATATTCTGATGCATTTTCCATGAAACTGATTTCTCCTTCTCTCTTTTTTTTTTTTTTTTTTTTTTTAGCTTCAGCATTAGCTGCAGCTGCCTCTGTTCAACCTCTTGCAACACAGTGTTTCCAACTCTCTAACATGTTTAACCCTCAAACGTAAGTAATATACTTTGGTCAAGTTCAAGACGGTATGCTGTGAAACCTTTAATGTTAAATAAACTTGTCTAAGTTAACATTTAGCATGTTTTCAACATATTTCATAGTTCAAACACTGCCACAATTTTGATGCTTTTAGTATAATTATTTTTCTGCACATTATGAATTGTTTCCCTTGAATGTGTTTGTAAGATTGGAATTCATTTGAAAGCTTTGTAGATTTTATGTTTTCCATTTATATCTAGTAGTTTTCTGTGAAGTTTGTATCAGTATTTATTTGTATCACCAGTATACTCTTTTCCTAGTCCTATGAAATGGTGATAAACTTGGTATAAGTATCTTTGAAAGATGTCAATTAACCACTTAAATGTTAAACAGAAATGATTTTTAAAATAACACACTTAAGATTTTTTTATACAGATTGGAATATATGTGTATCATTTTATAAGTTTGAGTAGTGTCTCATAGGTTTAATACTTTGTTACAGAGAAGAAGAAGTTGGATGGGATACAGAGATTAAAGATGATGTGATTGAAGAATGTAATAAACATGGAGGAGTTATTCATATTTATGTTGACAAAAATTCAGCTCAGGTATTTTGATTGTTACTTTCTTGTGTCTTAATTTTCACACATACTTGGGGCATATGATGATCGCTGTTTTTCCTTAGAGCGTATTGGGGTTTTTTGTTTTTTCCTGAGAGAAGGTCAGGCATACTGACTAAATACACCCCCTACAAAATAAAGACACTTTTAAAATAGTTCAGGTCATCTTGTAGCATTATTTTTGCTGGTTAGTGTTCGAAGGTTGCCATGAAATTCTGGCACCTTGATTTCATTCTTCAGCTTTCACATCATAGAAGATAGTAACAAGGCCAGTTTTGGGGATGATGAACTATTTTCAGTAAATTTCTAGGTTATATATATTAGCTAGTGAAACAATTATGCAGTTACAGAGCAGTTTTTCTATAGGTAACTTGAATAAACCTATTGGAACACATGTTGTATATCACACCTTTAACGTTTTTTGTTGTATTTTAGGGCAATGTGTATGTGAAGTGCCCATCAATTGCTGCAGCCATCGCTGCTGTCAATGCATTGCATGGCAGGTGGTTTGCTGGTGAGTTTGACCTTTTTAATGAGTGATTTTGTTTTTAATGGTCTAATCTAAGTGAAGAAGCTAAACGACCATATGTGTTTCTTTCAACAGGTAAAATGATAACAGCAGCGTATGTACCTCTTCCAACTTACCACAACCTCTTTCCTGATTCCATGACAGCAACACAACTACTGGTTCCAAGTAGACGATGAAGGAAAATATAGTCCCTTATGTACATAGCTTTTTTTCTTTCTTGAGAATTCATCTTGAGTTATCTTTTATTTAGATAAAAATAAAGAGGCAAGGGTCTACTGTCATTTGTATACAGTTCCTGTTACCTTGAAAAAATAAAAATGTTAACAGGAATGCAGTGTGCTCATTCTCCCTAACTAGCAAATCCCACTGTATACAAAGCTGTTCTCTTGTTCTGCCTTTTAAATGTACATGTAGAAAATTACATTAAGGATCTATAGGAATAGCTCTAGGGGAACAAATGTGCTTAACATAAAAAGGCAGACAGGGATGTAATGATGTTTTTAATGTTTCAGAAGCCTAACTTTTTACACAGCAGTTACATTTCACTAATGTTGATATTTGGTTAATGGTTTAGCAGAGGTTTCTGGAATACATAGTTTATGGAAATTCAAGACAGCTAAAAGGGCTGTTTGATTAACATCTCATCTTGCATTCTGATCAACTGGCAAGAAAAGGAGATTTCAAAATTACATTTCTGGATGGTATCTTTTCAATTAATGTATGTGTAAAAGTTTCTTTGTAAATATTACGTGTTCTGGTGTGTCTAAGATTCCAAACAAAATGATCCCTGCATTTCCTCAAGATGTTTAGTGACAGTCTGGTAAGCAAAGCAGTCTGAGCAAGAAATAGGAAATGCAGAAATAGGTTTTGTCTGGTTGCATATAATCTTTGCTCTTTTTAAGCTCTGTGAGCTCTGAAATATATTTTTGGGTTACTTCAGTGTGTTTGACAAGACAGCTTGATATTTCTATCAAACAAATGACTTTCATATTGCAACAATCTTTGTAAGAACCACTCAAATAAAATTCTCTTAAAAAGGCCACAAGAAATCTTCATTTTTGAAATGTTTTAAAGTCACAGAAACTTGGAAATCGAATATTAGTTTCTTTGACTTTTTATTTGCCTCTTTGGGAAAATTCTTAGTGAAACTGTTGCCCTCAAGTTGTCCCTCTACATTCCTCTGTATCAGTCTTACTATCGTACTACTTATTTAGGGTATTATATCAAAACTGAGGAATTTACCAAAAAGAAAACCAAACTGATTTGACCAAGCCTCAAACCTGGGCATCCTTAAGTCTCTCCTACGTTTTCTGGACATCTTTGTGGGGAAAAATAATGCCTCGTTATTTAAAAGTAAATACTGGAGAAAATGGTGTAAGTTCAAACTGGTTTCCCAAATTGATTTAACTGCATTTTTGAGCTTTAACTTTACTTGGGCAGCAACCCTTCATGATTTATACTCTGAGCTCTGCTTCGAGTTTTTGTGTCTAGGTTGAATCTTTTGAGTAGGGGATGTTGCTCTTAATTGCTCCTTCCAGTACTGATTTCCTCACCTGCCTGAATTTCTGTTACTACTGTATTGATTTTTTAGGGCTGAATCATGTGTATTACAGGTTTATTCAGATATCAAGATAACTCAGTTTGAATTTGGAAGGCATCACAGTTTTCTACCAACCCTTTTGAGGGATGTTTGTAATTCCCTTACTTGCTTCAGTTATTTAACCTGAAGAAAAATTTCAAGATTCAAGTTAACTTTGTTTTTGAACACCAGGCAGCAGTGTTACTGGGTGGCAGAGACATACATTATGCCAACTTTTTTCTTTCCAAATTATTTCCTAGTAATTAAAAATTTATTCTTGGATCAAGTACTATCAGGTTTGTTCTGTCATTCCTTTCTAGGGAACTGGGCCAGCAAAGGTGCCTTCAGGTGTTACTTAATCTCATCTGTTAAGAGGTGGCAAAAATTTGCCCACCACCAAAGAATGAAATGTGGGTTTGTAGGGCTTCCCTGGTGGTGCAGTGGTTAAGAATCCACCTGCCAATGCAGGGGACACAGGTTCGAGCCCTGGTCCGGGAAGATCCCACATGCCGCAAAGCAACTAAGCCTGTGCGCCACAACTACTGGGCCCACGTGCCACAACTACTGAAGCCTGTGCCCCTAGAGCCCGTGCTCCACCAGAGAAGCCACAACAATGAGAAGCCCGTGCACCACAAGGAAGAGTAGCCCTTGCTCACCGCAACTAGAGAAAGCCTGTGCACAGCAACGAAAACCCAACACAGCCAAAGATAGATAAAAGAAATTTGGGTTGTAAATGACATTCTCAAAGCAAATTTGTTAAGAGTTTAGTCAAATAGAAAATAGCTCAAATGGCTATTCGGAGTGAGATCCTTTAAGTAATCAATTCCTGAGACAACATCCAATTTGGTTGTGAATTTTTTAGGTGCTGTAACTTCTGGGAGTGTCCTTGATTGCAGTTAGATCTGAGTGTCTTTATGCCCCCCAAATATTCCAGTGTAGTTTATTATAACATTTATTACCATCTTCTTAATGATGGAGAAATATTTGAGGGGAACTCAGTTTAGAGCAATATCAAGGAATACGCTGCTTGTACAGGTGAGGGAAACTACCTTAAGCCAATTAATAGAATGGGGGGGGTCAGTTGGTAAAGTTTACATCTTCATTGATGGCTGGTTAGAAAATCATCTGGGATTCATGAAGCTGAGAGGCTACAAAATTGGTTTGAATTTGTTCTTTTTCTGATCAAGTCATATCTGAAGGACAATTTTTGGGTGAACAATGTAATAGCTAACCTTGTGACCTTGAGGAAAATCTAGACTTAACATTTTAAAGATGAAAAACTAATAGCATCAACCTTAAATGGTTGAATAATAAGGATTTACTAGAATCTATGAAAAGTCCCAGGCATGCAGAATCATTCTAAACTTTTTTTTTTTTTGCGTTATGCGGGCCTCTCACTGTTGTGGCCTCTCCCGTTGCGGAGCACAGGCTCAGCGGCCATGGCTCACGGGCCCAGCCGCTCTGCGGCATGTGGGATCTTCCCGGACCGGGGCACGAACCCGTGTTCCCTGCATCGGCAGGCGGACTCCCAACCACTGCGCCAGCAGGGAAGCCCTAAACTTCTAAAAAAGTACTTGGCTGCGCTGGGTCTTCGTTGTGGCATGGGCATGTGGGATCTAGTTCCCTGAGCAGGGATCAAACCCGGGTCCCCTGCATTGGGAGCACCTAGTCTTAGTCACTGGACCACCAGGGAAGTCCCTCCAACTTTGGATTAACAGAGACCGGTCTTGTGAAACAAGACACCAAACCTCATTAGCCCACCTCCAAGGATCTCTAACCAAGCTGGGTAACAGGCTGAGAAAAAATGCTTCTAACAGAAACTCAGAATACTCAGACTTGTTTTATTATAGTACATGGGCTGGGAATGATGGGAGGGGGTGGATGTTGTGGGCAACCACTGCCCTGATTAGCACCGGATGCCCATCCCAATGGCCATGAATGTACCAAAGGTGCCGCCACTCTGCATCATGGTTTTCCCGATGCCGCCCATCAGCTCCCGACCCCGCATTCCGATCCTGAGAGGAGGAAACCAAGATGGGGCCAATTGGGAACAAAAATACAGGGAGGAACATTAACTGCCCTTTTCCAATTTGTCTTTATAATGGGCACTGCTGAAGTCTGGCAGGACATTATCTCTTCCCATATGGGTTGTGTAATGCCAAGGAAAAGAGTCCATTAGGGTCTCTAGGTGGATTCTGATGAATGTATCAACTGACTTCTGTTTGTGGGAGGCAGCAGAAGCAGTATAAAGTACATGGACAGGGAAACCATTTTTTTGTTCTCGTTTATGATCCAATAAGACATCTGTCTTTTAGATGGTTTCCTAGTGTTAAAACAATGATGGTGTCAGACCTGGGTTCAAGAACTAAGGATGCAATTTACAGGCTGTGTCAAGTGTAAAATGAGGATCACAGCATTCACAGCACTTGTGATAACGGCATTTAGCACCGTGACTGACAGTAAGTGCTCAGTAAATAAAAATTTACAATCTGGAAAGTGGGAATAGTCTCTTTTACGTGTGAAAATGACAGGGTGTAGAGTTTATCTGCTTAATTTCTACATCCTGTTCCTAGTAAATTTAATCAAGTTTGTTTCGCTATGCGCAATTGGAAATAAATATAACAGCAGTAAGACAGTAAGAATAGCCTTTTATTGAGCACTTAATATGTGCCAGATTGTGTGCTAAGTGTGGTCTGATTTGAGCCTTATAACTCTATATGATGTAGAGGTTACTGACCTCATTTTACACTTGAAACCCAGGCTCCAACTTGCCTAAGGTTACAAAATGAGTAAGGGGCCAGAGAGTGGATTGAGTCAGAGCTCATATTCTCAACCATTTAGGCTTCCAACCTGTCCTCCCAGACTGAAGGTGGTTAGGAAATCAGTCTCGCTCGTTAGAGGGCAGCGAGGGAATTGGAAAGAAGTAGGCTCTATTCCAGCGGCAGGCCGAGTGGTATGGGGCGGGGAAGTCCGGTAGTCCCACCCAGAGATCACGGTCCGCGCCCCTCACCTGAGACAGGAAAAGGTGCCGAAGAGCGCCCCGGCTGCCATGCCCACGGCGCAACCCATCACAAAGCCCATCTTCACGCGGTCGAAGCAGCTTGGCTGTGACTGTCCATAGGGGCCCACGGCCACCGGCATCTGCGGGGTTCGAAGGTTTGGGGAGTGCGGGCCTAGCCGCCAGCCCGAGTCGGGCAGGGGGCGTAGGAGGTGGGGTAGGGAGCGGGCCCGGGGGTTCGGGGAAATCCGGGAAGGAAAAGAGGGTGTAGCCCGGCTCCATCACCGTCTGAGCGTTCGAGTCCCCGCGCCGCGGTGCCCCCACCTTACCTTGCTTGCGGCCTCGGTAGCTCAGCTCTACGTCTCACACGGAACGCGAGGCGGAGCGCACTCGCGGCCAGAAGAACCGCTTCCGGGGCGCGGAGTAGTACTTCCGGGAGCCTGTAGCTGGGGACAGCAGTCGCTTCGGACGCAGGGCTGCCACCGAGATGATGCTACTGAGAACCTCTTGGAGGCTGGTGGCCGCGGCCGCCCCCGCCGCTCCGTGGCCGAGGGCGAAGGCACCCACTCGGGGGCTGCGCCTGTGCGGTACGCTCCGGGGCCCGCTCGCTGCCACCTCCCCGGAAGCGAGGATCTTTCCCCTGGGCGCGGGGACGCACCTGCATATTAAGGAGCCTCCTTCTTCCGCCCGCTACCCAGACCCTCTGACCCTTCCTCTTGGCTGCACCCCTCAAACTCTCATGCCGGCTCTCCGAACGGTTGACTTCGCCGCGCGCCCCTCTCCCGCACTTCAGATCCTTCCCTGCAGGCCCTCAGGGCCCTTGATGCTCGGCCTTCGGACCTCTCCTGGCCAAATTTTAGAGATGCCAGTCGTCCAGCCAGTAACCTTTGAAAGAGATCTTACATACCGTCTCCACATTCCTTCTCAGTGGCTTTGCCCTTTCAGAGGTCTTCTCACTCCCAACGATGCAATTTGAATGTTGTCTCAGCACCGCCCTCCAAGAACCCTGTCTCTCTCCCTTACCTCTTTTTACAGTTGGCTCAAGTTTTCTGATGTTTTGTTTCCTTTTCCACTGAGATTCGACCTCAGCATCCCTTAAATTTATCTCACTTCCATTCAGCTTTTACCTTCTGCTGTCTTGGATGCCCTGTATGCAGAGTTGCATCCTCTCACGTGGCCACTCCGTTCTATTTTTTGTCAGTTGTAGACCATGCTCCCCAGTCTGCTGTTCCCTCAGATGCAGCCACTGCTCCGGAGGCGGAATCAGTGCTGCGACCTCTGTATATGGATGTGCAAGCTACAACTTCTCTGGTAAGGATCGAGGGGCAGCTTTCCCCAAGCTGTCTTTAGGAATTATATTGTAGAAGTGGCAATGCACAGAAATGGCTGAATCCCTGTAGAAGTAAGAGCCATTGAGAACTGTGTTGGGAAGAGCAATGAGCCAGGAGTCAGGAGGCTTAAGTTGTAATCCTCTAGAAATGGCTTTACTATTTACTAGCTATTGGTCTTGGACACATCACTCAGTGCAGGCAGTCTGGTAGTAGTTAAAAGCATAGGCTCTGTTATTAGCTGGATTGCTACTTACTACGTGAATTTGGGCAAGAATTAAATAGGTTAAAAGACATAAAGTAGCCCTTAGAACAGCGCCTGGCGCATGATAAACACTTGAATATTAATGCACGTTTTCATCAACATGTGGATTCTGTCATGTCCTGTGGAAACACCTGCAGACACGGCTATCAGGACAGGGCAATGTTTGTAGATTATCTGAGCAGATGGTAGAATAATCTGATTTAAGATGGGTTGGTAGGGGAGTATATTAGGCTAACATTTGGTTAGTACCTGAGGGGATGGAAGAATGTTTGAGGCCTAATCTAGGCAGGGTCTGAAGGGTTGGGAGTGTGCTGAGGCAGGTTGGGCAGGTCTCAGGGGATGGAGTGGGGCCCGAGTTAACTATGGGCTCAAGGAGACTGATCTATTCTGTTATGCTCAGGACCCTCGGGTGCTTGATGCCATGCTCCCTTACCTAGTCAACTACTATGGAAACCCACATTTCTGTTATTAGCTGGATTGCTACTTACTACGTGAATTTGGGCAAGAATTAAATAGGTTAAAAGACATAAAGTAGCCCTTAGAACAGCGCCTGGCGCATGATAAACACTTGAATATTAATGCACGTTTTCATCAACATGTGGATTCTGTCATGTCCTGTGGAAACACCTGCAGACACGGCTATCAGGACAGGGCAATGTTTGTAGATTATCTGAGCAGATGGTAGAATAATCTGATTTAAGATGGGTTGGTAGGGGAGTATATTAGGCTAACATTTGGTTAGTACCTGAGGGGATGGAAGAATGTTTGAGGCCTAATCTAGGCAGGGTCTGAAGGGTTGGGAGTGTGCTGAGGCAGGTTGGGCAGGTCTCAGGGGATGGAGTGGGGCCCGAGTTAACTATGGGCTCAAGGAGACTGATCTATTCTGTTATGCTCAGGACCCTCGGGTGCTTGATGCCATGCTCCCTTACCTAGTCAACTACTATGGAAACCCACATTCCCGGACACATGCTTATGGCTGGGAGAGTGAGGCAGCCATGGAACGTGCTCGCCAGGTTAGTACAGAGGACTCTAGGAGGTTCTGATGTCAGAGGGTCAGTGGCCTGTGGGAGGCATTTCTTTTTTTGTAGCTGTGGGTGGAGGTGGAAATGGCTTGGGGCTCTCTCAGGAAGAGATTCAAAGAACAGGCCTTTGGAGTCCCTCTGAAGGCATTTGATTAGTTCCCACATTTCCTAGCTAAATGACCTTTGGCAAGTTATCTGATTTCTCGAAGCCTCAGTTTCCTCACATTGAAAATGGAGATTGGGAAGGGCCTGGGTTCGATCCCTGGTTGGGGAACTAAGATCCTGCAAGCCGCCCAACGTGGCCAAAAAAACAAAGAAAGAAAGAAAAAATAAAGATTGTAGTAGTTCCTACTTCTTAGGGTTATTGGGTGGATTAAATCAGACAATTCTGGTGATGTGTTTATATATATATTTATTTGTTTATTTTTGGCTGTGTTGGGTCTTCGTTTCTGTGCGAGGGCTTTCTCCAGTTGTGGCGAGCGGGGTCCACTCTTCATCGCGGTTCGCAGGCCTCTCGCTGTCGCGGCCTCTCTTGTTGCGGAGCACAGGCTCCAGATGCGCAGGCTCAGTAGTTGTGGCTCATGGGCCTAGTTGCTCCGCGGCATGTGGGATCTTCCCAGACCAGGGCTCGAACCCGTGTCCCCTGCATTGGCAGGCAGATTCTCAGCCACTGCGCCACCAGGGAAGCCCTGGTGATGTGTTTATTAACATGATTCGTATACATACTAAGAGCTCAATAAGTGCTTTTTCAAAAACACCAAAGTTATTATTTTGTATTGGGCTGGAAAAGAGCCTGGGATCTGGGATGTAGCTTAATATATCCCCTTGTCTGATTCTAGTGGGTACAGAGCTGCTTCTTGAGCAGTTGATAGAATGCAGTGGAGCTCTTCTTGCTCCAGACCTTTGTCTTAGTTGTCTCTGCAGCTGCATTCCTGCCTAGGGAACTGATGCTACTTATTTTTGTTTCTTGGCTTGCAGCAAGTAGCATCTCTGATTGGGGCTGATCCTCGTGAGATTATCTTCACTAGTGGTGCTACTGAATCCAACAACATAGCAATTAAGGTAAGAGAAGGGACCCAAAGGGCATATCTGGGCTTTCCTGACCTGGGAGGGGGTGTCCTGCCATCATTTAGGCTCATATATATTTCCCAGCCACCCACTTTCACCCTATTGTGAAGAAAATACAGACACATACTCTTTCTGATTTGTTGCTTCCTTCAGCCCTTTGCAGTCTACTCTATCTTAAGTCTTTGCTCCTGTTGAACTGAGTTCAGTGAGGTAGTTGGATAGGAAAGGAGGTGGCTCTTGGACCATCAACCATGTGGTGTTTTGGACGGCAGCTACTTCAAAGAGTAAATAATGGTGACTCAACCCTTTTCCCCATCCTTTTGATCTAGTCACAGTGAGGTCCAGAATACACTTGTTAATTGGATATATTTCTCTGCTTCTTGTTACCAGCTTCACACTTATATCTGTGATTTCAGGGCTGCCTTCCTCTCAGCCTTCCCTTTCTTTCTGATGAGATCTGTTTGCATTAAGTTCCTCCTGTTTTCTTTAGATGTCCCTGTTTGGTACTGGTTGCTGTGGTGCCTTCTGCAGGCATTCACTTGATCACCCATTCTGAGATTAGTCACTCTATCCTTAGGACCTACAGATCTTCGGTGCTAACAAAAGTAAAATTCCAGTCTCAGTAGTCATGTCAGTGTTTCACAGAACATAATCACATCTGACTGGGTCTGGTTGCCAGGGTCACTTGTGTAAATACCAAGCCTCTGATAAATTGTGGGCTGCTGTAGGTTCAACTCTGGCTCTACCCACTCTCACCACTATCTCTCACCTGTATTGTCAGTGTAGCTTTTTCTGACCTTGGACTGAGTGAAGGAGGCCTAGACCTGGGCCAGGTTCCAGAGTCATCAGTACTCTGCCTGATCCCTTTAGAAGGAAGGTATCCTTCCTTGGGACTGCAGAGGCCACAGAGCCAGGGGTGTGGTCTCTCCAAAGATGAGAATGGTTTCTGGAATGGGGAGCATTTTCAGAACTTTGAAAATGTTTGCTTTGAAGGTTTCCGCAGATTTCCAAACCTAGAGGCCAAGGATTGCTAGAGTAGTTGCGACAGCTTTCCCCTAGTCTCCTGGACGGGTAGAGTAAATATCTGTCTGCTATTAGAGGATTCAACACTTTGGGTAAGTGAGATGGGAGGTGGGAAGGGAACTTCTAATGTTTTCATTTTTATGTTCCTGGTCCTCAAGAACATACAGTTTTTATGTAGTTAAAATTTTGGCCTAATTAGTTTCATATTCTGCTTTTAAAGTAGTATTCTTATAAGCTCTGGGAGGGGCTGGGTTGCACATTTTATTTATTTTAATTTTTTTAAAGGAATTCATGCATATGTGGTGAGATTTTTTTTTTTTAACCCTATGGAAAGGTTTAAAATAAAGTGTAGGTCTTCCACTTCTTCCTCCCCTATTCTGACCTCAAGTCTGTTTAGTATTGTCCTAGAAAACAAATTATACATACACATGAATTTGCTTTTAATATTTTCACATATTGTAGCATGCCACATTTATTCTTCTGTAACCATTAATAACATATCCTATGTTTTTCCATTTCAAACTCCATAGTTTTTAATATAACTATAGTCTTTTTCATGGAGTTGTGTTATTGCAGTTTACTGTTCATTTCTCTGTTGTTGGATGTGTTTAATCTTTCTATTTTTTTAAGGATTGTAAATATAACTAAAGCATATTTTGTCTCTAAAGCTTCATCTATCCATTGAAATATTTCCCTAAGGCAGGGGTCCCCAACCCCCAGGCCGTGGACTGCTACCGGTCTGTGAACCAGGCCGCACAGCAGGAGGTGAGCGGCAGATGGGCAAAAAGCCAGTAAAGCCTCATCTGCTGCTGCCCATCGCTCGCATTACTGCCTGAGCCCCGCCCCCCCATCCATGGAAGGAACTGTCTTCCATGAAACCGGTCCCTGGTGCCAAAAAGGTTGGGGACCGCCGCCCTAAGGTAAATTCCCAAAAGAGGAATCACAGTAAAGAGTGTGAATTCAGCTTTTAAGACATCTTTATAAGTGATTTCTGAAGAGATGATAGTGTAAATAATGCCATCAGCAAGGAATGTGTCTATGAGTTTCACTTCTGCACTGCCAGCTTTGGGTATCACCATATTTGCATGTTTTGTATTTAAATAGAAATAAAAGAGACTTTTCCTGGGATGCAAGGATAGCAATGTTCCCCATTTTCCACCTATGGTACAATGAAAAATATATTTGGTCTTTGTCCTGTGTTCCTGGCACAGGGCTTCTAAAACCTTGCAGTTTCCTGAATGCTAGGAATGTGTTTTGTTATTCATAACAAGCCCCTTTGTACCATACCTGAGTTTCTGGTGATGAAGTGATTCATGGTGGGCCCTTAGATAGTTTCAGGGGACATGCTGGCCACTCCAGAAGGACCAAGAATGTGATTAGAGAGTTGTAACTTTCATCTGGGGAAGAGAGGGGTGCTGGAGATTGAGTCCAGTCATATGGCCAATGATTTAATCAGTTGTGCCTGTGTTATGAAACCCCCATAAAAACTCTGGAAAACAAAACTCAGAGGAGCTTCCAGGTTGGCAAACTCATGGTTGTACTGGAAGGTGGCTTTCTTAGATTCATGGGGAGAGGGCATGGAAACTCTGTGCCCCTCCCTGCCCCAGAACTCACCCTGTGCATCTCTTCCATTTGGCTGTTCCTGGGTTGTATCCTTTGTGATAAAGCTATGATAGTAATATAGTGTTTTCATTGAGTTCTGTGAATCATAGAGAATTATTGAACCTTAGGGGACTGTGGGAAGCCCTGTATTTGTAGCCAGCTGGGGAAGTATGGGTGGGTGACTTGTGACACCTAGGCCTTACGGCTGGCATCTGAAGTGGAGGCAGTCTTGCAGGACTGAGGCCCTTAACCTGTGGGATTTGCACTAATTTGGGATAGTTAGTGTCAGAATTAAATTGAATTATAGGACATGCAATTGGTGTCAGAGAATTGATGTTGGAGCATACTGCCTTTGTCCACTTACTCCTTACAACTAGGATGGAAGTCGTTGCTGTCTCTCTGAGTATATTCTTCCTTTCACCACTACCAATTTCTAGGGGGTGGCCAGGTTCTATAGATCACGGAAAAAGCACTTGATCACCACGCAGACAGAACACAAATGTGTCTTGGACTCCTGCCGTTCACTGGAAGCTGAGGGCTTTCAGGTCACCTACCTACCAGTGAAGAAGAGTGGGATCATCGACCTGAAGGTAAGAGGGACAAAATAGGAGGAGCCTGGCTTCAGCCTATAAATCTATCTCTTCAGCCTCAGCTGGAGCTTGAAGGACTAGATCTAATGGTGAGGGAGGGGTTTAGAGAAATAGGCCTTGCAGTGTGACTCAGAGTATGTTCCCCTTGAGTGTGTACCATCCTCCTTTTCTGTGGAAGATTTGTTTCTCAGCTTTGTTGGTGCTTCCTGGTCTGTGTGAGAGCCACCACAGGAAAGCTCTGGCCTCCTTCTCCCTGCACTGATGTTTCTCATCCTTCAAAAGAGTAGGTATAGTTTTTGTGAATAATATTTCCCTTTTTGGCCCATATCTTTATATGTCAATTTTGGGTCCAAGTATCTTCTCCACCAAATTTTGGATATCAGCATCCCTAGACAAATCCTAATATATAATTTGCGGACAGATCCCTGTGATGTGCAAATAGAGATAATTTTACTATTTTCTTTGCAACCCGAAGGGCTTTTATTTCTTTTTCTTGCCCAGTTGCCCAGGCAAGAACTTCTAGTACAAAGTTGAATAAAAGTGGTGAGAGCAGATACCCTTGTTTTCTTCCTGATCTTAGATGAAAGGTTTCACCATTAAGTAGGATGTTAGTCCCTGCCTTCAAGGAGCTTATATTCTAATGAAGGGGACAGTTAACATGTAAACAAACACATAAATGAAATAATTATGAATTGGGATATATGCAATAAAGGAAGTAAACAAGAAGCTGAGAGAAACATAACATTGAGAACCTACATTAGACCAGTGTCAGGGAAAGCATAATAGATGTTGGGAGGTTGATTACTAGTTTCTTTAAGATAAATATTTTAGTCAAATGTGGTCCCTACCTCAGTGCTGAAAATAGTAGCCTTGTTTTTTACTACTTACTTTGTTCTTTGCTGCTTTTTACTCTGACAACCTTATGTAGGAAAGACTCCCCCTCTTTTTTTATTAAACTTTTAATTTTTAAATAATTATACATTCTCATGCAGTTGTCAGAAGTAATACAGAGAGATCTCATGTACCCTCTATCAGTTTCCCTTAATGATAACATCTTACAGAAGTATAGTATAATATTACAACTAGGATATTGATGTTGATAGAATCTATCCATCTTGCTCTGATTTCCCCAGTTTTACTTGTACTCACTTATGTGTGTGTTTAGCTCTATGCAGTTTCATCACACGTGTAGTTTCACGTAACTATCACCACAATGATGCTTCATGGTCTTCTTTTTTTTTTTAAGATTTATTTATTATTTATTTATTTATTTTATTTTATTTTTGGCTCTGTCGGGCCTTAGTTGTGGCATGCAGGATCTTTGTCGAGGCATGCAGGATCTTTTTTTTTTTTTTTTTTTTTTTTTTTTT
>NC_041227.1:21978891-22161752 GCF_002837175.3 Physeter macrocephalus
GCTCAGTGGCCATGGCTCACGGGCCCAGCCGCTCCGCGGCATGTGGGATCCTCCCAGACTGGGGCGCGAACCCGGTTCCCCTGCATCGGCAGGCGGACGCGCAACCACTGCGCCACCAGGGAAGCCCATGCAGGATCTTTTGTTACGGCGCGCAGGCTGTTCATTGTGGTGCGCGGGCTTCTCTCTAGTCGCGGCCTGTGGGTTTTCTCTTCTCTAGTTGTGGCATGCAGGCTCCAGGGCGCGCGAGCTCAGTAGTTGTGGTGCGTGGGCTTAGTTGCCCCACGGCATGTGGGATCTTAGTTCCCTGACCAGGGATCAAACCCAGATCAGATCCTCCTGCATTGTAAGGCGGATTCTTTACCACTGGACCACCAGGGAAGTCCCATGGATTTCTTTTAAAACCACTAATTTGATCTCCATTTCTTTAATTTTGTCTTTTCAATAATGTTATGTAAATGGAATAATATAGTATGTAACCTTTTGGGATTGGCTCTTTTAATTTAACATAAATCTCTGGTGAGTCATTAAAGTTGTTGCATGTCTCAGTAGTCTGTACCTTTTTATTGCTGAATAGTATTCCATGTAATGGAAGTACACAGTTTCTTTAACCATTTACCTGTTGAAGGACATCTGGGTTGTTTTTAGGTTTTGGCTATTATGAATAAAGCTACCATGAACATTTATGTATCGGTTTTTTGGTGTGAATTTAAGTTTACATTTCCCTGAGGTAATGCCCAAGAGTGCAATTACTGGGTCATATGGTAATTTCATGTTTAGTTTTATAAGAAACAAAAACTACCAAACTGTTTTTCAGTGTGGTTGTACCATTTTAGGTTCCCACCAGTAGTATATGAGTGATCCAGTTTCTTTGCATCCTCGCCAGTATTTTGTGTTGTCACTATTTTAATTTTACCCACTCCGGTAGGTGTGTAGTGAAAGGCCCCTTTTCAAGACTAAGCTTGCATACATTCTGAGTTAGGGAGGACTTTGTTGGTACTATATAGTTTCCTTACTCCTGATATTCTTAGGAATTAGAGGCTGCCATCCAGCCGGATACCAGTCTGGTCTCAGTCATGACTGTGAACAATGAGATTGGAGTGAAGCAGCCCATTGCAGAAATAGGTGAGTATCATGCATGAACCCTGACGCTTGCCCACCACTGGGATCTATCTGAGGAGCAGGACTGGACTAGGAGCTATAACACTTTATAGAATGAGGTAAGGAAACTAAGAGAAAGAGAGCTTCAGTTCCTTGTTCAAGGACATATTGTAAATGGCATAGCTAGTATTTGAATCCAGGTGTAGTACCCTTTATGTTGTTTGCATTTTACTGCACTTGGTGCAGAAAACAAAACAAAAAACCTCCACCTTTTTTCTTTTACCTTTTTTGTTTTAGAACATCTCTTTACTATACTCATAGAGCCAGAGGCACTCGCCCTGTAACCTCTTAGGTACATTAGCAAATAGATCTGTTAATCTTTGCTTCTTTTTTTTTTTTTTTTTTTTTTGCGGTATGCGGGCCTCTCACTGCTGTGGCCTCTCCCGTTGCGGAGCACAGGTTCCGGACGCGCAGGGTCAGCGGCCATGGCTCCTCACAGGCCTAGCCGCTCCGCGGCATGTGGGATCTTCCCGGACTGGGGCACAAACCCGTGTCCCCTGCATCGGCAGGCGGACTCTCAACCACTGCGCCACCAGGGAAGCCCCCAATCTTTGCTTCTTTTAAATCAAAAGGATCTAAAAGTTAATCTGATATATTGAAAGGCCAGTGTTAATGAGGTAGGAAGAGTCTTATGAATCAGAATATCAGGGGTGTTTTGATTGGGTGTTTTGCAGTTGCTCTTGTTTATTCTAGTCAGGGACACTAGAGCTGAGAATGAGAGAGAGACAGAGACAGAAAGAGAGAGAAGTGATTTACTGTGTGGCTAGTGGCCAATGCCATATATAATTTTGCCTTAGAACTCATGGTACATTGTGGGACCACTGCCAGGTTACTTCCTAACATTGTGCTCTGGTTCTTCCACTTTGTTGTTTTCTTAGGGCACATTTGCAGTTCCAGAAAGGTGTATTTCCATACTGATGCAGCCCAGGCTGTTGGAAAAATCCCACAGATACCAGTCTGGTCTCAGTCATGACTGTGAACAATGAGATTGGAGTGAACCATAGGGCACATTTGCAGTTCCAGAAAGGTGTATTTCCATACTGATGCAGCCCAGGCTGTTGGAAAAATCCCACTCGACGTCAACGACATGAAAATTGATCTCATGAGCATCAGTGGTCACAAAATCTATGGTCCGAAAGGTACTAGCCCCTCCTAGAGTTCCTCCTCTCTGGACCTCCTGGCAAACTCTTTGACAGGTGTTCCTGGGATTCATTTGGGACTATCACTGCTCTCAGAGGAAATTGTATATTCAGAGTGCCCTGCAGAATGCAAGTGTCATTTAGCAATAGCTAGGAACATGTGCTTATTGGTGGATTCTAGCAGTTACTATATAGCAGACCATTCTTCACTGGTCTCTTTAGAAAATACTTTCATGTAGATGTTAATTTGGTTGAGGAACAAAGGTTTTGTCATATCAAATTAGCTGGATAAGTCCAGTTATCTTGTCTACCCCATTGTGATTTGCAGATCAATATTCTTTGAGTTCTTCATTCCCTCGTGTCTTGCTTTAGCCTTAGGGGAAGATTGTATGGGATGTTATGTTTCTTGGTGTTTGTTCCTAGTTTTAGTAGTCTGTGTTCCTATTAATCTCTCAAGGATACTTGTCTGTTTCCTATGGTCCTATTGGCCTAGGAATGTTTTCTAGCTGGAATTCTGCCTCTGCACCCCAGTCTTTGGGAAGAGACTATTGTCCTCTATTTTATGGAGGTAGCCATCCAAAATGAACAACTCCTCCTCTGTCTCTTGGGTGAGGGCCTGTGGTGGTTGGTTATGCCAGTACGCTTGCTGTGTCTGCGGGGTGTGTCATCTGGATGTACACCTTGTGGAAAAAGGTATGATAACTCCTGAAAGTATATAAGAGGGGCTTCTTCTAAAGGCTCCCAGAGGTTGTAAAGAGTGTTTTTGTAAGCCCAACAGGTGTTCTATCTTTAACTAAAATTGGCTTATTGGCTTTTTTTGTAGATAAACCTGTTTTGATAAAATTAACTCATATTGAGCAGAAGCTCTGATCAGCACTTAAATGTGTACAGGTATCCCTCACTATCCAAACTCTTGCTTTTTGAACTCAGGATCTAAATAGATTTAGATAACATGGTGTTCTTCACTATCCAGATGTAGTATCTGAGCACTGACTCTCTGAACCTGGAAACTGCAGAGATTCAGACAGTGTAGGATACTTGAATTTGATTTTATTTTAATGGGGAAATGAAATATTTCTTAATAAATACAGTTTGGCACATAAATTATTTTAAAACTAGGGTCCTTCATAATAAATTTGGGAACCATTGCCTTACTTGCTATGGTACCTGTAGTCTCTGCCTCAGTAGTCAGTAGTTGTTCTGTGAGGGAGAAGGTGACCTTCAGCAAGTGCTCACTCTATTCAAAACCCTTGGCCACTTAGTGAATATCTTTGTACATTCATGCTCATATTTTGGTATGAAATTCCTGTAAACAGATTTGCTGAGTCACAAGTTGTATACATTTTTAAGTTTTGATAGACCCTAGGAGATTATGCTAATTTTTACTTCCATTCTGACTTCTCCCATTTTTTCCCCTCAGGTTTTAATTTTTTTTTTAATTAAAAATTTTTATTCTATTTAAACAAGGTAATATGGTTCAAAATTCAAAAGCTGCAAAAAAGTACACTGTGGAAAGTCTCTCACCTCTGTCTCTAAGCCATGCAGTTCCCCCTAGGGAGACAGTTTCTTGAGTATTTTTCTAGAACTATTTTATGCATTTATAATCACGTATATGGGACTTCCCTGGTGGCACAGTGTTTAGGAATCTGCCTGCCAGTGCAGGGGACACGGGTTTGAGCCCTGGTCTGGGAAGATCCCACATGCCGCGGAGCAACTAAGCCCGTGCACTGCAACTACTGAGCCTGCGCTCTAGAGCCCACGAGCCACAACTACTGAAGCCCGCGCCACCTAGAGCCCGTGCTCCACAACAAGAGAAGCCACCGCAATGAGAAGCCCGCACGCCACAATGAAGAATAGGCCCTGCTCGCCACAACTAGAGAAAGCCCATGCAC
The DNA here is from genome assembly GCF_002837175.3 of Physeter macrocephalus. NCBI lineage: Eukaryota > Metazoa > Chordata > Mammalia > Artiodactyla > Physeteridae > Physeter > Physeter macrocephalus. The sequence goes on from NC_041227.1 coordinate 21,983,081, forward strand.
GGCAACGAAGACCCAACATGGCCAAAAATAAATAAATAAATAAATAAATAAATTTATAATCACATATATACTTCCCCCCCTTCCCCTTTTTTACTCAAACAGTAGCATATTACACTCATTGCATCTTCACCTAACAATGCATCTTTTATTTTTTTTAACTAAAGTACAGACATTATTCACATTTCACCAGTGTTCTAACAGTGTATCTTGGAGATTTTATACTGGTAGTACAGAAGGAGCTTCCTCATTCTTTTATACACCTCCTTTGAATTTCAGGCATGGATGTACCATAATTTATTTGCCCATTTTCCTGATTATGGGCATCTAAGTTGTTTCCAATATTTTGCTATTATGAATAATGCTGCATTGCATGATGTCATTTTATACATGCATAGGGAGCTACTTTAAACCATTTTGGCTATCACTCCTTCTGGTATAAAATAATTTTGATAAATATTATGCTTTTGCTGCTGTTTCTTCTTTTCCCCCAATCTTTTTTTTTTTTGAAAAATGTCAAGCTTACAGAAAAGTTGAAAGAGTATTTTGACCCCTTTGAAAAGTGATATTTTGTTTCATCTGCATTTTCCTTTTTCTCTTTTTTTGTAATAAACTTTGTTTCCCAGGGGTTGGTGCCATCTACATTCGCCGCCGGCCCCGTGTGCGTGTGGAGGCCCTGCAGAGTGGAGGGGGGCAGGAGCGGGGCATGCGGTCTGGGACAGTCCCTACACCCTTGGTGGTGGGGATGGGGGCTGCGTGTGAGGTGGCACAGCAAGAGATGGAGGTATGCGGAGAGCAGTTCCCTCCCACAGATTCTTCCCCTGTGCTGGGTCTCCTGTGTTGAGGCTTTTGGGCATGACTGGGTCAGATCTTTGCCAGAAGAAGAGGTTTAAGAAAACCATCTTTGTCCCAGTGCTGCTGGCATCTTACTGAGGGAGGTGTTATGGACTCCAAAATCCAGGCCCTTCAGTAGTTATCAGCTCATTTATTCTGGGTTATTGAAACCATCTGTCCAGTTATTGAGCATCTCTGTGCTCAGTGCTGGGGATACAGTGGTCTCCATGAGCAACACAGGGCAATAGGTGGGTCAGATAAACAGTCACTTCTGGGCACCGGGCAGGGCTCCTCGTCCCATGTGTTTCTGAGCTGTTAATGATCACTATGCTTAGTCCTCCCTTGCCTGCTCCTCAGTATGACCACAAGCGGATCTCCAAGTTAGCAGAACGACTGACACGGAAGATAATGAAGAGCCTTCCAGACGTGGTGATGAATGGGGACCCTGAGCACCATTACCCAGGTACAGACGTGCCCATTCTGTCCCCATCTGGACGAGCTGGAGACTCTGAGTCTTCTCTCATAGTAATTCACTCTTCCAGGCTGTATCAACCTCTCCTTTGCATATGTGGAAGGGGAGAGTCTGCTGATGGCACTCAAGGATGTTGCCTTATCCTCGGGGAGGTGAGTTGGACTGGATAGACAGGGACTGTGGCAGGACCAATTAGTCTGGCTTTAAGTGTTAGGTTAATAAGCTTCCCATTGTGGAGACAACAGGCACAAGAGGTCTTAATTGAGAGTGAAAGTCATTTTGTAAGCACCTATTTTTAGCTGGCTGGGCGCAGGCTAAAGTTTGCCACCCTAGGAGGGCCTCCTGTGGTAGAGTTTTGTGCCTTTTGTGGTCCCAGGAGATGCATGTATCTGTTCTAGTGTTATTCTGGTAGTTCTGTTACAGGCCTCCAGAATTCAAGGATGCTTCAGAGGCCACCAAGGGTTTAGCTGCTGTCCAGGCCTGTACAGATAATGCATTCAGTTGTAGGGGAGTGAGCACCTGGTGCTCTGCTGCCTCTTGGTGTCACACCTAGCTCACGTGGTATCATGCTCTGTCATGCTTTGGCAGTGTCCTTCTCAAGGAGGTTATCCTCCACAGGGGCCAGAGCAGCTGGCAGCATCTGGCCCTTTCGCTGTGTCAGATTAGAATGTCTCTTTTGTCTCCATGGTATGACTTCAGGGGTCTGGGGGTGGGAGCAAGACTGGAGGTTTGTGGCCAAAAGCAGATTTATTGCTGAACTGAGCAAGGCTCTGTCTTTCTCCTCAGTGCTTGCACCTCTGCATCCCTGGAGCCCTCTTACGTCCTTCGAGCAATTGGCACTGATGAGGATTTAGCTCACTCTTCTATCAGGTCAGTCATTTGAGCTGCAGCATTTATGAAAGGCATCCTCTTTTGTATTATTCTTCTCCTGTTAGAGTCTTCCTCAATTTAGTTAAACTTATCCCTTCTTCATTCTTCATGAAAGTTTCTCGAGCAGTGGTTTGCAGGCCTCATCGACTGTCACCTGGGAAGTTTGTGAAAGATGAACAGGTCTGAGTGCCACACTAGAGATTCTGATTCATTAGGTTTGGAGGAGGAGTAGGAAACTTCTTCTAGAGTGATTCTCAGGTGGCGCACAGACCATGTTCGGAGAAACTCTGCCCTCTAGGGGAAGGACCATGTTCTCTCCATGTCTTTTGTGGAGTAGATCCTCATTGAGTATTTGCTGAATGAATTTACCCTGGTGCCACAGGTCTGATGCAGAGCTCCTCTCTGTGTCTTTTTCAGGTTTGGCATCGGCCGTTTCACTACAGAGGAGGAAGTAGACTACACAGTGGAGAAGTGCATTTACCATGTGAAGCGTCTTCGAGAAATGAGGTATGCACTATTGTACCAGAGACCCCTTGGAAGAAATTGCTGTGCTGGCTCCTCTCTCATCCTTAGGCTGTGTATTCACACTGCCAGAAACCAAAGTTTGAGAATCCTTGAATTTTAGGATTTAGAGATACCACAAAGCAGGAAAGTGGATCCTCTTGGCTATTTGTTTTCAGAGTATGAAAAGGTGTCTTTAGAAACTAAAGAACTGGACTTCCCTGGTGGCGCAGTGGTTAAGAATCCGCCTGCCAATGCAGGGGACACGGGTTCGAGCCCTGGTCCGGGAAGATTCCACATGCCGCGGAGCAGCTAAGCCCGTGCGCCACAACTTCTGAGCCTGCGCTCTAGAGCCCATGCTCCGCAACAACAGAAGCCACCGCAATAAGCCCATGCACCACAACAAAGAGAAGCCCCCACTCGGCGCAACTAGAGAAAAAGCCCGCACGCAGTGACAGACCCAATGCAGCCAAAAAAATTAAAAATAAATAATAAATTTTTTTTTTTTTTTTTTAAAAGAACCATTACTCAGAGTTTTCTTTGTAAAGATGCTTATAAAGGTCAAGAGATGCTTTATCAGCCAGCTGCTACCAGGGGTTCCCCTAGTAGCCATAGAGCTCTGCTTCCTTATGGGAACATCAAGGTCTCTGGACTTTTTCAGAGCTCTGTTTTGGCTCTATTTGACTTTCAAGATTCTCTTGGTCTAGTTGGTGAGAGTGAGAAAGTTCAGGTATATACCTGCTTCCCTTTGTGAGCTCTCCGAGGCCTTTCTGGGCTCTGGATTTTCCTTTGCAGGGTCTAATTGTATTGCTTTAATATCTATAGCATGCTTAGATTCTTCCTTGGCTTGGCTTTCTGGTACTCTCTGGCACACTCAGAACACATTTCTACTGACTATGCTGCCAGGAAAGACTTATTCTTCCTATCCGTGTGGTTTCAGCATTTTCACCCTATTTCTTCTGATCCTTTAGAAACTGAATTCAACCTGGTCTCATTACCCTCAGCCAGAGTTTTATTTTGTGAGCCTATGATATTAAGTGACCTTCCCTAAAATGAAGGGACAGGAAGGAGATGGCTAACTTTAAGGAGACTTGGAAAATGTCAAATAGAAAGGTGTGCTGGGGGACTTCCCTGATGGTCCAGTGGTTAAGACTCTGTGCTTCCACTGCAGGGGGAACGGGTTCGATCCCTAGTCGGGGAACTAAGATCCCTGCATGCCATGGGGCATGGCCAAAAATGAATTAAAAAGAAAAAGAAAGAAAGAAAGGCATTCTGGGAGTGCATAGTGTAATGGAGAGAGATAAACCAAGAATAGAATGAAATTGGGTAGAAGAAAGTTAACTGGAGAAATCCAAACCAAAATCCCATGGTCATAACACATTGAAGTAATATCTGGTCTGGGAACATTATCTAAGGCATTCAAGCTGAAGGGGAGCAGAGCTTAGCAGAGATATCTCAGTAGCAGTTCCTGTATGAGATGCGATGCCCAGGTCTAAGATCCAAAAGATCCTTTTGAATTGGAGCCAGGGATGTTGGAAGCATAGTGAACTCTGGGGAGATGAATCTGGTGAGAACTGGATAAGGGTGCTACATATTCAGGTGATTTAGGGCTAAGTTCTATCTCTGAGAACTAGAGTAAAACTAAGAAACAAGGGGACTTGCCTGGTGGTCCAGTGGTTGAGGCTCCGCTCTCCCAATGCAGGGGGCTCTGGTTTGATCCCTGGTCAGGGAACTAGGGTCCTGCATGCCGCAGCTAAAGATCCTGCACGCAGCAACGAAGATCCCACATGCCACAACTAAGACCCAGCGCAGCCAAATAAATAAATTAATTAAAAAAAAACAACCCAAACAAACGGAGAAACAAGTGCTGAAAAGTCCATTTGTGTGTGTGGTTGGGGGGGGTGGTTAGTAGAGAGGCTGAAACTCGCTGCTTACACACCTTCCAAGGGTCTTGATTCCCCCAGGGAAACTGTGTCCATAGCCTCTCATGACTGGGATGAGAGCTTCATGAATATAACCACACTTGACGCTGTTGGCTTGGCCCCATTGGAGCTGAGCCTGGGGTACCTAGTTATTAATGTTGGCAGCTGGGGAGAGGCTAGAGCTGACAAGCACTTACATATAGCTGAGAAAGACTTGATAACCTCTTGTGTTGGGGTCTATCAGGGCAAGGAGGTAGAGGAGAGACAAGAGCAGATGGAGGCAAGTCGAGGCTTATAGCCCAGGAGCCAGTGCTGGCTGCTTCCTAAGCCTTCACTCACCCAAATACCTCTTCTTTTTGGCAGCCCTCTCTGGGAGATGGTGCAGGATGGCATTGACCTCAAGAGCATCAAGTGGACCCAACACTAGAAGAGTGGGCCTCTGACTTTGTGCTGGCCTGGCTTCTCTTGCCTCATCAACGCATGCACAGCCAGGTACCTTGTTGTTACCCCCAGTGGCTGCTCCATGTTCACACCAGAATTGGTATAGCCCAGTTGACTTCAGCATTGGCCTGCTTCCAAGACAGAAACATGAGAAAACTATCTTTCTCCAGCCTCAGCTCCTTTGGTGGGGAACACTACCCATTTCTCTCCAGGAGTCCTTCTGTGGTCTTATAGTGAGTGGATGTTCTCATCCTGAAACAGGAGGGACATTTGCTATGAATGATATTGCTACTGCCTGGGGAGCCCATACCCTTGGTGGGGGGAGCCCAAGGAACCAGAAGAAGGCTCTTTGTTCAGGGACCCTGATGCTCTACTTGGCCATTTGAGTTGTTGCTTACTGCTGATCAGAGAGATTGACTCCTTCAGAATCAAGCATAATCATCTACGATTCATCTTTTTTGTGGCTCCAAAGGTTACCTTTTCATATTGACTATAGACTGAACAGCAAGTTTCTTAGAAGGCTTGTCTCCTTTGTGTTCTTGTCCTTCCTTTCTTTTGACCTAATGGAGCCAGAAATATGTGTATGACTCTACCTATTATTGTACTGATTTATGCTTCTTTTTAAAAAATTGTTAATTTGCAAACTAGAGAAATAAAATCACCTTCCTCTATTTATTCTGTGACTTTATGAGAGGTTCAGGGAGAATTCCAAGCTGTACTTGGGAATCGTGGAGTAAGACTACCACTCCACTTGATTTCCATAGCTGAGTCTGCTTGCCTATCTCTTCAGTCAACAATTATTTGCATGCCTCTTAGGTGCCTGACATTATTCTGGATATTGGGGATAAACTGGTTGACAGGACTAGAAAGGACCCTCATTGAGCTTTCATTCTAGTAGACAGAAAGTAAGAATTAAACAAAAAGGCTATTATAGATTGTGATGAGTGCTATGGCAGAAATAGAGTGGTAAGGGGAAGTAATGGAGAAAACCTACCATGCTGGGTGTACTAGGAAAGTTTCTTTGAGCAGGTGTTAATTAAGCAAAAACATGATTTCTAGCCATTGAAAGAGCTAGGGATGAGTGAGGAATAAGAAGGAACAGCAAGAGCAAAGGGCCTGAGGCATGAAAAAACATGGTGTGTTTGAGAAACTGAGAGAAGGCCAAAATGGCCGGAGTAGAGCTTTTCCATTTGTGGGTCTGAAACCACAGCTGGGATGTTACCAGCACTAAAAAGGGTGAGAGAAAAAATTTTAGAGTACATCACACAGATATTTTAAAAAATTTTATTGAAGAATAGTTGATTTACAATGTTGTGTTAATTTCTGCTGTACAGCAAAGTTACTCAGTTAAACATATACATACTCTTTCTCATATTCTTTTCCATTATGGTTTATCACAGGATATTGAATATAGTTCACTGTGCTATACAGTAGGACCTTGTTGTTTATCCATCCTATACATACTGGTTTGCATCTGCTAATCCCAAACTCCCAATCCTCGCCCCCCCACCCTTGGCAACCACAAGTCTGCTCTCTATGTCTGTAAGTCTGTTTCTGTTTCGTAGATACGTTCATTTATGTCATATTTTAGATTCCACATATAAGTAATATCATATGGTATTTGTCTTTCTTTTCCTGACTTACTTTGCTTAGTATGATAATCTCTAGGTCCATCCATGTTGCTGCTAATGGCATTACTGCCGCGGAGTGCGGCAATGGGGCTGGCAACGCAGGTGATAAAAGAATTTACTGGGTCAGAAGTGAGGGTAGAAAGCAAGATTTATTGAATACAGTGCAAGGGAGCAGCAGGTGAGACCAAGAGGGGGTCTGCTGGGGGAGAGAAACTGGGCTTCTTTTATGGTCTCTTCTGGTCACCCTTGGGCGTCAAGGGCATTTGTCCCCGGGAAGGGGCCCTTGGGGCTTGGGGACCTCCCTGTGGCACATGGGGCCTTTGAGTGGGGGATGGCCCTCCCCCTTGAGGGAGAGAGGGACAATCCCGTTTCCAGTGGCCACGTTGCTTGCAGTTGAGACAAGGCCCTAGAGGCTTGGAACATTCCCAACTGAAGAGCCCTGGTTGGCTGCAGTGGAAGCAGGAATGGGCCAGGGCGGCTGTCCCCTTTGATTGGCTGGGACAAGCCATGGGGGTGCCCGAAATGGACAGCAAGCTAACAATTGCGGTTGCCATATATTGGGCCTGCTGTTTGTTTACCTCTTTCATCTTCCTGTTTAGCCCTCTGGGCTCTCGAGGCCTCCTCCCGGTTATTAAAGACCTTGAAGGCCGTGTCTAATACGACGGCAAAGGGAATTTGGGGTCCCTGTTCAAGTTTTTGGAGTTTGTCTGATATCAGGTGAAGCTTGGCTGGTAAAGTGAACGGCCAGAATAGCTAGTCCCTCTGGACTCTCAGGGTTTAGGTTTGTGTATTTATGCATAGTTTCGGCTAAGCAGGCTTGAAATAAGGTAGGGTTTTCAAAGAAGTCCTGGGTTATTTCATGAAGTTTGTTGTAAGTTACTGGCTTGATGACAGCCTTTTTCATCCCCTCAATTAGGCAGGTAATCACGTAATCTCAGCAGCCTCGTCCTCATGTAGGCCCTGTGTCGGTGGCCTGATATGTCCAATTTGGTTCTGTATCAGGGACAGCCCCAGGTGGATGGGCATTGTCAGGGGTGCAGGCATGTGCTTCATCTGCCCAAGCCCACCCTAGGGACCAAATATGGGACTTTTCCTCTAGGGTACAACAGGTGGTCAAGACGACATAGATGTCCTGTCAGGTCAGATCGAAAGCCACCGTGAGTTCCTCTGAATTCCGGAATAAAATTGGCGGGGTCCCAACTAAAAGATCCCAATTTAATTTTGATTTGTGACAAGTCAGACATAGGCAAGGGGACGTGAACTTGAATAGTGCCCTTTTCTCCATCGGCCACCTCATGGAGAGACAAAAGATTTTCAGGGGGTTGAGGGTGTTCAGATATGAGGCATCTGAATGGGGGTGGGAAGGTGAGAGGGTGTCAGGATAGGGAGGAGGAGCGGTAGGAGGGGGAGCGGGTTAAGAGGAGTGCATGGGAGATTAAAGGAGGGATGTTGGAGAATATCTGTGTCAGGCTTGGAGGGCAGAATTTGGAGAGGCATATGCGACAGGTTTGTCGTAATTTGGGGTTTCATCTTCCTGTTTAGCCCTCTGGGCTCTCAAGGCCTCCTCCTGGTTATTAAAGACCTTAAAGGCTGTATCCAATAGGACAGCAAAGGGAGTTTGGGGTCCCTGTTCAAGGTTTTGGAGTTTTTGTCTGATATCAGGAGAAGCTTGGCTGATAAAGTGAATGGCCAGAATAGCTAGTCCCTCTGGGCTTACATGGTCCTGAATGGGTGCGGGGAAGCGAGAGGATGCCGGGCCAGGGAGGAGGAGTGGTGGGAGGGGAAGAGGAGCGCAGGACGGATTGAAGGAGGGGCCGTGGACAATATCGGTGTCAGAACTAAGAGAGCAGAATTTGGAGAGACACATGCGACCACTTTGTCATATTTGGGGGTTTTGTGACAGGGCCATGAAGGCCTGAATGTAGGGGACCTCAGAGTCCTTCCCAAGTTTTGACAAAAGAGATCAAGCTGCAGGATGGTGTTATAGTTTAGGGACCTGTTGAGAGGCCAGACCTCCTGATCCGGAACCAAATGTTGGAGAGAGTTTGGAAATCAAATTTAGTCCAATTTTTTTTTTGTTTGTTTGGCCACACTTGTGCGGCTTGTGGGAGGCTTTTGGGATCTTTGTTCCCAGACCAGGGATTGAACCCGGGGTCACAGCAGTGAAAGTGCGAAGTCCTAACCACTGGACTGCCAGGGAACTTCCAAGTCCAATTTTTAAGAATACATCCCAAAGGTGAGTCAGCAAGAATAGAGGGTGTCAGACCTATATTGGACTTTAACCAGGCACAGCGTCTACTGAAAAGGCATCTCTAGAGACTTCCCTGTAGTGCAGTGGATAAGACTCTGCGCTCCCAGTGCCAGGGACCCAGGTTCCAGCGGCAACTAAGGAGCCCGTGTGCTACAACTAAGGAGCCAGCGAGCCGCAACTAAGGAGCCTGCCTGCTGCAACTAAGACCCGGCACAACCAAATAAATAAATATTAACAAAACAAAACCAAACAAACAACAAAAGTCATCCCTAGAGGGAAACAGGCCTCTGCCCTGTCCGCGAGGGACCTGAGGTTGCGCTCTAGACTGGGGCATCCCCCGAATAGAGGACCTCTTGAGGCGCCCTCTGTCTGACAGAGGCCTCCTGAGGCCCGGCCGATCACCCCAAGACCAGGAAGGGAAGCGGGTCTCGGGCCAACCCAGAGGGGGAAACTCACTGGTTTTGTGGCGACTCGTTTGAAGTACCTGGAGATGTTGGCGGATCAGGATGGACGGTCGTCAAGGGAGGCTGGAAAGAGAAAGGGGATCTCAGAGCGTGCCTGGATTCGCCCCAACGAGCTGTCCCTGCCAACTGCGCCAGCCATTGGAAGTGAGGAGTCCCAAGGCTAGGGCCAAAGGACACTGCCACTCCATCGGGCAAGAATGGTCACTCAGTATGGGACCGGCTTTTAGGTCTTCGGAAGAGTCGCCTCGGCCAGGACGCTTTAATCCCCGGTCTCCAGGGACCTCAGACCATAGGCAGTGTAGAAGAGGGGAAAAGACCGTTTCCAGAACGTACCCCTTGGGTCGACAGCGAGTCGGAGTCCCGTCCCGCAGGCCTTCACCTCCCGCCGGGGACCTTCAATTGCCTGGAGTCAGTAGGCTGATCGCTACGTGGTGGAAGACGGATCGGAAAGGGCAGAGAGAGCCCCCTACCTGCCACCAAAATGCCGCGGAGCGTGGCGATGGGGATGGCAACGCGGGCGGTAAAAGAATTTACTGAGCCAGGGACTTCCCTGGCAGTCCAGTGGTTAGGACTCCGCGCTTCCACTGCAGGGGGCAGGGGTTCCATCCCTGGTGGGGGAACTAAGACCCTGCATGCCGTGGTGCGACAAAAAAAGAAAAAAAGGAAAAAAAGGAATTTACTGAGCCAGAAGTGAGGGTACAAGTAGTTGTGGCACACAGGCTTAGTTGCTCCTCAGCATGTGGGATCTTCCCGGACCAGGGATCGAACCCGTGCCCCCTGCATTGGCGGGAGGATTCTTAACCAATGCTCCACCAGGGAAGTCCTGGATAGAAATTTTTAAATGGGAAAAAAAGAATCAGATTTTGGTTCTGTCAGGGCATCATCAGTAGAACTAGGCACCATTCTGTGGTCCATTTAATCCTCAATACAATTCTGCGAGGTAGGCAGTATTTCCCTCCTTTCGCAGGGGCTCAAAGAAGTGAAGCGATTGCACGAAGCCCAACGCCAGATACTGTTCGAATTCCAACAAGCAGCTTCACTCCCTTAAGGCGGAGCTACCAAGCAAAAGTCGCCGAGCTCCTCTGCCTCAAACCCGGGCAACTTCCGGAAGCTACCCGAGAACCTCCGCGCGCTTGCGCCGCCCCACCCCGCCCCGTGACGTCAACCATTCCATCCCGCCCTTTCTGGAACGCGGAGCTGCTGAGCGGTCTGGCGGCCATCTTGTGAAGCGGCGAAAGAGGTGGTGGCTGCTCTGGGCTCCGGGAAGCCGTTCGGGCTGGGGCTACCGACCGCGGGGCGGAGGCACTCGCGCGGGGGGTAACTCGGGTCTGGGTTCGGGTGCCGCGCAGCTCTCCCCGGTAAGACTCCCGCAGCCCCGGAACGGGCGGGGCTGTGCGGGGCTCGAGCCGCCCCTTGGTGGCCCGGGGCGGGGCCTTCGGAGGCCTCGGAGCCCGCCGCAGCGAGCGCCCTACGCTGAAGGGTCGGGGCATGGCTGCGGGGGGCCTGGGGCGCCGCTTGTGCCTCTCGGTTCTGAGCGGTTGCAAGTAGGACACAAGAGAGGAGGAGCCTGCCTACCGAAGAGGGGACGAGGCTGTAGCGAGGACGCCCCCGTGGTCTGAGAGGGAGGAGGCCAGAACTGGGTGGCCCAGCGGCCTGCGAACGAACGGGAACTGCAGTGAAAACACACTACATCCCGAATGAGCAAGATTCTCTATGCCCCCACGTGGGGCAGAGGTTATAACTGTGTCCCGAAGTGAGGAGATAATCGTAGTGAGGACACTCCCTCCACCGGAAGTGGAAAGGAGGCCCCGGTGGCCTACCAGAAAAAGGGGACTACAATCTGGACACACCTGGGGGGAGAGAGCTGTAGTCGGTGCTCTCCCGTGAGTGTAGGAAGGAAGTCGGAATTGGCCGCCTTCTTGGCCTGAAAAGTGTAGGCGGTTGCAGTGAAACGCTTCTAAGGCCCAGCGTTGGGGCGGGGCTTACCCTCCGGGGTGTCGTTAATTTGAGAAGCCGGCCCCGGTAGCGTGGGGTGAGTCCGCCTCCCGGGCCTCTTGGTCCCCGAGTAGGGAGGGGGCTGCTAAGAGCATCACCTTTACGCGTCCCTTGGGAGAGAGCTTCCAGCTTCGAAGAAGGAGGAGGTCCAATGGGATGTGGAGGCTGGGTTATTTTGATGGAGAGTGAACTGAGTTTCTCTTTTGAAGGCTGGAGGTGGTAGTTTGCGGCCACGTGAAGTGGGTGCGAGGGGCTTTGAGAATCTGCAGGTTAATGACGGGGATGGTCACTAGTGCAGGAGGCTTAGCTGCTGGATTGATAGTGCATGGACTGTATGTGTGCTTCCAATGTGTGATTTATAGTGAAAAATTTGAGCTCTGGTGAGGGTTATTCAGCCCTGAACCTGCCGAGAGTTGTATACTGAAAATAGCAGGCTCCGTAAGAGAGGTTTCTGGACCCTAAAACCCTCCTTGGCTCCGGATTCCCAGAGATGACCTAATATAAATTGGGATAGTTGGCAGGAACCATTTTATATTATTCAAGACTAGAGTGATGCCAGTCAATATAAGCTACTAACAAAAAAATGTGATCGCAACTGAAGGTTTTGTTGAAGGAGAGACTTGTGACGAGTATTTCTTTTAGAGCTTCTTGCTTGAATGGTTGTAAATGGTATAATTTTTGTAAAATGCAGTACTAGCAACATGAATTGCCTTGGACTTTGTTATCTAGTTTACATTGTTAATGCATTTCAGAGCCTTTGCAGTTGAAAAAAAAAATCCTAGAAGTCTGGACGTATAGGCCGTTCCTGTTGGATTTTGTTTTTTAATTATAGAAATATAATACAAGACTGGTTGTATTTGTTTTTGAAATTTGGTAGTTTGATAGCGTAGAGGATTCTGGATTTAGTGGAAGGAAATTGTGCTCAGGCATTTTCCAAGAATATTAAAACAATTGGGAAAACTGTTACAGGTGGTTAAAAAAATTTATGGTAATTAATATTTGAAGAAAAATGTTTGACGTGTTTATATAAAAGTTGAGGATGTGCTTAGTATTACTGGAAAAAAATGACGCAGGGAATGCATTTTTATATCATTTATATGCTTGATTATATATTGATTATTTTGTTTATGGATTGTGATGCATAATTTCAAATTTTCTTATGTTCATATTTGTTAGGTGAAAAATGTGAAGCTTTAGAAACCATTGTGGTAGTTACTTGGAACATACTGTTACGTGCTAATACCAGAAAACTTCAGGCTTCTTTCACTTCCTTTGACCTACCAAATGACTTGATTTTTGCATGAGTTTGGGGATTGTTGGTACAATTTGTAGATGTGAAACTTGATTTTTTGGACCAGTGTGTTCCAGGTGCTGAAATCCACTGACAACGTTCATGCTGTTTTTATGCCATTTTGTAGGTAGTCACTCCATCGTTTCAGTTGAATATTTTCTTCAGTAGATGAGGTAGGAAGAACTTCTGTCAGTAACCGTTGCACAAAAGATGTTTTTAGATATCCCTCCCTAAAATGCAGGGACTGTCATCCATTTCTGTAATCTTCTGCCTGGCCCATAAGTGCTTGATAAATATTTGTGAATAAGTGAATATTGTTACGTGTTTTAGGTCAACTAAGAAAAATCACTCAATTTTTAGTTTTATCAGATTTTACTACTACCATACATATACATTTTGGTTTGCGTAGTTTAGTTCATTAAGTTTAAAGCCTTAAAACCAGTAGTGAGGGTGAATGTGGTTGGCTAAGTTAGAAGAAATATTGTTTCTTTGAAGTTTAAAGCAAGTAAGATAACGAACATTCTTGTTGGCATTTGGGGGGATTGAAAAATAACTTACTATTGTAGTGTTTTGGGCAAGAGAATAAATACCTTATTTAGAAATGTCTTTTGATTTGCTGCCTTTGAGTACTGACTGGTGGTTAATGGGACAGTTGAGTAACATGCTATCAAAGGTTTATATCTCCCTCAGTGTCAGAGAATTGTTTTATTAAGAATGGTCCCAGAACCTGAAATGTGATCCATTTGGGGATGGGGACAAAATCAAGTTGATGAAGCTGTGTTTTTTTCCATAATGCATACCAAAATGTGATGATGCTGCTTGTAGCATTGTGCCCATTATGATTGGTTCTCTGTTGCTCATCTCTGTGGTGAACATTTGAAGGGTGATTTTTGTTTCTTTTGAATCTGAAGAACTTAGGTCTGCTGTACCCTGGTTCTTGTTGATCAAAGACTTACTGTTGAACAAAGTTAAAATTCACTTTTGGATGTTTATTACCAAATGAAGAGTGGAAATGGTCAAGTTCTGATTTTTGCCTTGGCTTCCTGGTAAAGAGGATTGTTGTCAGACATTTTATCCTGAAATTCCAAGTTTTTGGAATGGCTAGTATTTAAGAAAATCTGTCTTGTCATAATAATATGCTAAACTTTTGTAGTAGATATTTGTAATTGTGCATATGTCTGGAATTTGTAAGAAACAAAGCCACTATGTGGCTTAATTCTCAAGATAAAGTGCAAAAGTATACTAAAGCTTCTTGTCATAGATCTTCTGAAATACATCAATGGATTTAATGGCAAATCAAGCCCATTTTCGCTTTCCGTCATGCTCTGTGAATAGGTAAAACATGTATTTTAGGTGTTTTGTTGCTTAGAGTTGTTTCAGTCTTATCTTTCTAAAATTCACCAAAGTTTAAAGGTGACTGGAGTGAATTTTTAAAGGTCTCTGGAGTGACTGGTATCCTACATTCAGTTGCTAGCTGACATTTAGAACGCAGGAATAAGTAGGTTCTTGGAAAATAGTGATACTTCTATTAAATTATTGTGCCCCTGTCAAAGTGAGGTGTTGAAAACAAAAGTATTTGAGTTCTCAATTTCTATTTGAAGGAAGAGCCATAACACCAAGAGTTGTGAAGTTCTGGCTGCTAGCCTGAGCTTTCTGTGTACTTTCCTTTGGCATGGGGTGAGGTGTAGCTTCCCTTGTGCTGAAATAGAAAAGATTAACAAATTTATGACTAGATTGATTTTGTACTTTAAAATGAATGAGTTGAACTAGGGATTTGCTGAATTCAACTCGACCTTTCAGCTTTTCTCCTTGTTTAGTAATTTCTGGCAACCCTGTAAACATTTTAGGGAGTAGACCTAGAATGTTCTCTTTGGGCTTAACTGGCTGACCCCAAACTTGTTCCTCTCCAGTGGACATATGGTACCTTCTTGTATCTGGAAGGAAAGGGGCTGAGGAACCTGTTTCCTTTACCTTCAGGCCATGCGTCCTGGCCCCACACCAGGTCTTTTGAATTGGAATCTTCAGTAGGAGTCATCTCAAGTGCTTAACTAAAAAATTACCCTGATTTTGAGGCTCATAGAGTTAAACTTGTACATTTAGAAAAAAAAAATATTGCAATAATTCATGCTCTTCATTGTTGAGTGTAAACTTTATGTAAAGCAAGCTTTTTTCTGTTTTACATTTCCCTTTGTGACCCGTTAGATAAACTACTAGATGTGGCTTGTTTTTAAATGAAGACTTAAAATTCTAGATTTAATTAGGATTGATTGTACAACATTTAAAAGATTAACACAATGCTCTGGGCTTCTGAAGGTGTTGCTTATGACATACAGCATAGCTTTTTGTGGCAAAACAATCTCACTGTTCTTTAGTAATTTGAGTGGTTGTCTAGGTGATGTTTAGCTTGTTCTTTAGAAAAAGTTTGGAGTAATGCTAAAACGTTTGAATATGTCTTTCTGGTGATGAATATTAAGCTCAATGGTGGTATCTTGATCTTGAAAGATAGTTAAAAATAAGCATCATCATTCTAAGTAGGCGTCTATGGGTAATCTTATACCTAACAGTGACAATTTTCTTCTACTCTTTTGAATATAGTTATCTAATCATTTGGTCATATAAATTGCTTGTGAATTGTTCATAACTTCACTAGTTTGGCAGAAATTCCGGTGAAAGATGAGTGACCTGTTTTTACTTTGGAAGGACTCTTAATATGCTGGACTTTTTTTTTTTTTTTAACAACTTTCTTGGAACCATTTTGGTGTTAGAAGAAAAAGCACTCTTCCTTAATATATTGAACTCTAGTGGTTTTAACCACGAATTAGTCCTTATAGGCCAGACCTTTCACTTCACTTATGTTTTTTGTTGTTGTTCGATTGCTATTTTGGTGCAAAGGAAAATATGTTGAAAGAGTAATTGCAGTAATTTCCATGAATATCCTTGAATTGATGACTTAATTTGTCCAGGAACTGTTACTATGTGAACTTGTGCTTTTTCATCAAAAATTTGGTGGGAACCTGAGGAAATAGGTCGCCGTTGGACTTGTATTATGGAATTTTCTGGGCTGGTTTAATCATCAAGTGATTAAAGCAATTACCAGCTGTGAAGCTGATCTTTATGACTGTTTTAGTTTTCGATTGATTCTTTCTTGGGCTAATTTATGACACATTCTTGATGTATGTAAATATATAATGCTTTGAGAGAAAGCAATTTGAAAGCAATACCAAATAATACGCGTGTGGGATTTTGGTACGTCTTTTTTTTTTTTTTTTCCTAATACATTGTAATGATGTACTCCGGTGGTTTCAGACTCGCCCTTTAATATACAGTTCAGTGTGGCCTGTGCGTGTTTTGTGTTTCCTGCATTGATTTTTGCCTCCATTTATTCTCTATTGCAGTCTAAAAGTTGGTTTTAATTGGTTGCCCACAGGATTGACTTGGCCTCTACTTCTTGTTAAGAAAATACAGCTCTTGTTTTATCAGGTAAGAGATTTTGAATAGAGGGTTTATTGTTATACAAAATAAATTGAGATAGCTTATTAAATAACATGAAAATATGTGTAATAACTAAATTGTGGTTTTTTGTTTGTAATAAGCTTATTTGAGGGATGGGAGAGGGGTGGACTGGGTGTCTTGAACAGTTGTTGCTTCCTTTGGGAGTCAGTTTTCTGTGGATGCATTTCTCCTGCTGAATTCCTGATTATTAGGCAGTAAGTAGCTGTTTTTTTCGCTCAGTAGCATTCTAGACTGACTACAAATATGGGTGCTTGTTATTGGTACGGTTTTTTAATATTCCTTTGCGGAATAGATATAGAAAATGGGTCATGTTTTAGAGTACAAATTGACTTTAGGTGGAACCTTAGTGATTGGAATCTAGCTTCTTGTTAAATAACTAAGGTAGGCTCAAGCAAGATAGGTTGAAATGACTCATCTGTCAAACAGGTACTTTGTAGCAGAATAGCAGATCTTACTTCATGTTTTTCAGAACGTAAAAACTTTTCCTGTTTAGATGACTTTATGAATAAATCTTGTGCACTGCTTTGGTTTACTCAGCCCTTTTCTAGATGGTAATCTGGGCAGACTTTCAATATCATGTTTTCACATGTACCTTGTACAGACTTTCACTAAATCCCTTCCCTCAGCTGCAGATGGTTTGAAGACTTAATTGTGTATGTCACTTTAGCCCTGTGCTTAATTCTTGGGACCATATCAGATTTCCATTTTATTGTCCTAATGCAAACTAACATCTCTCTCTCTCTCTCTCTCTCAAGTTTTGGGGATCTAGATTACCCATGATGTTTCCCCCAATTAGTGATTAAGTGATTTTTGAAGTTGAACGGAATTCTGTCTCATCTTTGCGTACAGCCAATATTCTAGAGATAGTAATGAGTGAGAATTTGATTTAATGAATCAGAACCTTCTTGATGAACTTCTTAAAGACTGCTAAATAGTAAATAAGGGCAAAAGAGTCTGTTGGTGTGACGCTTTTAGTATTAATTTTTCTTGTTGACGCTTGCAGACCAAAAATGAAAAGCTTCCCCCTGCCCCTTCCCAAATTTCTAATGTTTTATATGGTCTCGTTTTCGGTTTGCCAGTGCATCTTTCTGAATTAAGTTTGAAGGTGGCTTTTATTTTTGTGTATGTGTGTGTGAGAAAAGTGTAAAAGCCAAACAATATAGTTCTCTTTTGTGTGCAGCAGTTGTAATATTGAGATATAATTGCAGATTTTGTTGCCTTAGATTAGTATTCATGTAATATTTGACGTTGAAAAACTGCTTTCATGGAGTTATAGAATTCTTAGTGCTTGGAGCAGGAAACTTTGCTCTTCTAATGTTCTCATTTGAGAAGTGATGAAACCAAAGCTCAAATAATTTATAATTTTCCTAAGATCACAGAGCCAGTTTAATATAGGTTTATATTGAAAAGTTGATTTTAAAAATGCCTTGGAAAACACCCTTTGTTGTTGACCATATAAATTTCAAATTAATATTTTTTTCAGTTGCAAGAATTTGTTTTGGATTACTTTATACATGGCTGCCTTTCCATTTACTCTTAGAAACCATATGAATTGAAATACTGAAATTTTATTTAAGTCTGGGAAAAACTTTTCTTTTTTGATTATATCAAAATGGACATTATCTACAGAGATTAGTGAGTACCCAGAAATTCCACAGGAGTTATGTTGGGTCACAACCACTGAATAAAGCTCGTACACTAGTTCAAAAATTAAAAAATCCCTCCTTCTCATTATCAGCCCTCCCCTGTGGGATAAACAAGACTTTTTATTAAATGGAGGGCTTGAGAATGAGTCTTTGGACCTGGGTTTTAATTCAAATAGCCATGGTGAATGGCACTGTAACCAGGTTCTAGTTTTTGGAGTGATGACTACAGGTAACTAATGTTTTGGCTGTTTTACTCAGTATTTCTTCTGGATACTTAGTATGTATTAACATTATATGTAATATGTAATTCCATATGTCATTTTCTTTAATAAATAAAGCTATTTCTTTAATAAAGTGGTTTCATCCTAGGATGAAATATGAAATCAGTTCTCATTTGAGACTTGAATCTGCTTTAGTGTTAAGTATTATTTGAAATTCATTATTATTCCTGCTTTGTTTCTGTTGTTTTGAGATTAAGCCATATAAAATGATACCAATAATTCTACAAAGTTGTCAAAAGTTTATAAGGAAGATGCTGAGCCAGTTTTAAATATTAACTTTGATACATCCTTTGTATCTTTTACCCTGTAGATTGTTAAACTTTGTTTCCTGATGTGACTTACACATTTCTTTTAAATCTTATTGAATAATTAGTGGTCTGAATGATGATATAATTGGTGATTTTCTTGTCCTATGGTGGTTTTTTCCTGAAATTTTTGAGTCTTGGGGCTGAACTTCTAAGTGTTTTCAGAATTAATGCCTTTTGGATGTTGAAATTGGGTTTTACATTGTAAACGGCATATAATATTCAGTTTTTAGAATATCCAAATTTAAAAAACGACATTGCTTGTGATAGTTTGAGGGAATACTTGAGGGCCTAATACGGTAGATGGTCATTCTTGTAGCTGAAAACTTGGTGTGATAAACAGGAGTCTGACCTGGCCGTTGCCTTTTCTCATCTGCAGGTGTGTGTGGTTTCAGCGCAGCATGGCTGTGGTCATCCGTTTGCAAGGTCTCCCAATTGTGGCGGGGACCATGGACATTCGCCACTTCTTCTCTGGATTGACCATCCCTGATGGGGGCGTGCATATTGTAGGGGGTGAACTGGGTGAGGCTTTCATCGTTTTTGCCACTGATGAAGATGCAAGGCTTGGTATGATGCGCACAGGTGGTACAATTAAAGGGTCAAAAGTAACACTATTGTTGAGTAGTAAAACGGAAATGCAGAATATGATTGAACTGAGTCGTAGGCGTTTTGAAACTGCCAACTTAGATATACCACCAGCAAATGCTAGTAGATCAGGACCTCCACCTAGTTCAGGAATGAGTGGCAGGGTAAACTTGCCTACGACAGTACCCAACTTTAATAATCCCTCACCCAGTGTAGTTACTGCCGCCACTTCTGTTCATGAAAGCAACAAAAACGTACAGACATTTTCCACAGCCAGCATAGGAACGGCTCCTCCAAATATGGGGGCGTCCTTTGGGAGCCCAACGTTTAGCTCAACCATTCCGAGCACAGCCTCTCCAATGAACACAGTCCCACCTCCACCAATTCCTCCAATCCCAGCGATGCCATCTTTGCCGCCAATGCCGTCCATTCCTCCAATACCAGTTCCTCCCCCGGTACCTACATTGCCTCCTGTGCCTCCTGTGCCCCCAATACCCCCAGTCCCTTCTGTGCCACCCATGACCCCACTGCCACCCATGTCAGGCATGCCACCCTTGAACCCGCCACCTGTGGCACCTCTACCTGCTGGAATGAATGGCTCTGGAGCACCTATGAATCTGAACAATAACCTGAACCCTGTGTTTCTGGGTCCATTGAATCCTGTTAACCCTATCCAGATGAACTCTCAAAGCAGTGTGAAACCACTTCCCATCAACCCTGATGATCTGTATGTCAGTGTGCATGGAATGCCCTTTTCTGCAATGGAAAATGATGTCAGAGATTTTTTCCATGGGCTCCGTGTTGATGCAGTGCATTTGTTGAAAGATCATGTAGGTCGAAATAATGGGAATGGATTGGTTAAGTTTCTCTCCCCTCAAGATACATTTGAAGCTTTGAAGCGAAACAGAATGCTGATGATTCAACGCTATGTGGAAGTTAGTCCTGCCACAGAGAGACAGTGGGTAGCTGCTGGAGGCCATATCACTTTTAAGCAAAGTATAGGACCTTCTGGACAAACCCATCCCCCTCCTCAGGCACTTTCCAGGTCAAAATCGCCCAGTGGGCAGAAAAGGTCAAGGTCAAGATCACCACACGAGGCTGGTTTTTGTGTTTACTTGAAAGGGCTACCCTTTGAAGCAGAAAACAAACATGTCATTGATTTTTTTAAAAAGTTGGATATTGTGGAAGATAGTATTTATATTGCTTATGGACCCAACGGGAAAGCAACGGGTGAAGGCTTCGTAGAGTTCAGGAATGAGGCTGACTATAAGGCTGCTCTGTGTCGTCATAAACAATACATGGGCAATCGCTTTATTCAAGTTCATCCAATTACCAAGAAAGGTATGCTAGAAAAGATAGATATGATTCGAAAAAGATTGCAGAACTTCAGCTATGACCAGAGAGAAATGATGTTAAATCCGGAGGGGGATGTCACCTCTGCCAAAGTCTGTGCGCATATAACAAATATTCCCTTCAGCATTACCAAGATGGATGTTCTCCAATTCCTAGAAGGAATCCCAGTGGATGAAAATGCTGTACATGTTCTTGTTGATAACAATGGGCAAGGTCTAGGACAGGCATTGGTTCAGTTTAAAAATGAAGATGATGCACGTAAGTCTGAACGCTTACACCGTAAAAAACTTAATGGGAGAGAAGCTTTTGTTCATGTAGTTACTCTAGAAGATATGAGAGAGATTGAGAAAAATCCTCCTGCCCAAGGAAAAAAGGGGTTAAAGATGCCTGTGCCAGGTAATCCCGCAGTTCCAGGAATTCCCAGTGTGGGAATGCCCAGTGCGGGACTGCCCAATGCGGGAATGCCCAATGCGGGAATGCCCAATGCAGGAATGCCCAATGCAGGAATACCTGCTGCAGGAATGCCAGGTGCAGGAATGCCCGGTGTGGGAATACCCAGTGCGGGAATGCCTAGTGCAGGAGGTGAAGAGCATGCCTTCTTGACTGTAGGATCTAAGGAGGCCAACAGTGGGCCTCCATTTAACTTCCCTGGTAATTTTGGTGGGTCAAATGCCTTTGGACCACCACTCCCTCCTCCAGGATTAGGAGGGGCCTTTGGTGATGCTAGGCCTGGAATGCCTTCAGTTGGAAATAGTGGTTTGCCTGGTCTAGGACTGGATGTTCCAGGTTTTGGAGGTGGACCAAATAATTTAAGTGGACCAGGATTTGGAGGGGGCCCTCAGAATTTTGGAAATGGCCCTGGTAGCTTAGGTGGGCCCCCTGGCTTTGGAAGCGGCCCTCCTGGCCTTGGAAGTGCCCCTGGGCATTTGAGTGGGCCTCCAGCCTTTGGCCCTGGCCCTGGCCCAGGCCCAGGCCCAGTCCATGTTGGTGGTCCTCCTGGCTTTGGATCTAGTTCTGGAAAACCAGGACCAACAGTAATCAAAGTACAGAACATGCCCTTCACTGTGTCTATTGATGAGATTTTAGATTTCTTTTATGGCTATCAAGTGATCCCAGGCTCAGTGTGTTTAAAATACAATGAAAAAGGTATGCCCACAGGTGAAGCTATGGTGGCTTTCGAATCTCGGGATGAAGCCACAGCTGCTGTCATTGACTTAAATGACAGACCTATCGGCTCTAGGAAAGTAAAACTCGTATTAGGGTAGCTGTTCACATCAGTTCTTCATAGGGTAGATATAGTCTTCGTAGTGCTGTGATAAATGCATTCAGATTGTTTTCCTAGTGTTTCCAGGTTAGAGCCTGTGGATTGTTTCAATTGCATATAGATTGGTTTCCATAACATAGAGCATTGGTTGACTGTTTACAGAAGACTCAATACCAGGATAAACATTGCTGTATGTTACAGTAAAGCTGTCCGGAGAAAACACAAAAACGATTTTGGCATACTATTAGAGAAACCATTTGTAAAACTCAAATGACCACATAAAGTTTATCCAGGAGTCTAGATTGGTTTTGTTTTATACCATATGGGATGAAGAAAATAGAAATGTCAATAGAGCTCACTGAGGGTGCTCTTGCCAGCTGCTGAAAAATAGAAGCTGGCTACTCTTGGAATTTGGTTTAAAGCTGGACAGATTTGCTTTGTTATAGGGTCAAAGCTTTGTCTAAAGTCCTCATTTTCTTTTAAAATTGAATAAAATCTCTGTATACAGATTCACTGTATGTACCTTTATTGCTTCTTGAGGGTTCTTGCTGTATAGACAGTCCTTCTGAAGTTGCTGCTTTATTTGCCTAATTGACTCATTTGTAAATGAGCAGAATTGTTTTGTTGATGTTTTTCTAATATAAAACTCCACACTTGGTTTGTGCTATAACCTTGAACTTTGAATTCTAATGTCAGTCACACTTAAAACTGTGTGGAATAAGACGTTTGCCACAAAAATAAAATATGGAGTCCTCTACCTACCAGAGCCTTTTTGGTTTGACCGCCAAGTTTTAGTTTAGTCAGTTTAAAAATCGTTTATGTTGTTTGGATGGCATCAAAAACCAGAAACCACTTTTAATGGTCATTGTTTAAGATGCCTGATTTGAAGTCTTGCCCAAGATAGACTAATGTTCTGGCAATTTCCTTCTGTCCCAAAGTTATGTGAAATTTTGACCTGTAACTAAACAAAAAGGGTTTATTCATAAGAAAGCATTATTATATATAGGTCTTTAAAATTGTAGTTGAAATTGTTAGCTTTGTTAGCAGTAGTGTTAACAGAATAAAAGATCCATAAGCTGGTCCATAGATCAATATATATTTAATCCTGTTAATTGGAGGCTTTTTGGTCTAGTTGTTTGATCAGGAGCCTGGTTACAAAAATTCCTTATACAGAGTACAAGTGCAGCTGCCAGAGGGGAGAGAATTGAGGCTCCTTGCCCTTTCATACTCTGGCATTCAGGACTAAGGCAGGAGGACCACGTGGGTTCTGGTTGGTGATTGTCCTTGTCACGAAAACATTTGCCTTACAACGTCCTGCTCACTGCCACAAAAGGCTCTACTTATGGTTACTTTTCTTCTTAGTTAAAGTGCTCTAAAGATGTGTCACATTATATTATAAACATGGAATGGGAGATTGGTGAGATATCATGAAAAACAAATTTTGTCTTTTACTTGGGCCTCTGTCTTGGTTTGAAACATCCCCAACATTTCCTACAAATCAATTTACTTACAAAGGGGTCAGCCTTTTAAAAGAAATATTTTCTATTTAAGAAAAATAGTGCCTTTTGGGTGTTGCAATTCAGTGGAACACTGAAATACAGCGTCGTGTAATTTAGAGTTAAGAGTGGCAACAGTTTAATTTGTGTGCTAAGATTTGGAAAGCTTTTTCATCACTACAATCTTAGAGGATTGACAGTACAGGATATTTTATTTAGGGAAAGGATTATTTAGACTTTCAAAGAAGAAATGGCTGTGTTGTGGGTCTTTTGCTAATTCACGAATACAAATTTGCTTTGACAGATCACTAGATATTGCCTCCTCAACTAAAAAAGCAATATGATGTTTGTATATGCTGTTCAATTTAAGTTTTCTGTTAAGTAATCATTTCTCATTCCAAAGACAGAGTGCAAAAAACTTCAGCGCTGCTTGGGAGTCTTATTTCAACTGCAAATTATTTTCCCCATTGGAAAGCTGACTATTTTCATTTTAGAAAAATGGGTTGTTTGAAGATGAAAGTCTTTTTATCTTTTTTCACAGTTTACTTTGGTTATGTGTTCGTACGTTCTTATTAAATATTTCGTATACTTTATTGCAACTACTTTGTTATTTCTACGTTTTAGATTAATGCTGAAAAGGAAAACTTGATTTCATTGTTCATCAAATTAAATAAATTAAGAAAATAGTGGTTTGTGTAGAAATTGGAGAGAATTGTGTTTCATATTTGGTTGAATCACAACAGTGCTTCTCTTGTTGTGAAATGTAATTAAATGCTTTGCCCTCTGGTACTTGATTTTTGTGTATCTGAGACTTATTAACATAGTGCTAACTGCTGAGCATACTGTTCATCTTGTTCTGGGCATTGGAGTTTGACTTTTTAAAAAATTCTTGAAAATATGTTCTGTGCAACTATTCATACCTCTCTTACCTGCAAATTTTTTCGTAAGAACTAGGTTTGGGGTGAAAATTTACATTATTTTCTCATTTGCTTTGTATGGTATGAAGGATTTGTAAAGCTTCGCTCAAAGTGGTGTGTATTTGTAAACGCTATCATGATATTTTTAATCTTATGTGTAAATTTTATTGCCTGTTTTTGGTGACTGACATTAATAGAAGAGAAACTTTTCCATTAGGTTTAAACCTTCCCCCCAACCCCCCATTTTTTTGTTTGCTTGGTTTTTTTTTTTTTTTTTTTTTTTTTTTAAGCTTAAAGGGTTAGAGAAATCTACAAAATGTATTTTATAAATAAGCAAACTTGTAAACTTTTCCTGAACTTTAGTGAAACAGTTCGTAAGCAAAATTTGGAGGTGTGTTCTGTGTTTCCACTGTAGTTTGAATGTATAATTATTAGTGGCTTTTTTTTTAATGCAACACTGTTAAGTGAAATGTAGTTTCTAGCTTTGTGCTCCAAGTTGTCAAAGCATTGATAGTGGAAATGGCATTAGGAAACTTTATTCAGAATTTCAGAGAGGTAACAGTGTAATTAGGTCAGTCTTAACCCACTGGATGAAAATCTAGGGCTGTGTATGGAAGTAAGCAAACATACATTTTGGGTGGAAATACCTTAGATAAAAATGAGGATGCACGAAAGCCTTAATCAAACTCAAAGTCCCTTTTATTGGATTCCGTCATTGTGTACAGGTGTGGGTCAAGTGTTTAAAAATAAATCCACTCATCAGTTGAAGAACACTTTAAAAATGAGTAAAGAAAATGTAAAATTGCTGCTAGTCAAATCTTCTGGAAAGAATTTCTGGCAGTGATCACTTTTAAAAATTATTTCCCATCTTGCAAACATTTAAATTGTTTTACTGGCAGTTCTGTAGTAGTCCAAACTTTAGAAACCAAACACAATAAAATAACTCATTGCCAATATGGCCACAACAGTGCCAGCAAATACTGCCTTGGCTTCGTTCAGCAGAGATTTTTGTTTATATAGATGAAGTCTTGAATACTGTTCAATAAACTTGTCACGAAATAAAACAGGCTGATGCTTTTAATGCTTTAACTGTACACGAGTACTCTACTGAGCTATACCATCAGATATTTGGGGTTTTTTTAAAAAACTCCTGAAAATATTTTGTGCCTTTGGAAAGGTGGCTTTGGTGATCTTGGAGGTAACAATTGTTGCTTATCCTTGTCTGCTAATGCTGAAGTGTGGAAAGAAGAGGATACCTGGAACTGCAGGGAGGAATCTTGACTCTAGGTCAAATCTGTGGTATCCACCTTTTCAGACTTACGTGAGTTTTGCTAGCCAGTCACTTTCTTATGTGGACTCAGAACTGGAAACGAGATGCTCCTTTTCACAAAAGGAGTTTTAAAGGGGGCTGTGAATTGTTTTTTAAAAACTGATTAGGAAGTGGGAAAACAAGTTTTCAGAATACATTGTCAGTTGCACATACCTCTAAAGCTTTGTTTTTCTTTTTTGTTTACTTATTTGTTTTTGCATTAGTATGTGAGGTATTTGAGGTGGGGAAGAGGGGAGAGGAATCAAAAGTATTGCTGCTGTCCGACATTGATGCTCTGGTTTTGTCCTTTCCACATTGGTTCAACTTCTACTGAAAAAATTAGCAAATAAAAAGTTTCCGTAAACTCCGCAGAGTCTCTTTTAAAAAAAAAAAATCTGGATTGGACTTGCAGAGAAATTAGTGGGCTATTCCTTTTAACCAAAACTCTTGAAAAATGTAACTTTTATCTTTATCATGAAAGTTTTAGCCTGTATTTGAGTTTGAATACCCAACTTGTTTTAGAGACGTTTAGACTAGACATAATTATTTCCAGGTAGTTGCTGATCTGTTTTTAAAATTACGACAGTTTGACTAAGCATTTGAAAAATCACAGAGTGAAATCGGCTGCCTAAGGATATCCAGAATGGCGTTTACCATCTTAAAGGGGTGGACTATGTGCTAATATGTCTCCGTTTCTTGCTCAGGAGCGATCACTCAACTTCTGTAATTCATTGTTGTCTGCTTTCCATTGTTTTACACTAAGTAATAGTCTTATCAATTTTGTGCATCGCCACTGTTCTCCTTACCCCCCAAAAGTAGAGCTTTTATGGGATATGGTAGAATCCAAACTTATGGCTGTCCTTTTTAATTAAAAAAATTGCTTGATACCGGTTTTTTCTTTTTAGCATAAAATCTTTAGATCACACTGACTTACTGTAAAATGTTCTGGAAAGAGTGTACTCTCGTGGTGGCACAGTTCTCTAATGCTGTAGTGACTTTTCTGGGAAAACTCTTCTGTTCAACAAATTAGCAAGCTCATCTCTTATTGGTGCCTGCTCACGTAAATCTTAATTCTTTAATGTGCTATTCCTTGGTGCCTTGAGCTATTTTGTGCCAGAGGATCTCACAAGCATCCTAGAATATGGGTCCTTTTCTGGATCAACATAACTAGCAACAAGCAACTAAGGTGGCAACTGCTTTTCTACATATTGCTCTACTACTGAAGGGGCAAAAAGCCACCTGATGCAAACATTCCAGCCCCAGGGACAGAGGGCAGCACCCCAAAACTCTGAGGACAGGGAAGTAGTGCTCATTAACCATATTCCTTGAATTCTGTCAAGAGTCCCAGGAACCTCTCCCCGGCAAAAATGTTGACCATTAGGTCATAGAGACTAAGCAAACACCAGCTGTAGAGAAGTGGTTAAAGAGCACAGCAGAGCATTGGAGTTGGCACCCTAGCTGTTGCGGACATCTGGACTCTGATTTCAGTGACTTAATAGTTTCATGTCATTTTTCCTAGTAAACTGATGGCCTGCCATTTCATGTTGAGAGAAGGAGGAGGTGACTATTTGGGGAAAATAGAGCTGTGACCGGCAAGAGAACATAATTAAATATGGACAGAGTTAAAGATGTTGAATAAGCATAACACATCCCAGTATTACAATATAGCAAGCTATGCCGTGTTCAAACAGACTGCCCCTTGGTGTTTGATTCCCTCTCTGTTTTGATGCTTTCAGTTTTCCCCTTTTACCTGCTTGTAAAATAAGCCTGCTGGTAACCAGCACTATGAGTTTTACTTAGACTGAAGCCCCCTCACTGGTGTCTCTGTAGCCCTAACCTCCTAATTGGGGTGGGGGGTGGGTGTGAGTTCAGTCACAGCTCTTGATTAGTGAAATAAGATTTGTCACTTAACGCATTTTGCTACACGTCAAATGTAACAACGACATTGTACTGCAAATCACTTGTTAGTCCTCGAAGAGTGGGAAAGTCTTAAGAAGGGTAAAGAAGTTCAGCTACTTAAGGGGTCTTAAATCGTACTAACAGGTGCTGTTGCTAATTTCCTCGTTTTTCTTTTGTTCCACACTTCTGCACATGTTGGGTTGCGGTACAGAAAGCGTCACGTCCTTTATACATAACTCCTTTCTGTAGTGTGGGCCCAGCAGGATCCCTTGGCTATAAATCTGGCTTAAGTAGTGAAAGACAAATGCACCTCTTACTGAAGTAGATAATGCTAATTACCTTTGCTTCTGTGACCACTGAATTGACAGGTTGGAATTGGAAACATCTGTTACCTCCAAACTTTTAGGACAATTTCACATGGATATTCAGCTTAGCCATAGCTGTAACCCATGCTAATTAAATGTTTTGAGCGGTGTTGTGCACCTAGCACTTAACGCATTGTGTTGGGAAAGGAAGTAAAAAAAATGCCTTTTCTTCAAGACTTTAAAGTCCTAAATGATACAAGTAAGTGCTCAGTTGTACTTATACATGTTCAGGGTATACTTATGACCCACAGGAACTAGATAAAGGGCTTCCTGGCCAGCTGCTAAATGGTCAGACAGAAATAAGTGTAATGGAATCCTTAGGTGTAAGCTGAGGGAAGGTGCGATCTCTAACCAGCGTTCTTGGGGACACAATACTGTTAGTTTAGTAAAATGAAATGATTGTGTGAGGGAGCACAGTAGCAGTATCTAAAATTGTGCCTGTCTTGAAAGCTCTTAAAATTGTCCCATAACAGCATAGCTTGAGGTTCTGGCAGCCTAACTGGTATGACTGAGCTGAATGGTCTACAGAGCAGGTAGGCAGGCAAGGCAAAGGTTGGTTCTAGGGATGTCCTGGCCTAGCAGAGGGATAGAACCTTTTATCTTTTTTAATAATCTTTTGACTAGCTGCCAGATAACAAATGCTCTAATATGTTCATAAACAACTCAGAATTAAGTGAATTTCCCCATCAATTTAACCACGTATATGCATAGTTGTCTACCTGAAATTCATTCCTTTGTGGTTTTAGATCAATTTGATACAGAGTTTTAGCTTTTCTGTATGAAAGTCCACCTTTTGGTTCTTGTTCTTCTAGGCCAACACTGTCCAATAGAATTTTCTCCAATGGAAATGTTCTCATGTGCACTAATATGGTAATTAAATTTGAATAGCTATGTGTGGCTAGTGGCTACTGTATTGAACAGCACAACTGTAGATTCACAATGCAGCAGCAGATTTCCTCTCCCAGGTCTGATCTTTGGAGATCTTGTTAGGCAGCACTATCCAATAGAAATAAGAATCACTTGATGTCATTTAAAATTTTCTGGTAGCCACATTTACAAAAGGTTAAAAGGAGCAAGTGAAATTTAAGAATACACTTAATACAACATTGTAAAGCAACTACACTCCAATAAAAATTAAAATATATATATTTAATTTAACCCAGTAGATCTTAAATGTTACAGTTTCAGCTTATACTCAATATAAGATTATTGAGCTATTTTACATTTTTTTTTGTACTAAGTTTTCAAAATTCAGTGTATATTTTACAGCACATTGTGATTCGAACTAAGCATCATTTCAAGTGCTCAGTAGCTGCATGTGGTTCGGGGCTACCCTTTTGGACAGCACAGATTTAGAATATTAAAAAAGTTATTCCCTGCCATTTCTCTCCTAGTTCTGCTGCCTCTTTCAGCTGTTTGTTCACTTTTCGGTATTCAAATTTTGTTGCATTCCTCCTAACCTTTACCCCTCCTGTTGTGTTGCAGGTTAGTTTTGTTTTTGAGAACTTGCCTCAGTTACCTTTTTTATGGGCAACACTGGAGGTTAACTAGGTGACAGTTTTATATTGTAAAATTACTAATCCTGCACTAGAAGCAGCCACAGAACTAGAATCTCTCCCCTCCACCCTGTACCCCATCCACAATGGCAAGTGGGCAAATCATTGTGTGTCTGTAACGTAGTGTCTTTATTTTTGAAATCCTCTCTCTTTAATTTCTCAACTTCCCTAACATAATGAATTCTGAAGATCAACCCATCTTAAGATCTCCCATGTATCCCAAGTAAATTTATTCCAGTGAGGGGGCTTGCATTAGCAGCAGTAGGTTGGTTTTTTTTCCAGGGGCTCTGGTCTGCTGCTTTTGTTCATTAACTCAATACCTTTTGTGCCATTGGTCACACTGAACACTGGAGATGCACAAGTTTTTGTTGATGCCCTTGCCCTGGAGATGGTAAGGAAGGTGGTCCAGTACTGTTGTCTTAGACACTCTGCAGACAATAGAGAGGCAGGTGTCTCATTTAAAGAACATAGATAGATTCCACCAGGGCAGGATGGGGGCAAAGGTGGCTGCCCAGTAGGTGTTCTTTGAAAATTTTGGTATAAGTCACATTTTCTACTTTATTTGCTGTATTCGTGCTTGTTATTTGAAGTTTATTCCTTTGATTCTTTTGCCTTGGCAGACAAGTAGGGGGAATGTGGTGGGTGCAGAATTATTTTTGATCTGTGTGCAAGATTAGTGTAGATCATGGGAAGAGGCCACATGAGCCTCACTGCTCTTTTAGTGGCCAAGTGGACTTCAGATTGAACTGGATTACAAGGTGTGAGCTGTTGGTAAAATGGATGGAAATCACATCCTTAGGGAAGCGAGTTGTGGTTCATCCAAGTTACTGTGTGTCCCAGGGCTAGTTATTTCCTTTCTCTGTGTTCAGTAGTAGTGATGGGATTAATTAACAAAATGGAGTTAAATTAGATAATCTCATTATATTCAGTTTTAAATTTCTGTGATTCTGTGAACCCAGCTATTTCATTTCTTCTTGGAAATCTGTAGTTAATTTGAACCTTAAAAGAGAGGCCAGTGGAACTAAAAGTTTTGGTCTGGCTACTGCTTGTGATAGCAGTTCCACACTTAAGCTTGAGAATTTCATTAGGAGAGCAAAGAGGGAAGGGTCTTCCTTTCCCTTTTTGGAGGCTGTTCCTTTCCTGCCATTTAGGTCCTCTGGAGCAGGTGGACCGAGGCATTCCTCCTGGGTGTCTCATCAGGCAACAAGTAGATGGTGATACCATACAGTAAAAGGATCCGTTTATGAGCACTGAAGAGAGGAGCAGTTAACACATGTAGGGCACTTATACTGGGTCAGGCAGGGGGCACTTTCCATGGTTAGCCCCATTTAATTCTCAAAATAACCCTCTAAAGTTGGCATTATTGTTATCCCCACTTTACAGATGGAGAAATCCAGGCAAAGAGAAGCAAAATAACTTGCCCAGAGTCTCATTGATAAGGGGTGAACAGAGATTATTCAATCATCATCTGTCTGCATGACTCCAGAGGCAGAGCCCCTCCTTTCCTCAGTTTCCTTCCTCTCCCTGACTTTTGGGGGGGAGATATGGGAGGCCAGTGGCAGCACTCTTCTGTCTTGGGTCCCGAGCTGGCTGGGGAAGGGGCTCCAGCCTTGTGCCAATGCTCCAAATGCTTATTTTGAAGTAAGAAGGTGGCGGCTTTGTTTAAGCACATTCAAAGTCGAGGGGAAAAATGTCCACTCAGATACAGTTCTGTCTTGGTGGAAGGCCATGTGTTCCTTGTTGGTTTGCTTCTTTCCCATATCTAATTCTCTCCTCAAGCTAGCTTCCCTTTGCAGAGTTGCACACAGGTTGGATTTGTCCATTTTTGGATAAGTCTTTTTGGGACGTTGGAGTTGGATCAGTGGCTTCCAAACTTTTTTGACCATTGTAGAATATAGCGGGATGGGAAACCCTGTGACCATTTACTATACCGTTATTTTCCCACTTTTCACTTTTTGTGTGAACATGCACATTTTAAGCTTTCTAATATTGCCAAATGCTGCATGGCAGCCAGACTTCGTAGTATTGTATGGATCTAAATCAAATTATTGCTTAAGATTTTCGCTTATAAACACAATTTTAGTAGCTCTTAGTCAGATGTATGAATAAAGAATGTGTAATTTTGTAGTAAGGATTTGCATATTTGATTCAGTTCGTGACCTAAGAGGACTGTCCTTGAGGCTGCTGATTTAAATTTGGGGAATTCCTGAGTTATAGAGGGAGAGGCAGGGGTAGAAATACTTTGTCTACCTTCATCATGTCCCTTGAGGCAGAGAGGGAAAAGAAGAGTGGTGGTGATGGGCGTCGTTTGTCTTTTTCAGTCTTACGAGAAAAGAGTACTCTGTGGGGTGGTGTTCTCATTGGGAGCTTATGGAGAATTTCCTGATGGGTTTTCAAGATTGATCCAGCATCTCAGCTGCTCCATTGCGCCAAGGTAGGCAACAGGAGTGAGAGCGTGGCTTTGGTTTGTGAATGAGTGATCCTGCCATACAGATGGGTGCTGTGTTCCTCCTCACAGCCTGGAAATGGGGTTGAAGTCTGGTGCCTTGCCTTGTTAGGCTTTTGGGAATGGAGGAAGGCAGTGTAACTCCTGAGCGTGAAGGACTGAAGAGTTTCAGCTCAGTTGGCACTGAATTGGATCCAACTAGATCCAGGAGGAAAGATCTGTTCTTGGATTTATGAAGAGCCAAGATAGAATCTCCCGAGGCAGGAGAGGGGAAGCTAAAGAAAATGAAGGGTGAGTTACTGCCAATTGGCAGTGAGATTCCCTATCAACAGTCGTGTGCTAGTAAACTGGCTAGCTGGGCGAAGGGAAGCCCTGATTTTTAGCATTTGCCCAATTTCTGTGGTTTAAAACTTAACAAGGCCACCTGCTTACAAAATTCCTTTACAGTTCTCTCTTGCAAACTGTACAAGCCTGCTCCGGCACTCTGCTGCAAGCCTTCCTCAGGTGTTTTGAATTTCCATTATGTTTTCAGGTCTGTGCTGTGTAATATAGGGGATACTGAAGCAGCGTCTTTTCTAAAGAAGCTTGTTATTTCATTGACAGGAGCTGGAAACATTGACAGGGTACAGTTGTGGTGTGGCTTGAGTATAGCTGTCCAGAATAAGTTGTTGAGTGCTGGAAAGATCATGAAAAGGGAAGCATATGAGAGCTAGGCTTGAAGGATAATAATAGCTAACACTTACTGGTAATAATAGTATCAGAGTCTGTACTAAGCATCTTGCATACATTATTTATGTCAGTCTTTTTTTTTTTTTTATGTCAATCTTTAGAAATAGATAATATCCCCTACTTTACACCTGAGTAAAAATTTTGCCCAAATTACAGAGATAGGACATCATTGTGGTGGGTGTGTAATAGTATCTCATTGTGGCTAGAAAGGAGTAAAGCCAGTACTTGGAGCCTGGTTACTTCACTGCAGAGCTCATACTCTTGCCCACTATATCAGATTGCTATTAAATATAAGAAGGGAGGTTCTTTCAGTAGAGAAGGGTGTTAGCTACAGTCCAAAGTCTTAAGACTAGGTAGGAGTCAGAATAAGAGTTCTGGTCCTCATTTTACTTAACGATATATGTCTTCTTAGCCAAATCACTTCTTCCCTCTCTGCCTTGAATTGAGGAACTTGGATAAGATGATCACTCAGTTCCTTTTAATTTCTGACATTTTGTGAATTTTAAGTTATAAAAATGAGAGTGTGTATAGCTTCTTTAAGGAATACTGGAGAAAGTGCCCTGCCAGGGTACGAGGCTTGGGAAGCACTAAGGTTGGCTGGCGATGGGGGTAAGCAGAGGAAAGCGGTCTACAAGGGCGAGTGAAGGGAATGAGACTCCCAAGTGGTAGAAAGCAAAAGCAGGAAAGGTTGGTGCTGAATACTCAGTTGTTTCCATTTGCAGTTTCCCAAATGGAAAGGTGTGGATTGTGGGTGCAAACAGAGATAACAAGCTAGTCTTTTGTATTGAATGTTCCTGGAAAGCTCACTTCTCCCTTGATGGCTTCCGCAGCAGGCCAGGGCTAGATTTGGGTTATTTCTGAGAATGCTTGGATTATCACTTCTTTCTTTTAGCATTAATTCAGCAGTTATTTATAAAGCACCTGCTATGTATGAGTCACTGGAATGGAAATAAGACAGATCTGGTCCATCCCCTATTGAATTTATATAATCTGGTAGGGGAAATAGATAATAAGCAAGTACACATCACTTCTCCCTTGATGGCTTCCGCAGCAGGCCAGGGCTAGATTTGGGTTATTTCTGAGAATGCTTGGATTATCACTTCTTTCTTTTAGCATTAATTCAGCAGTTATTTATAAAGCACCTGCTATGTATGAGTCACTGGAATGGAAATAAGACAGATCTGGTCCATCCCCTATTGAATTTATATAATCTGGTAGGGGAAATAGATAATAAGCAAGTAAGTTACACATTTTGATAGGTTTATGAGAAGCTGGGTTTTGTTGGTTTGGAGTCAGGGAAGATCTCTGACTTCAACATAGAAGAGAGATTGGAAGGGACTGAGAGTGGAAATGGGGAGACCAGAAGGAGACTGTTACAGACATCCAGGCAAGATATGCTGATTCAGAAGAGAGTGCACAAAGACCTGGCGAGTATTAGCCAGATCTCTCTTACAAAAATAAATGAAAAAAATTTCTGAGACTCCTTTTATTGAGTCACTTAAATGTAATATTTAACAAACTTTTGTAAAGCTCCAGTCCTATAAAGGATGCTGAAAATCCCATGACATTAATGACACTAGATGAAAGGTAAATTAGGCTGGTGTAAAGTATGTAGCTGTTAAAGGGATAGGGGACAGAAGAGTGACATGAACTAGTTTTAATTACAGAAGATTTCCAAACAGAGGTAGGTTCGGAGGTAAATTTTAAAGGAGATAAATAGGATTTAGGAGATATTAGTAATCCCATGCATTAGATGATTTAAAGGGAATATGACTCAAAGGATAGAAAACTGCACATTATAAAGATTTGCTTATAAGAGTCACTAATTCCAATGAGAAAGTAAAAGTCAGATTTGTGAAAAAACAAAACTAGTTATCCAGGAAGCTCTGACCTCTCAGAATGAAATCTAGCCCCATGTGCTCCTGAGGCATATGTGGGCCCACAGCATTCTGGTTGGGGTTTTAGTTTGGGCAGAGAAGAAACTGAAAAAAGAAAGAATAGGACCAGCTGTGGAGAAAGTGGTAGAAATGGTAACAGACTAGAAAAGAATAGTCTATCAGAAATAGAGGCCTAGCACAGGAGGAAGCTCCTGACCCTCTGCATTGTATTTGGCCCCCACCAAAAGCATCTCTTTCTGGGATCTTTCAGAAGTTATGGAGTGAGGGGAAGGGCAGCAGCTCCAGTTGTTGCCTGTAATCTTACCACCACAGTTAATTACTGCTAATGCTCTCATAGTTCACAACGTTTTTTTTTTTTTTTTGGCCGTGCTGCATGGTATGTGGGATCAGGGATCAAACCCATGCCCCCTGCAGTGGAAGCTCGGAGTCTTAACCACTGGACCACCAGGGAAGGCCCACAACAAAGTCTTTATCAGGGATAAACCTGTAGTCCTCCATTTAAATTTTTCCCCAACATTTTATTAAAACTTTCAACATACAGAAAAGTTGAAAAAAATGATAACAGTGAATTCCCATATATCCACCATTTAGATTCTACAGTTTATATTTTCCTATATTTGTTTTACCACATCCATTCAGCAAACCATTTTAATTTTCGGTGCATTTCAAAGAAGTTGCGAGCATCAGCACACTTCACCCATAAATATTTTAGTATGCCTTATCGTGAGCTGAATATTTGTTTATGGGTTTGGGGCAGGGGTTGATAAAATTTACATGCAGTAGGATGTATATACCTTAAGTGTACCATTGGATGAAAATGACAAATTCACCTGTGACTCACATTCCTACCTAGGTAAAGGACTTTCACATTCTCCCTAGGTTCTCTTCTGCCTCTTCGCAGTTAATACCTCCCCCTCCCCTGGGGAACAGGGGAAGAACAACCACTATTCTGAATTTTTTCACCATAGATTAGTTTTGCCTGTCATAAAACTTTATAAAGTGTAACTATGCATTTTATGCTTCAGGTTCATCCATGTTGCAGATATTAATAGTTTGTTTCTTTTGCTGAGTAGTTTTCTGTTACATATACAAACATATTATGGTTTGTTCATCCATTCTCATATTGATGGACAACTGGGCTGTTTCATATTTTTGGCTATTATAAATAAAGCTGCCATGAACATTCATGTACACATCTTTTTGTGAACATAATGTTTTTATTTATTTTGGATAAAAATCTAGAGTGTAATTGCTCTCGGGCTAGATATACGTTTGGTTTTCTAATAAGCTGCCAGACCGTCAAAATGGTACGTTTAGTGCCTGCACTAACAACGTATGAGAATTCCACATCCTTGCTAACATTTGGTGTTGTCAGTTTTTTACTTTTAGCCATTTTGATGGGTATGTAGTAGTATCTCATTGTGGTTTTAATTTGTATTTCGTTGATAACTAGTGCTATTGATCACTTCCTTTGATTATTTCCAATTCATATGTTTTCCTTTATGAAGTATCAGATCAATTTTTTTGCCCATTTTTTAATTGACTATCATTTGGCATTGACTTCTACGAGTCCTGCATTTAAATTTTAAAGCTTAGTTGTAGAAGAGTACAACTTCTGCATTACTGCTGGACATTAGTTCAAATGGAAAAGGCATGAAGGTTTGAGTTGAGCAGAAGCACATTTACCATTTATTCAGTAAATGGTTATGAGTACCACCTAAGCACTAGTATTAGGGATACAGAAACAGTACCTAGCCCTAGTTCCAAGGAGTCAAGATTATGAGGGTAGACAGACAAAAGTAAAAATTCTGTTGTAGTGGTTTCACCGTTAAGTCACTAAATATTTACTGAGTACCTACTATAGGATAGGTACTGTTGTAGGTATTGTACATGTAGAGGTAGGCGAACCAGACATAGTTCCTACTCTAATACAGCTTATTTGTTTTCTGGAGTGTATGTGGGGGAAGACAGTGCAGAGCCCCTGAGATAGGGAATGAGATTGATGTTGAGTGTATGTGCATCAGAAGTGAAACCTGGCTGGAACATACTTGCATGACTAGATGATTAGTTAGGTGAGGGTCAGGTCTTGCAGGGCTTTGTAGACCATGGTAAGAACTTTGGATTTTATTTTGAGTGTTTTGGGAAGCCATTCCAGAGTTTTAAGCAGAGAAGCGGCATGAGCTGGTTTCTGTTTGGCTAATAAACGCTGGTGTGTGTGTGTGTGTGTGTGTGTGTGTGTGTGTGTGTGTGTCTGCGCGCATGCATGTGCACGTGCACACACACACATACAGAAAAACTGGTGAAGAAACCACTGCAGTCATCCAGAGGAGAGATAAATCCTTTGAGAAACGAGAAATAGCTTTGGATGAGTAGTTGGGTGGACAGTGGAACCGCAGGAGGTAGAACAGTCTAAGAAGGGCTTTGAAGGTTGAATTACAGATGCAGGGTCATCGTATTAGACAATTACTTAGTTCTGTATAGATGGGCCCTCTGGAGTTGTGCCACAAGGTGGCCATGGTAGGGAGTTAGGCTTTGAACCTAAGGGTCATGAGCAGCTATACAGGGCTTCTAGTTAAGAGATTTTCTGGAAGCTGGCGTCAGGGATGACTGGGTAAGGCACTGGTAAGGATGAAAGACCAGGGAGGAGGCAAGAAACAATGGGGCCTGAAGTTAGGTAGAAGTTGTTGAAGTGAAGGTATAGAGGCTTTGGGGTTAGAATGAATTGTCATGAGGACATGAGGTGTGGATTAGGGCAAAAAGCTAATGAGTCCCTTTAAAAAATACAAAACAAACAGTATAAAATATTGAAACAATACAGAAGTGTATAAGAGTGTAAAATTCTCACCTTTATTCCATTCCTCTGAGGTGTACCTAAAAGTTGCATTTATTTGGTGTGTCTTCCATTTTTTGTGTGTATTTATTTTGTATATGTATTTATTGTATATACACATACAGTTGAAGTTTAAAATGGGGTTATACTCTTCCTACCATTTTTTTGCAACTTTATTTTTTCATATGATACCAATATACTTCTGCCTTAATTGTTTATTTACCCGCTACTTGGCATTCCATTGACTAAGTACCATAGTTTACTTAGTCACCACCTAATTGATAGACTTTTAAGTGGTCTCAGGTTTTTTACTGTTCTGAGCAATGGTGAAATGATCATTCTTCTTTATTTGTCTCTGTACTATGCAAACACTGCCTGAGAGAATGTGTGAGGTGAGAAGCATGGAGTCAGATTATGACGGGGGAAGTTGTGGTTCTGTGCCCTCAGGAGTATGTATTGTGCTCTGGATCTGTCCTTGGGGAACCTCCAAAGCAGTGATCAGGCTGGTCAGAAGTCTAAAAGCCACATTCTGGTGGCAATATTCAAAAGAACTGGGGCTCTTTTTCCAGATTTTAGCTTGCGGCTCACTGCTTCCAGGTATCAGATGGTTCTCAGAGGGAGATGGAATAAGGCTTTCTTGTGGAATTTTAGATGGGAAGC
The DNA here is from genome assembly GCF_002837175.3 of Physeter macrocephalus. NCBI lineage: Eukaryota > Metazoa > Chordata > Mammalia > Artiodactyla > Physeteridae > Physeter > Physeter macrocephalus. The sequence continues at coordinate 22,020,802 of NC_041227.1, forward strand.
AATAGGAATAATGTGTAGAAGTGAGAATTCAACAGACTTGGGTTAGTTTGGGTAGGACTTTATGGAGCAGGACTTTCTGATGATTGGATTATAAGAGTGGTGGGTTTTCCATCATTGGATGCATTCAAGCAGAGACTGAGGTGCTATGGAGGGGACAGTATGTGAAGCAAGTTGAACTCTAAGAATCATTCCAATTTTGGTTGATAACAGCATTCAAGACAGAGACCATGAGGCACTAAGATGGGAATAGCACTAACTGGGGCTGGGTTGGGAGAGGGATTGACTGAAGGTCAGTTTAGGGGAGGTTGAGGCTGGAGGCGTCCTAGGGTATAGTGCTGGGAAACCTGGAATGCTGAGTGAAGCTGGGTGAGAGATCTGACCTCATCTGCACTCTTGGTACAGATGGTCTGCAGGCGTATCGGTCAGCGGGGACATAGGGTTAGTGAGGAGTCTGAGGATAACTGTTTTGGTGACTTAGGAGGCAGGGTTTATATGGGAGTCATGGTGATCCATGCAAGAAGATAGTGTTTCTAGCACAGGGAATGGATGAATTGGAGAAGCTTGGTGCTGTTTGATTGCCAGTCAGTTTGGAGATGGCTAAGCTGGGAGCAGAGGCTGGAGATGGCCTTTTGGATTTCATGCAGCAAATATTTATTAGGTGCTTGAGACAGAGCAGTGAATAGAACAGACATATCCCTTCCCTCATGGAGGTTACATTCTAGTGGGGAAGACAAATTACATAAATATATATAGTATATTAGACAGTGATAAATGCTAAAGAGAAAAAACAGGAAATGGGTATGTGATGTGGTAGTAGGTAGTAGTGGTAGTAGGGTTGAAATTTTAGAGTGGCCAGAAAAGGAGAACCTTTTCCTTCAAACTGGAGAAGATGATTTTTTTGGGGGGCGGGGGAGCTGCATTGGGTGCTGCGCATGGGCTTTTGCGACGAGCGGGGGCTGCTCTTTGTTGCGGTGCTTGGGCTTCTCACTGCAGTGGCTTCTCTTGTTTCAGGGCACAGGCTCTAGGCGCACAGGCTTCAGTAATTGTGGCTCGCAGGCTCTAGAGTGCAGGCCCAGTAGTTGTGGCGCACGGGCTTAGTTGCTCCGCGGTATGTGGGATATTCCCGGACCAGGGCTCGAACCTGTGTCCCCTGCATTGGCAGGCAGATTCTTAACCACTGTGCCACCAGGGAAGCCTAAGAAGATGATTTTGAATAGAGACCTAGAGAGAATGTGAGGGAGCAGCAAGCCGTGTGGGTTATATGAGGGAAGAAAATTCTAGGCATTGAGTTAGAAACAAGCATATTTGAGGATAGACAAGCAGACCTGTGTTGCCAGAATGGAGTGAGCAAGAAGGTGTTAGGAGATCAAGTTAGAGAGATCTAGAGCTTTCAAAACCTTGTAGGCCAGTGCAGAGTTTGGATTTTTTCTAAGCAATGGGAAATCATTATTGGGTTTGGGTAGAGGTATGACATGACCTATGTTTTACCAGGATCACCCTGGTTGCTGTATTGAGAGTAGCCTGTTGGTGTGAGGATGAGGGAGTAGAGGTGAGGATGGCATAGGATAAGCCTGGTGAGAGATGATGATGGCTTGGACTAGGTAGTGCAAATAGTGAGGAGGTGGACCTGAACGGCTGATTATAGGCTAGGAGAATCAGTGTGGGGATCATAACTCTGCCTCAAGATGTAAGGTCCCAGGGTTAGTGGGAAATCATTGGAGGAAGAGATTTTGGGGAGCAGAATCTGGATCATGGCTGTATTGGGGGCAATATTGGGCTTGGAACTTGGATTAGGGTCTGGTCTGGGGCCAGTAAAGGCATCAGAGTGAGACTCAGGACTGTGAGAAGATCAGGGTTGGAGTCTGGGTCTGGGGAGCATTATTAGGATTGGGACCAATTTTGGGCTGAGGACTAGTTTGGGGTCAAAGTTGTTGATGGAAGCCAGTGCACTTTTTCGCATCTTCCCGTCAAATTCTTGGACCAGGGTTGGTTGTAACCACCATCTCCCATCCCATTGAGCTTACCCAGGGGGATTGGAGGAGTATGGAAGCTATAGGGCCTTCTCTTCCTTGGGTGTCATGGGGGTAGACACAGGCTCAGCCCTGCCTGGTTGAAGCCAGCTGACTTTACAAGTTGGGACCTACAGTCAGGGAAGGGTGAGGAAGGTGCTTGATTCAGGTCTTTTTCCCCCCAGATGGCCCACTGCGTGACCTTGGTTCAGCTGTCCATTTCATGTGACCACCTCATTGACAAGGACATCAGCTCCAAGTCTGACCCACTCTGCGTCCTTTTACAGGATGTGGGAGGGGGCAAATGGGCTGAGGTGAGAAGGACTATGGGGGATAAAGTTGTGGAGGGAGGCTAGGACTGTTTTGGGTTGGAAGGTGCATGACTGTGATGCTTATTGGCTTCTGCCCACAGCTTGGCCGGACTGAGCGAGTACGGAACTGCTCGAGCCCTGAGTTCTCCAAGACTCTGCAGCTTGAGTACCACTTTGAAACAGTCCAAAAGCTCCGATTTGGCATCTATGACATAGACAACAAGACACCTGAGCTGGGGGATGATGACTTCCTAGGAGGGGCTGAGTGTTCCCTAGGACAGGTATGCAGAGCCAGGGATTAGAATCCTTCAGACACAGGTTAAGTAAGAGTGCTGTCAGATAAACCAGACTGCTTGGAACTTGGAGGTTGGGGTCAAACAGGACCTAGCCTTGTCTGAGTCCTTGGTACCCCACCCACCCCTGCTCTGCCCCAGATTGTGTCCAGTCGGTTACTAACTCTACCCTTGATGCTGAAGCCTGGAAAACCTGCTGGGCGAGGGACCATCACGGTAAGGAGGAACTCTGCTGGGGTTTGTGGGTGGTTGTGTACTTATATCCATGAGGAATTCATGAGATGATACAGTCTCCTGCTTCTTCCCCTACCTAGGTCTCAGCTCAGGAGCTGAAGGATAGTCGTGTAGTGACCATGGAGGTGGAGGCCAGAAACCTAGATAAGAAGGTGTGTGTGGAAGGAGGCCTTGGGAGTTCAAGAATTAAGCAGGCAGGGATGGTGTGTTGAAGGGGGAACGGTGGGAAGGTCTTTCATAGTGGTTGTCAGGTGCCTGAGTCTTAACTGCGGTCTCTGTGATATTGACAGGACTTCCTGGGAAAATCGGATCCGTTCTTGGAGTTTTTCCATCAGGGTGATGGGAAATGGCACTTGGCATACAGATCTGAGGTGTGAGACCCCTGGGATTGGGTATGATGGGGTAGGAGAGAATCTCCTGGGGCTTGTGATTACCAGGGTTTGGAGCACAGGGCTAAAGAGTCTGCATATGGGTAGGAAGAATGGCAGCTCCCCACATGCCAACGCAGAGCTCACTAGAGGCCTTGCCCTCCACCTTCAGGTCATCAAGAACAACCTGAACCCTACTTGGAAGCGCTTCTCTGTTCCCCTTCAACATTTCTGTGGGGGAGACCCCAGCACACCCATCCAGGTGAGGAGCTTGCCTCCTGAGTGGACTGAGCAGGGGCAGAGAGCCTGGGGAGGGATTTATTCTCACCTGCCACCTGCCTCCTGGTCTTTATATACACATACACACCCTCCCTCCTAGGTGCGATGCTCAGATTATGACAGTGATGGTTCACATGACCTCATTGGTACCTTCCACACCAGCTTGGCCCAGCTGCAAGCAGTCCCAGTGAGTGCTGGCTCAGGGGTATTGAGGTGGGCCTGGGGGCTGCAGCTCCAGGAAGAGAGGGAGGGCAGGGCAGCTCCAATCCTGGCTAATGCCCTAGAAGTTTCCTACTCTTAATTTTTCTTTCCTTACCAGGCTGAGTTTGAATGCATCCACCTTGAGAAACAGCAGAAAAAGAAAAGCTACAAGAACTCTGGAACTATCTGTGTCAAGATTTGTCAGGTGAGACAATAGCCCATGTGACCCAGTCTCTGACTTCTAAGCTACATGACCCCAACTCCTTCACTCCAGCTATGACCCTGGTTTCATCTACAGGTAGAAACAGAATATTCATTCTTGGACTATGTGATGGGAGGCTGTCAAATCAATTTCACTGTAAGTTGCTGCATCAGGGGCAAGAGAACAGATCCGGGGCGCAAGATGGCCTTCAGTTCCCCTCCTCCCCTCCTCTCAGGTGGGCGTGGACTTCACGGGCTCCAATGGAGACCCTTCCTCACCTGATTCCCTGCACTACCTGAGCCCAACAGGGGTCAATGAGTACCTGACAGCACTGTGGAGTGTGGGCAGCGTGGTTCAGGACTATGATTCGTAAGTAACTTTGTCTCTTGCCCATCCCCACTCCCTGCAGATGCTTTAGCCTCTGGGCTCATGGTCCTCTCACTGCTTCTTCCCCTATTCACTGTCTTCCCATAGGGACAAGCTGTTCCCAGCATTTGGATTTGGGGCCCAGGTACCCCCTGACTGGCAGGTGAGTGTTTTCTTCCCCTGCCCTACTCCTGTTTTTTAGTTTCAGGATCCTGATTTTGGGGGATGTGGTAAACTTGCTGCTTGGCACCCAGCTTTATGAGGAGTTGCAGGGATGTATCCTTACAGGCATGTATATAACAAATGCTCAGGACTAAATACTTCCTGTATGTTGCTTGGTACATACCATAATGCCCTTTTTCTTAGCACAAAAGTGGTCATGGGAAACATAGGGTGGATAGCTAGTGGGAAGCAGCCGCATGGCACAGGGAGATCAGTTCGGTGCTTTGTGACCACCTAGAGGGGTGGGATAGGGAGGGTGGGAGGGAGGGAGACGCAAGAGGGAAGAGATATGGGAACATATGTATATGTATAACTGATTCACTTTGTTGTAAAGCAGAAACTAACACCATTGTAAAGCAATTATACTCCAATAAAGATGTTTAAAAAAAAAAAAGTGGTCATGGGGAAAGAACCTCGTTTTTTTCTTGCCCTCAGGTCTCCCATGAATTTGCTTTGAACTTCAACCCTAATAACCCCTACTGTGCAGGTAAGTCCCCGATCCTCCAGCGTAAGGTATATCTGTCCATATCTAGAGAGGCAAGGGAGAATGGGTGTGGGGAGATAGACACCTGACTCCATTGGCCAGAGGAGTGGATTTTAGAGCTAGGCCTCTGGAGTCAAATCTTCATCCTGCCACTTGCTAATCATATGACTTGGGGCCAGTTGCTTAGCTTCTGTGTGCTTTGGCTTCATAATAAGACTAAATATTATAGGATATTGAATATTTAAGAAGATGCATATAAAGTTTGAAGCAGTAAGCCTGGTACATACTAAGTGTTCTCTAAACTATGATAGCTGTTATATTATCATTATTATCTTTGCCTAGAAGCTCACAGGGCATCACTGGAAGCCTTGGTGCTTCTCTGCAGCTCTATTCAGGGTACTTTTTGCCCCACACTCTTTTGTCTAGAGAGGGCCAAACCCAGTGTTTCCCTAGCACCCACACAAGAGCAACAAGCTGAAGTGGGAAAACTTGACCTGACCTGATCTGACCTGGGTTTTTATTTTTGACATGGGTTCAGACTTAGAGAAAAGTTGCAAGAATAGTTAACAGGGATTCAGGTCACTGGGGATCAGGGGTCAGGGCCTGGGTCACAGGGGCTGTTGTTTACCTTCATCCAGATTCCTCAGACATGGACATTTTACCACATTTGCTGTGTCATTCTCTCTCTCACTCAGATTTTCTCTCTTCCTCCTCTTTCTCTCTCTATATATACATTTTTTTTCCAGAAATGTTTGAGAACTGTGGTGAATAATCCCTGCCCCAAGTCTGCCTCCATGGCCCCATCAACTTTGCACTCATCATCATCCGCATGGCCCTTTATCCCTGAATACTTCAGTATTCCCTAAAATCAAACATTCTCTTATATAACCACAGTGCAATTCTCAAAATCAGGAAATTAACATCAATACAATACTATTACCCAATCTATAAAATTTATTCAAAATTTTCCAGTTGTCTTCTCTTTTATAGCAAAAGAAAATCTTGGATCACACATTTCATTCAGTTATATTCCAGAGTTCTTCATGTCTTTCATAATATTGACATTTTTTAAGATTAAAGGCCAGATCATTTGTAGAATGTCCTTCAGTTTGGGTTTACCTGATATTTCCTCATAATTAGATTCAAATTATGCATTTTTGGCGGGAATACCACAGAAGCCATGCTGTGTGTTCAGGAGGCACACGATGTTCATTTATCCTCTTACCAGTCATATTAACTTTGATCACTTGGTTAAGGTAGAGGCTACCAGGTTTCTCTACTATACAAGTACTGTTTTTTTCTTTATATGTAATTTTAAAAAATTATTTTTATGAAGTGTAGTTGACTTACAATGTTGTATTAGTTTCCGGTGTACAGCAAAGTGATTCAGTTTATATATATATATATATATATATATATATATAAATTCAGTTTATACATACACACACACACATACACATACCTTTCTCATATTCTTTTCCATTATGGTTTATTACAGGATATTGAATATAGTTCCCTGTGTTACACAGTAGGACCTCCTTGTTTATCTATTTTATGTATAGTAATTTCTATCTGCTAATTCCAAACTCCTGATTGATCCCTCCCCTATCCCCTTTCCCCTTTGTTAACCATAAATTAGTTTTCTATGTCTGTGAGTCTGTTTCTGTTTTGTACACAAGTTCATTTGTATCATATTTAAAAATATTTCACTTTTTATTTATTTATTTGGTTGCGCTGGGTCTTAGTTGTGGCAGGTGGGCTCCTTAGTTGCAGCTCGTGGGCTCCTTAATTGCGGCCACTAGGCTCCTTAGTTGTGGCATGCGAACTCTTAGTTGCGGCATGCATGTGGGATCTAGTTCCCTGACCAGGGATTGAACCCGGGCCCCCTGCATTGGGAGCTCAGAGTCTTAACCACTGTGCCACCAGGGAAGTCCCTGTATCATATTTTAGATTCCACATGTGAGTGGTATCATATGGTATTTGTCTTTCTCTTTCTGACTGACTTAGTGTGATCATCTCTAGGTCCATCCATGTTGCTGCAAATGGCAATATTTCACTCCTTTTTATGGCTGAGTAGTATTCCACTGTGTGCGCGCGTGTGTGTGTGTGTATGTATCACGTCTTTTTTTAAATTCTAATTTTTAATCATTTTTAATTTTTTAATTTTTATTTTTTGGCCATGCTGCGTGGCATGCGGGATCTTAGTTCCCTGACCAGGGATCAAACCCATAGCCCCTGCAGAGGAAGCACAGAGTCCTAAACACTGGACCACCAGGGAATTCCGTGCATTTCTCTAATAATTAGCAATGTTGAGTATCTTTTCATGTGCCTATTGGCCATCTGTATGTCTTCTTTTTTTTTTTTTTAATAAATGTATCTATTTATTTTTATTTTTGGCTGCATTGGGTCTTCATTGCTACATGTGGGCTTTCTCCAGTTGTGGCAAGCAGGGGCTACTCTTCGTTGTGGTACACGGGCTTCTCATTGTGGTGGCTTCTCTTGTTGTGGAGCACGGGCTCTAGGCGTGCAGGCTTCAGTAGTTGTGGCTCGTGGGCTCTAGAGCACAGGCTCAGTAGTTGTGCATGGGCTTAGTTGCTTCATGGCATGTGGGATCTTCCCAGACCAGGGCTCAAACCCGTGTCCCCTGCATTGGTAGGCGGATTCTTAACCACTGTGCCACCAGGGAAGTCCCTGTATGTCTTCTTTAAAGAAGTGTCTGTTTAGGTCTTTTGCCCATTTTTCGATTGGGTTGTTTTTTTTTGTTATTGAGTTGTATGAGCTGTTTGTATATTTTAGAGATTAATCCCTTGTCAAACGCATCATTTCCAAATATTTTCTCACAGTCTGTAGGTTGTCTTTTCGTTTTGTTTATGGTTTCCTTTGCTGTACAGAAGCTTGTAAGTTTGGTTAGGTCTCATTTGTTTATTTTTGCTTTTATTTCTATTTCCTTGGGAGACTGACCTAAGAAAACATTGGTACAATTTATGTCAGAGAATGTTTTGCCTATGTTCTCTTTTAGGAGTTTTATGGTGTCCTGTCTTATATTTAAGTCTTTAAGCCATTTTGAGTTTATTTTTGTGTACGGTGTGAGGGAGTGTTCTAACTTCATTGGTTTGCACGTGGCCGTCCAGCTTTCCCAACAGCACTTACTGAAGAGATTGTCTTTTCTCCATTGTATATTCTTGCCTCCTTTAGCAAAGGTAATTGACCATAGGTGTGTGGGTCTGTTTTTTTCCTTTTAATTAATAATTAATAAGTATCCTTTGGGAGGATATTTTGAGGCTGTATAAATATCCAGTCACTCATCAATTTTTACCCTCTAGTTTTAGAATCCGTTGATGATCCTTACCTGAATCAATTATCTCTGATTGTCAAATGATTTTATAATTTCTCCTTCTACATTTATTAAGGAAGAACTTTTCCTTCTCTCCCATTATTTAATATCTCTGTGTATTCTTATGTTATTAAATGGGTGATAATTCATTATTTTATTAAGTGGGTTATAATCTGATGCTCTCAGCATGCCTAGATTTGTTCAGGGGATTCCCCCTAATCTGGGTTTTAATTCAAGCTGTGATTTAGGGCATGTGCCTTTCCTCTCTTTGGCCTTAATTTTCTCATCTGTAGGAGAGGGTTAAGAACTGTGGGCTACAGGGGTGACTGAATGAAATGCACCCAGGTTCCTAAATCTCCTTGGCCAGTATAGAGTGATGTCAGGACTCGCTGAACGCTGAGAGGCCCAGTATTTTATGGTATTCTTTGCCTTTCTTCTCTAGGCATCCAGGGCATTGTGGATGCTTACCGCCAGGCCCTGCCCCAAGTTCGGCTCTATGGCCCCACCAACTTTGCACCCATCATCAACCATGTGGCTAGGTTTGCAGCCCAGGCTGCACATCAGAGGACGGCCTCGGTGAGGGTCATGGGAGGTAGTGGGTGGGGAGGGGGGACTTGGTCAGGGGCTCCTTTGAGGGCTATGTAACAGGAGACTTCTTGTCAGTGTGGGAATATGTGGCTGGGATGTTTAGAGGGTCTGCCTCAGTATATGAACGGACTTGCCCTTAGCAATACTTCGTGCTGTTGCTGCTGACCGATGGTGCTGTGACAGATGTGGAGGCCACACGTGAGGCTGTGGTTCGTGCCTCCTACCTGCCCATGTCAGTGATCATCGTGGGTGTGGGTGGTGCTGACTTCGAGGCCATGGAGCAGCTGGACGCTGATGGTGGACCACTGCGTACACGCTCTGGGGAGGCAGCTGCTCGTGACATAGTGCAGTTTGTGCCCTACCGCCGCTTCCAGAATGTGAGTAGGGACAAGCTCGGGGACAGAATAGATCTGGGAGTTTAGCCTTCCACCTCTCTCTGATGTGAGTGGGGATACTTACCCTTTCATCTGAGCCTGGGGCAGGGTTGGGTGTTGGATTTTGTATCCTTTCTGGGGTATGAAATGTAGACCTGGGGAAGCTGTCATGGGTCATCACTGAACTTGCCCCTCTTCTCCTTGGCAGGCCCCTCGAGAGGCACTGGCGCAGACTGTACTTGCAGAAGTACCCACGCAACTGGTCTCCTACTTCAAGGCCCAAGGTTGGGCCCCATTCAAACCACTTCCACCTGCAGCCAAGGGCCCTACACAGGTCCCTCAGGCCTAGATTCCCTTGGAAGGGTAGACTGTGGCCAGTCCTCAGTCCTGTGTTCGTAAGGTCCCCCAACCCTGAACACACATTCCCTAGTGCTAGCATTTTATGTTTTATACTTTATGCTTACTTTTATACTTGCTATAGCCACTCTTGATCTCACCTGCTTGTCCCTGGAGCCTCTCATTCAATAAAGATCAATGAAGACCACACTTTTCTACCACTCTGTGTTTCTGGGTGGGAATCTGCTATTAGCCATGTTTACTTCTCTCTGAGCTTATTTGTTGACCTTAGGGATTGTTGAGTGAAGGATTCATCTTATATAATAGCCCCACTCAAAGAAATTGGGTATTCCTGGCCACATATCTAGAGACACTGACTCTGTTTTTGAAAATGCAAAGATTGAATGTAAGCCAAACACCTAGCCTGCCCTGCCTCAGAGCAGAGCTGAGCTGTGAACACAGACAAGGTGGAAAGTGCTAGGGGAGAGTTTTAAGATGGAGCAGGGGCTATGCTAGACTTCCTGGAGGGATGGAGCAGTGGTGGTTCTAGTCCTAAAAATAGGCTATAAGCCTGAATTTTTTTTTTTTTTTTTTTTTTTTTTTTTTTTGCGGTACTCGGACCTCTCACTGTTGGGGCCCCTCCCGTTGCAGAGCACAGGCTCCGGACGTGCAGGCCCAGCGGCCATGGCTCACGGGCCCAGCGCTCCGCGGCATGTGGGATCCTCCCGGACTGGGGCACGAACCCACGTCCCCCGCATCGGCAGGCTGACTCTCAACCACTGCGCCACCAGGGAAGCCCCCAAGCCTGAATTTTTTAATAGCTAATTTTTTTTCTTACTAGAAAATAAATATGTATATTCATTATAGGAAAAAATAAATATCACCCAAACTCCCATGTCCCAATAAAATATTTGGTGCATATTTTTTAATACTTTATGCATATTTTGAGTGATACATGTTTTTTGTTTTACAAAATTGGGATCATACCATACTTACTATTTTAGTATGCTTTAAATGTTTTTTAAATGTGTGCTAGTTAGCACAAAATTATTTCAAATATAAATATTGTATAAAATAGATTATGGAGCAGGGTGTATTTTCTAGGTCTGACAGATTTTTCCCTAAATAGATACTATACTGCTTGCACTTTGTTTTTATTATGTTTTGGGTATTTTATCCATTAGAACTTATTGCTGACCTCATTTTTTCTAATGCTTATGTATTACTCTGTGTATGAGTGTACTATAGCTTATTTAGCCAATCCCTAATTTATGAAGATTTGGATCCCTTCTAGTTTTCTTCTGTTATAACAAACAGTGCTGTAAGGCATATCCTTCTACATTTATCTGTGCATTTACAGGAATGTTTCTGAAGGATTTATTCCTACAAGTGAAAATGCTCAATCAAAAGATAGGAATAGGGCTTCCCTGGTGGCGCAGTGGTTAAGAATCCTCCTGCCAATGCAGGGGGCACGGGTTCTAGCCCTGGTCTGGGAAGATCCCACATGCCGCAAGAGAAGTCACTGCAGTGGGAAGCCCGCGCACCGTGACAAAGAGTAGCCCCCGCTCACTGCAACTAGAGAAAGCCCGCGCGCAGCAATGAAGACCCAACACAGCCAAAAATAAATAAAATTTTTGGAAAAAAAAAAAAAAAAGGAATATTTAACATTTTAATAGATATTGTAAATTGCCTTTCATAACAATTTTTTACCCAATTTGTTAATCTTGACAGGCAAAAAAAATCTCATTTTTAGTTTGAATTTATTTATGAAGGCTAGGTATCATTTTATATGTTTATTTGTCGATTGTATTTCTTCTGAACAGCCTTTTTATAGATTGTTGTTGTTGTCCTTATAGCCCTTATTCTGTTACAGTTATTCAGTTATTAATACATGTTGAAAATATTTCCTCCAAGGCTATTGTCTTTTCAGTTATAGTATCTTTTGGTCTATGTAACTCTTACCAACCTAGCTTGCTTTTTAAGAAATTATCCATATATCATTATTTACTTTTCAGGACATTAAACATTCCCTTATATTACCATTTCTATTGTCTCCATATTATTTTTGTAGTGTACTTCTTAGATACTACTTCCAGTTTTTTCCTTCATAAACAACAGTATGATGGACATCCTTAAAGTATTAACTTAGATTATATCTAGGTATCCTTTGGATCCATGCTTAGAAGTGGAATTGCAGTGATTAAAAAGTATTAAAAAATTTAAGGCTTTTGGTACTTACTATGAAGTTGCCCTCTAGAAAAGCTGTATTAGTTCATTAGTTAGAAAACCTTAGGCTTTAAGAGTAATAACCCCAAAATTTAAACAGATGGATGCATGTTCTACTCCCCCCACATACTCATGCATTCCACTTTCTAGAGGTGTAACCACTGTTAATAGTCTATATATTCTTCCAAAACATGAACACACTACAAAGGATCCTAACAGTCAAGATGTTGCATGTTTCTTTGTTCACACTTGTTCCCCTTTTCTCCTCTCGGCCTGGGTAGAACTCATTAACCCTTTAATGTCCGTCTCCTCCCTCTTTTTCCCTCCAATTCTACTTTTGACCCTTAGAGTGAAGAGTTCTTGGATAAGTCTATGAATTCTCCCGTTTTCTGGAGCATCGTCTCTCCCCTGTCAGGCTCCTTGAGGGCAGGGACTGGTAAATACTAGACCACCTGTACTGTGCCTAGCATAGTCGGGCACTCAGGTCCCAGTAAAGACAACCTGAGTAAAGGCGACCAGGCCTGCATCAACTCTGACTCGGATGCTTCCTAGAGGTTCTCAAGTCTCCCTAGTTTTTACCTGAAGGGGTAGTTCCTCTTCCACCTGCACCTAGCAAGAGTTGGGGTGAGAACTGAGGTGCACAAGCATGGCTTCATGCTGACTGGCAGCTCTGCAAAAGGGTGGTAGGCTTGGGGTCCTGCTGTGTTTCAGCTCTTCGTTAGCTGTGTGACCTGGAGCAACTTTCCTGACCTGAGTGGCTTCCATCTCTGTGGTTGTGAAGATTAGTTAGGGTAAGGCATATAACGTACAGAGTGCTGTCTTGTCCACATGGTAAACACTCCATAAACATCGTCTACTGCTGCTACTGTATTGATCTGGACTTCTCAAAGAGGGCGTTTTGGTAGACCCCCCAACCATGTTTATATACCAAAGGCAACTAGAGCGCCGCACACCCCCCTTCCTGCAAGAGACTTCCCAGCACTGATGGAGCTTCTTTCAGCACAGACCTCCACTCTACTCCAACAATCAGCATGTTTAATGGGCCCCCCCTGTGGCACTGTCCCCTGACCCCTCTGAGGTTTGAATGCCATGGGCTCGGACTCGATACAAGCATGTGAAATGGGGGTGGCCCCAGTTGCTTAGAATCTGGATCTTCACCTTGGGAAAGGCAGTTGGGGGGTCATTCTGGGGAGACAAATGGATCATGCCAAGGCCCGGTCTCCCAAGGGCTGCCTTCCTCCCCAATCTTCCTTCACTGTGAGACAAACATACCTCTAGGTGGAAAGTCTGAATCTCAGATTTCTCCACATCGAAGGTGAATTTCCCCAAGAAAACTTCAGTCTCATCATCAACCTGGAGGCCCTAGTAAGTGAAGAACGAGTGGAGGAACAGTGAGGCACAGGTGGAGGAGGGAGAGAGTAACTTTGTTTAGCACCTACTCTGTGTTCAGTATCTATGCATACTCTCATTTATTTTTTGGTGTTAGGATAGTATAGTGTGGAATGTGGGCTCAAAGAAATCAAGTTGCAAATTTTAATTCGGCCACTTGCACTTCATAGGTTGTTGTGTGGATGAAAGGATATATAATCCATGTAAAGTACTCCGCACAGAGCACTCAATAAACCGTAACTAATATTTGAATATTATAACCTACAGCAGCCTTGAGAGGCAAGTGGTAGTATCTCCATTTTATGGATGAGTGAGCAAAGGCTCAGTAGTCTCAGTTTTCATGACTGCCTTGTGCTCTCTAGGCAAAAATCCCCCACCTCCTTGGCCTCAGCCCCACTTACATAGACTGCAAAGTCACGCGGGGCGCTCTTGGCTCCCCGGGTGTGTGCCACGCTGGGCGGTGGATGCTGCAGAGTGATGTCGCTCAGCTGCACACGACCCGGCAACTGGATCACCACCTGGCCCTGGTCGCCCTCAAAAGCCCAGCAATTCCCAGGGAACACATCTGGCTGCAGGCGGGCGGACAAACATACAGCCCATCAGAACCACAGGACAGGTTGACCCCATCATGGGCCCCGCCCAGTCCTCCACCCCCAGCCCGGTGTCCGCCCAGGGCCCCAGTACCTAGCAGGGCCAGGTCTCTCCAGTATCACGTTGTCCTTGGCCTCACCCAGAGCCTCACCCCAGACAAGCCAGGCCCTGCCTCCAGAACTTCTGCCCAGCAGGGCCCTGCCTGGCGCCACGACCTCAGTTCAGTCAGGTCCCACCCCAGGGGAGCTGCAGGGGTCCTTTCCCCAAAGTCCCGCCCCAGGTCCCGTTCTGGGATCTAGGTTCCAGGCCCACCTCCAGGATAACCGTGGGTGGTCGCGCATAGTTCCAGAAGCTGAAGTGATTCCAGAAGTAGGCAGTGTTCGCATCCTCATAGTCGGGGGACGTCTTCTCTAGGTCGATGGAGGCTCCTGGAGCAGGGAGAAGCAACCACTCAGGGGCTCCTAGGCCTGACCAACAGCTGGGGCAGGGTCTGTCTGAGGTTGGTCTCCTGGAGCCGGTCATGTGCATAGTTCTGTCGGTGTCTCTGAGTCTCAGTCTCTCAGTGTCTCTGGGTCTTACCCACAGAGCTCAGCGCATAGTCGGGTTTCCGCACAAAGTCCTCACTCAGCCTCTGGAATACGAGTTTGGCCACTCTCTGAAAAGAGAGAGGGCGGGGCCTGGAGGGGCGGGTCTTGCGGGCAGCTTTTATAGTGGGGCAGAGTTCTCTGGGCATAGACTTTGTGGGCCCCGGAGAAATTCCGAAGGCGGGGCTCTAGGCAGGGCCTTAAGGCTCAGGACCCAGGGAGCGGAGCTGCAAGGTGGGCCGGGACTGTGCAATGGGCGGAGCCACGGGGCCAGGCTCCTGGGGCCGGAGCTCCTGGACCTGGTTCTGAGAACAGGATGAGTCTGCGGGGCTCACCTCGCTGTTGGCTGCGCGAACGCTGGACACCTCCTTGTGGAGTTTAACCAGCTCAGCCTGGAGCTGCTGCAGCTGCTGTCCCTGGGAAAGCACGCGCTCGTGGTATTCGCTGCAGGCAGAAGGTTGGCACGGTGCAGTTGGCTCCCTGTCCCCCTGGACACTTCAGCACCTTTGAGGCCCCCAACTCCCCACCCCAGGTGCCCTCTCTCACCTTAGAGTCAGCATCTCCTTAGGTTCCTGTTGGAGGGAGGAGGGAGGGACAAAATACAGTGCTGCTGAGCTCCCACCCACCTCTGTTCCCACTTCAGTGTGGGAGGTCAGACTCAAGGGGCCTTGCTTCTGAGGACTGCCAACCCCTGCCCCCCTGCCCCCCTTCCCTGACCTTCCAGGACCTCTCAGAGACAGACCCTCAAGCACCTCTGGGCACAATCCCTCAGAAATCTCCTGTTTATATCCAGCCTTTCCTTAGGGTTATAGCTTCCAGCACTGCCCCGCTCCCAGTGGCCCAGGGGACTCCACACAACCTCCAGGTTCACAGCCTGCCAACCACCCACCCTGGGACAGTCTCCCCGACTCACATTCTCCAAAGGAGGGGCCAGGTACAGGAGCCCCCACCAGAGTGCTGGAGAAAGAGGGGGCTGGTCTCAGGGGAAGGGAAGGGAGAGGGTTTCCCTGGCATAAAGGGGACAGTGGGGAGAGAAGAGGCTTGAAGGGGCTGAGTCTGAGGGGGCACTAGAAGGCTCTGAAGGGGACTGTGAGGGGCTGTGAGCCTCTGAAGAGACTGAGTGGGCTGAAGGATACAGGAGAAAATGTGCCAGGTTTGCCTCCAAAGCAGCCAGGGCTGAGACCCTAGGGAATTCACCGCCCTCTCACCTGCCAGAAAGAGGCTCAGCAGTGACACAGCCGTGAGCAGGAAGCGGATGGAACAGACCTCCCTGAAGAACCGGAGGGACGCTGAGGCCCGGATACCCTAGCGAACCCCACAGACCCCACCCCAGTGTCCTAGACCCAGCTCCTGTGAACACAGGTGTGAATCGGCTCAAGCCTCAGCCGGGTCTGGCCCTGCTCCCCACCCCCTCAAGGAGCAGCCCCTGGGGCTCCCCTTTCCCTCCCTCTGACCTGTACACACTGACCAGCACACCTCCTACCAGGGATAACAACACGCTCAGCACCTGGAAGAGTGGGCCTGAGGAGAAGAGAGGGGGCTCAGAGAAGGGACTAGGCTTAGGGAACGGGAGAGGTGAGGGGCTCACAGAGCGTGGTGTTCGAGGTTCAGAAGGGGCTTAGGAAGGGGGCTTGGGGAAAGGGGCTCAGGAACAGCGGTGTGGGCTAGGAGAATTAGATGCGGGCAAGGAGAATGAGTTGGATTCTCATTCTTTGAGAAGATGGATCTGGCTCAGAGAAAGGGCTGGAGAATCAGACACGGGCCGGGGGCTCAGAACTGAAAACAGGGCTCCAAAGGTGAGAAATGGAATTAGGAGAGGGGGGCCGGAGGGGATCTGGGCTGGCCTGGCCCGTACTCAGGAAGCTCTTGGACACTCGCGGGGGAGGTATCTCCTGCCTCAGATCCAGAGTTGAGAGAAGGTCGAGCTGCTCCTCAGGGACACCGGGAGAGCCAGCCGGTTCTGCGGGAGCCCAAGGGGCTCCATTGGGGCCTTGCGCACCGCAGGCCCGCTGTTTCCCCGGCACCTGGCCGCAGGTTCCCCAGCCCAGAAGCAGAGCAGCCTCAGAGGATTTGGTCCAACCGCAGCCCCGTCCCGGGTCTCTCGCAGCACTCTTAGGCCCCGCGCCCGGAAAGCTCAGTCTAGCCGTGGTCCCACCTCTCAAACGGTGGCCCCGCCCCCAGCCTTAGGTCTTGATACGGCCCTATTTCCCTGGTAGCCACTCATGCTTAACACCGAGGCCGCGCCTCCTCAGTGGTGCCCAATCACAAGACTTTCCCCGCCCCTCCCCGGGACCATGCACCACACCGGGGCCCCGCCTTGGGGCATCTTATCTAGTGCCTCCTCTTTTCACCCTACAGGTCCCGCCCCTTAGGAGGCGCCCAGATAGTTTTATCCCGCTTCCGCGCCAAGGCCCACCCCTTAGGCCCCACCCACTCCCTCCTCTCACCCGGGTTCGACCCCGCCCTCACCCGAGGCCCCGCCCCTCACGGTTGCCGCGCCACAGGCGGTCGGCCCATTGTGGTTCCGAGGCGCCGGCTTCAGCCGAGAGCTTTCAGCCCTTGCGGTTCTTCTGGGCACTCCAGCACTCAAGGCGGGCTCACCGCAGCTAGAGCCCCGGGCTCTTCTGCCCTCGGGCTCCCCGGGCTCCGGCCCAGCTGACTGGTGCCCGCAGCTGTCCCCCGAGGTGACGCTCACAGAGCTGTTGCTATTGTCGCTGTAGAAGTTGGGCGTGTGCTTCTGCGGGAACGCGGCAGAGCCCGGGCGGGGTCTTCGCCGCATCCTAACCCCGGGCTGCCCCCCTCACGGACGCCAAAGTCACCGCCTGAGCCTCGGCCCTCCCTCAGCAGGTGCGCGCCGCCGGGAACCCAAGGACTCTGCGTGCAGCCGGCGTGCCCCGCGGCCTGACCCAACCCTCTCCCCTATATCTGGGCCTGGCTGCTGACTTCATAGAGGAGACCGGGGTCTCCGCCGAACGCTCTGGTGTGGCGTCACAGAGCTAGTCGTGACGTCACTGGGGAGCCTTGGCAGTCTCTCTTATTCTTTCCCAGGTTATAAAGCAAGCAATGACATCACAGCACTTCCCAGAACACCCCGTCCAAAACTACACTCTGCGTAAAAGAATTTCTATCCCCCTTCCTGCTTTGTTTTTCTCCTTAGCACTTATTACTGACATGCTATGTGTTTTCTTTTTCTTCTTTCTTTCTTCCTTCCTTCTTTCTTTCTTTCTTTCTTTTTCTTTCTTTCTTTCTTTCTTCCTTCCTTCCTTTCTCTCTCTCTCTCTCTCTCTCTCTCTCTCTTTCTTTCTTTCTTTCTTTTTGTGAAGGCAGGGATTTTTGTTTTGTTCTCTACTGTATCCTCCAGCGCCTAGATAGGCCTAGCATGTGGTAGGTGCTCAAATATCTGTGAACGAATAAATGTTAAGGAGCAAGGGATCACCCACAGCACTTCTCAATAAAGTCTTTTAGTTTCTTAGTCTCTTTTGCTCTACAACCCTTCAGGCCCCTCCTCTCATCCTAGTCATTAGGCCAGAGAACTCTGACCTCAGGGATCTGTGGGCTCCTCTCCCAGACCCATATTCACCAGGGGTCTGTGGGGTGAGAATTCAGTACCCAGCAATCTCCATACCCACACTCAGACCATCTGAATCACCTAGAAGGGAATGAGGAATCACACATGATCACAGCCAAGAGACCAGATGTTCC
Organism: Physeter macrocephalus; assembly: GCF_002837175.3. Classification (NCBI taxonomy): domain Eukaryota; kingdom Metazoa; phylum Chordata; class Mammalia; order Artiodactyla; family Physeteridae; genus Physeter; species Physeter macrocephalus. The sequence goes on from NC_041227.1 coordinate 22,038,895, forward strand.
CAAACTCCTGCTGTGCAACAGGATAGTACCAGTGCATCTTATAGAAATTCAGGTTCCCAGGCACACATTGAGATATTACTTTAGCATTTCTAGAGTGGGTGCAGGAATGTTCATGTATTTTTTTAAAGATTTATTTATTATTTATATATTTTATTTATTTTTGGATGTGTCAGGTCTCAGTTGTGGCACGCAGGCTCTTCCTTGCGGTGCGTGGACTCCCCTCTAGTTGTGGCACGAGGGTTTTCTCTTCTCTAGTTGAGGCACGCGAGCTCAGTAGTTGTGGCATGCGGGCTTAATTGCCCAGAGGCATGTGGGATCTTAGTTCGCAGACCAGGCATTGAACCCAGGTCCCCTGCATTGTAAGGCGGATTCTTTACCACTGGACCACCAGGGAAGTCCCAGAATGTGCATTTTTAAAATAAATTATTTATTTATTTATTTATTTATTTATCTTTGGCTATGCTGGGTCTTTGTTGCTGCACGCGGGCTTTCTTTTTTTTAGTTGCAGTGAGCGGGGGCTACTCTTCGTTGCGGTGCGCAGGCCTCTCATTGCGGTGGCTTCTCTTGTCGCGGAGCACAGGCTCTAGGCGTGCGCGGGCTTCAGTAGTTGTGGCACGTGGGCTCAGTAGTTGTGGCACACGGGCTCTAGAGCGCAGGCTCAGTAGTTGTGGCGCACGGGCTTAGTTGCTCTGCGGCATGTGGGATCTTCCCAGACCAGGGCTCGAACCCGTGTCCCCTGCACTGGCAGGCGGATTCTTAACCACTACGCCACCAGGGAAGCCCAAAATGTGCATTTTTAACAACCACATGTGTGATCCTGATTAGGGACCATACTCTGAAAAGCAGTGCAGTTCATCCTGTGCATATTACACAGCTAGGCAAATAGATCCAGAGAGGGGAAAGGATTTTCCGGAGACCAAAGATTAGAATTCCAAAATCCTGCCCTGGAGTTCAGTACTCACCAGTAAACCACCAGTAAACCCCAAGTGAAGGACCTCTAGCTTTTGGTTAAGAAGTGTTTTGAACACCTGCTATGTACAAGCTAGGGACACACATTCAATCACTCATTAAATTCAATAAATGTGTTGAGTGCCTCCATGCTAATGCTGGGAGCTAGAGTATTCATTTATTAATACATCCATTCGGGCAGTGTTTTGAGGGTTTGCAACGTGCCAGACCCTGAGCTGGACATTGAGGACAGTGAGGTGAACAAGGAACAACATGAGGTTCCATGTCCTTGAGTCCTCACAGGCTAGCAGAGACCAGCCTGGGGTCTGGCCCTCTCCCCTTGCCTCCATCCCCACCCTGTCGCAGCTCCCACCCTACAAGCAGGTAGGAAGGAGTCTGAAGCTGGTGCAGGCAGGGAGGACTGAGCTGACCACAGGGACCTTACCCCTATCTCTCTGTCTTCCCACTTCCTCCCTACCCGTGACCCCCAGGCCTGCTGATTTTGTGTTTGACTAAAGGGCAGGGATTGCTGAACCTGCTGGGTGAGTCCAGTCAGTCAGAGGCGATTCAGGTGGGTGGGCAAGTGGGCAGGAGGGCAAGCAGGCAGAGGCAGAGCCAGTGGCCCTGGGACAATGGCTCTGACCGTGTGTGTGCGGTGACTGACAGGGCTGCCGGGCACCCATGACCAACAAGTGAGGCTCAGCTTTCGAGGTGAGGTTTGCAGGGGTGCTCTGAGAATTTTTGGAACTGGGGAGCTCCAGTTCCTCCATTCCCCAGGCCCCCCACCCCATCCCTAGGCATCTCTACAGCCTGTCCCCTTTCTCCCCAAGCCCAATGTCTCCAACTCTCTGCTTCCTTCCCTCCCTATCTTCTATGTCTCTTTAAGGGTGAGTCCAGGGGGATTAGACCCTGGGCCAAGGGTGAATGGAGGGATGATGTTTTGTGTGCGTGGGGAGGAGCTGATAAATGACTAGATTCAATTCTGAGCAGGTTTTATCCAGAAAACAAGGAGAATTCACTGTGGTCAAGAAGCAAATATCGGTGAGGTCAGTGGGGTTGGATTCTGGATGGGGAGAAGCCGATCTGTGCCCCATCTGAGTCCATCCTGGGTTTGGGAGGTTTATTCCTGGCTTTGGGAGGTATAGTCTCAGGAGGTGGGGTTGATTTCCGGCTAGAGAGGTTAGACTCAGTTTGGGCAAGTCAGAATCAAGACGGGGGCAAAAAAAAAAAAAAATGGGGTGGATTAGTTCTTGATTGGTAGTTAGCCCCAGATCAGCCCTAGTTTGGGAGGGTTGGTTCCAGGTTTAGGAGATCAGTCATAGAGTTAGCTCTCAGTTTTTAGGATTGGCTCCTATTTCAGGCTTGGGAATAGGCTCTGGATTAGGGGTCAGTGTCAGCCCAGCATTGGGTGTCATAAGGTTCCTCCTATTCCCGGCTGTTCCGTTGGCCACACTATGGGGCTCCACTGGCTGGGGAGTGACTGTCTGCACAGGTGGTCAACTGCAGCCGTGTGTTCAGCCCCAGGTGAGCAGGTCTGGGGAGCCAAGGATGCAAGTAGGGGTAGAGGGTGGCTTGCGACCATTCTCCTGGGTCATTCTTCTGCTTCATGCCACACACCCAGGTCTCTAGGGACGCTGGTGATCTCCCTGCAGCAGCTACAGACTCCAGGGCATCTGGTGCTTCAGGAGGCCCTAGTGGATGAGAATCTGCACGTGTCCCCGGTGAGTTCCGTCAGCCCCCAGCCTGCCACCCCCAAGCCTGAGAGTCCCTCTAGATAGAGGGTTCCGTTTGTCCGAGGGGAAAACCCAGACCCAGACAGGAGTGGTAACAAGGCCTCTGAGACAGGGCGCCTTTCATTACTGCCCCCAGGCCAAGATTCCAGTTCAGCTCTGAGGGCCAGGGTTGTGTGGCAAGGGGAGAAGATAAGGAGCTCCGTGCTGCTCCCTGACCCTGTACCAGGCATAGCTCCTGTGGGGGACGAAGATGAACCTGGCTGGATTTTCCTGGTGTTTCATGGAGGGGCAGTACAGCCTGGTAGAAATGAACCTGGGTTCAAATCTCGAGTCCACCACTTCCCAGCTGAGAACTTGGACAAGTTATTCAGCTTCTCTAGGCTGTTTCCTCACTTACCTTATGTGGAATTGTACAAAATGTCCAGCTTTTCATTCAGTCTGTTGTCATTCGCTGAGCTCTGATTATAAGCCTAGTGCAGTGCTGAGCAATGACGATTGAGTGGTGAACAAAACCAGATAAGGACTTGCCCTCTTAGAGCTCCGTATCTGAAGAGAGAGGCAAACATTAAACAAATATTCACACAAATAAATGTAAAATTGCCACGGATGGGTGTTACAAAAGAGCTGGTAGGGGGCTGGGAGAATGTATAACAGAGGGATGTGACCTATTTGGGGTTCAGAAAAGGTTCCCTGAGGAAGTAATGTTTGAGCTTGGAATTGAAGGATGTGATAGGAGATAAATAAGTGGGAGAAGAGAATGTTCCAGGCGGAAGAACCAGCATATGCAAAAGCCCAGCGCCCTGAGAGAGCATAACCAGGGTGCAGGGCAGGAGCAGACCCCATAAGGGATGGGGCTGGAAATGTTGGCAGGGACCAGATCACGCAGAGCTGTGAAAGCCACATTAATGGATTTCCAAGAGCGATGAGATAATTTTGGAATTGTGTTGGCCCCCTTAAAGAGGTTTCTTGCACCAGGTAAGTTCTTGATAGCTTATGAGTACTCACTATTATTAATGATCATAGAAGAACCACAAGTCATCAGAGATGCAGGCCAGGAGGGTCTCTGTTTATAGGTGGAATAAAAGGCATTGTCTTTGGGCTTTTCTTAGCATCAGGGTAGTGTGAGGGGCCCAAGGCCTACTGTGTATCTGGTTTTAGATCCAGGTTGAGCTTGATCTGAAGTACCAGCCCCCAGAGGGTGAAACTGGAGCCTGGGCAGAAGAGGACTTTGGAGCACCCATTCAGGACAGGTAACCCTCCCACCCACCTAACCAAGGCCCAGGCAGGCCTTGGTAAGGGAGAAGTGGTACCCAATTCCACTGTGGATCTGCTGGATATGGTGACCCTTGGACCCGTGCTGCCCAGGTTGTAGCTCTGTAGTCAGGCCTGGCCCTCTCCTGTCATTTCTCCTCCCAGATCAGAGCTGATCATTCCCAATGTGGGCTTCCAGAAGCTGGAGTAAGTATGTGGGGATGACCTGGGATTACAGGGTCAGTCTTGGGATTGGGAGCCAGTGATGTGGGGTCAGTCCCTGGGTCTGGGATCAGTACTGGACCAATTCCAGGGTGAGAAGTCAGTCCTAGAATCAGGGGTCAATTCTGGAACAAGACGTTTCCCAGGTTAGGGGTCAGACCAAGGGGCAGGGGTGGGTCCTAGAGTCAGGGAAGTCAGAGATGGGTGCCCAGAGATGGGTGATAAGTCCAAGACATGCTCCTTGATGGCCTTTCCTGTCAGACCTGGGGAGGCCCGGCTGGAGCGGTGGGCAGTGGCATTGGGCCGCAGGCTAGCTCGAGGAGTAGGTCAGCAGGACGATGGGGACAATGAGCTGGAGCTGGAGGATGAGCCTGATGTGGAGCTTTCTGGCGTCGCGTTCAGCCCCCTCAAGAGGTAACTTGTACCCACTGAACACCTGCTCCCATAGCCTACCAGTGTGTCAACCTCACTCGCTCATACATGCAGGCCCATGCCTGTCCACCCTCACAAACACATGGTCTCAGGGTATGGGTGGGGAGTGGATATTCTGGGGTCAAGGGTCATTCACTCCTAGGCATAGACACTGCTACATTCACACACAGTTACACTGGCTCACACATGGCTTCTGGAACCCATGAAAGTGATGAAATCCTAATAAGGGCAAGGAATTTTGCCTCCTTTGTTCACTGCAGTGTTCCAGTGCCTAGAACAGTGTTGGTACGTAGAAGGTGCTCAATCAATCTTTGTTGAATGAATGAATGGTTTTAGGGCTCCAGGATTGAGTCAAATTCTGTGTAGGACTGAGATGGAGACAAGATAAGGCTAGGACTCAGAATCCAAAAGTTCAGAGGGAGAGAACTTATCGCCAGCACCAAGCAAGGGTGTGTGTGTGGAGGGCGGGGTGGAGGGGAGGAAGTGAAGTGAGAGCTGAGTGTAAGCCTCTCCGCAGCTGAGCTCGGGGCCTGGCCCGCGGGTATCCCTTCCAGGTATCCAGGGCCCAGGACTTCCAGGTACTGCTCCCCCTCCAGGCCTGAACCCTTGGGGAATACCACCCGCCCTCCACACCCTTTCTTCCCTCGTACCGAGGCAGGCTTGGCTTCCTTTTCTCCTCCTTCCCCACCCTTTGGGTGGGGGTCACGGTGCTCGAGGCCCGGAAGCTGGTGGGAGTCAACATTAATCCCTATGTGGCCGTGCGCATTGGGGAGCAACGCCGAGTGACCGCCACGCAGCGCGGGACAAATTGCGCCTTCTTCAAAGAAGTGGGTGCAACAAAGGAAGGGGGAGCCTGAGGGAATGGGCGGGACCCAGGATAAGAACTGGGTGGAGGGGGCGTGGCCTAGGTGGAAGCGAGCCTATTGGCGGGCCTGAAGCTAAGGGCTCTGAGGGAAAGGGTGCAAAGAGGTGTGGTCTCCGAGTTGGGGGCGGTGGTGGTGAGGAAGGGTGGGGAAGGAGAGTGTTCTCTTTGCCAGAGGCAGGGACCACCTGGCGTGAACCCTTCACATATAACCTTCTCTCACTTCTCTCGCTTCCCCACTTCAACCCAGTACTTCTTGTTTGAGTTTCATGAGACCCGGCTTCACCTCCAGGACTTGCTGCTGGAGATCACGGTGAGGGGGGTAGGGGTGAGAGGTTTCCGTCAGAGAAGGGGAGATGCCGAAGCTCCAGGACTAACGCCACCTTTCCCCAGGCTTTCCATTCGAAGACCCTCCCCTTTATGGCCACCCGGATAGGCACCTTCAGGATGGACCTGGGCATTATCTTCGACCAGCCAGGTACTGAACCCTCCCCTCACTGAGACTCCTCTGCACGGACAAGGGAAGCTGAACCTCTGGGCCCTGAGCCCAATGTACTAACTTGTGAGACAGCAATCTCTTCCGACGTCTGACCTCCACGCACTCCCGCTCCTCCTTCCTGAGCTGGGCTTGAACCCCGGCCGTTGTCCAACACTCGGATCGCAGCCCCACGACCACCCTGCGCATCCCGCCGGTCTCCCCTGACCCCTGGTCCGCTCCTCCGTCCCCAGATGGCCACTTCTATCAGAAATGGGCTTCTCTGCACGACCCCCGGGATACACTCGCCGGGACCAAGGCTTCGTCAAGGTCACTTTGTCCGTGAGGGCGCGCGGGGACCTGGCCCCTCTGCTGCCACCCCCGGGCCCTGGCCACAGTTCGGACATCGAGAAGTGAGCTGGGGTGAGACGGGGAGGGGAGACTAGGACGGGGCGTGGCCTCCGGGACGCAGAGAGGGGAAGGGGCCGAGCCTCGGGCTTCTGGGCCCCTCAGCGCCCGGCTCCCCTAGGAACCTGCTGCTGCCGCGTCGGGTGCCAGCGGAGAGGCCGTGGGCGCGGCTGCGAGTGCGCGTGTACCGCGCCGAGGGGCTTCCGGCGCTGCGCCCCGGCCTGCTGGGCAGCCTGGCCCGCGCCCTGCACGACCAGCGTGTCCTCATGGACCCCTATGTGCGGGTGTCTTTCCTGGGGCAGCAGGTTAAGTCCCTCCCGTCCCCACTCGGCGGAGGCCGAGGCCCTGATCCGCGCTGACCCCTCTCCGCCTGTCTTCGCCGCCGCGCTCAGGGCGAGACGTCATTGCGTGGCGAGGCGACAGCTCCCGAGTGGAACGAGCAGCTGAGCTTCGTGGAGCTCTTGCCGCCGCTGACGCGCGGCCTTCGTCTGCAGCTACGGGACGACGCGCCCCTGGTCGATGTGGCCCTCGCCACGCACGTGCTGGACCTGAGGCAGATCTCGCCTCCTGGCCGGGCTGGTGAGCGCATCTGGCCGACGCGTGCCGCCTCCGCCTGGGCCCTGTCTGCCCTGGTTCCCGCCCCGAATGCAAACCCCATCCTCGCGACCTAGCTCCGCTTAGAAAGTCAGGTCCACGCCACATAACAACCTTGCTGCAAGCCGGCTCCTTCCTTCGGAACCTCACCTGTCTCCCGCAGACTTCAAACCCTAACCCTCGGTTTGGCTCCGTTGACAAAATCCTAATTGCAGCTGAATATCCAGTAATCACTTCAGCCCTGTTCTCCCTACAGATTTACACGCACGAAAACAAGCCCTGTCCACATTAACCTTTTACTCAGGACCCTTAGGGGGTCACCTGTAGCTCCACCCGAGTCCTGATTCCACCTCCAGGACTCTGGCTCCGCCCCTAGGGCATCTCTCCTGTCCGCAGCGCCTTTGGGAATACAACAGGTTTAGAAGTGCTCCCAGGTCTTGGTCCACAGCTGTCGGTCCGCAGCTGTTCGCAGGCTTCCCTTCCAGAGCAGCCGAGGCCCAATCTGACACCCCTCCCCCTTTGACCTTGCAGGAAATAATTCCGGGTGTGGTGCATAGACTGACCCAGTACCCACCTGCTCCATGCTTCCCTCCCAAACACTGTTTTTGTGTCCCCCACAGCGGGGTTTAACCCCACCTTTGGCCCGGCCTGGGTCCCTCTCTATGGCTCACCCCGCAGTGGGGGGCTCCGGGATGGTCCTCAAAGTCTCAATGAAGACGTTGGCCAAGGCATTTGGTTCCGCGGCCGCCTGCTGGTGCCTGTGTCCGTGGAAGTGTTGGAAGGGAGAGCTGAACCTGAGCCTCCCCGGGCCCCACAGGGGTCCAGGTTGTCCCGGCTCATGGGAAAGAAGAAGAAAGCCAGGCGCAGCCAGACTCCAGCGAGGATTCAGCAGCACCCGGATGCCAGCTCCAGTGCTGATGCGCCTGAGATTCCTAGTGCGATGGAGGTGGAGGTGGAGGTGGAGGAGTTGCTGCCGCTGCCAGAGGTGGGGGCTGGAGTTTAGTAAAGGGGCAGGGTCACTCTCAGCTCTGGAGTGTATAACCGGCTCCCAGGCATGAAACACAGGGGTAGGGATTGTCTCAACTTGGGGGCCTGGGTGAAGACTGCAGTGTGTGTACACATGTGTACAAGAGCTCATGTGGAAGGAGGAGGGCTGACAAATCAGAGGTGAGCCAGAGAGGACTAAACCCCGGGTCCAATGGGTTGGGACAACAAGGGGCAGAGGAAGGGAGGACACCAGCAGTGAATCTTCTAGGACTTGGTTGCAACGTCTTTCTGTGGGCATTGTAGCCAAGCATAGCCTGGGCTGCAAATCGGGAGGGTGGAGGCTGACTCCAGGCTGACCCATCTTTTCCAGAACGCCCTGGCGCCCTGCAAAGATTACTTGCTCCTCACTGTGCTCTTCAAGGCCACCATGATAGACCCCGCCATGGCCTCCCAGCCCATCAGCTTCGAGAGTTCCATTGGTGCGCGGCCTAGCCAAAACCCCAAGGGCCATGGGTTTGAGGGTGGTCACTCTTGTTCCAGAATTAGGCCCCTGGGCTCTGACTTCTATCGAGGCAGAGGAGGTTGAGGGAGGGGACCCTCAGACTCTCAGCCTGGCACCCGCTGACCCTTGCTGCTCCTGACAGGTCACGCAGGTCTCTGGAAGGAGCAATTGAGCTGAGGGTCCAGGGCCAGGGAGGCAGCAGAGGGTGCAGAAGGGGAGGCACAGCCTCTGCTGGAATTGGAAGTGGGAGTCGGGCCAGTGGAGGAGGAGGAGCTGGGGACCCCTGCTCAGCGGCCTGAGCCCATGGAAGGCAGCAGGTGAGTGCTTCTCATGGCGGCAAGAAAGGCATTGGAGGATTCCCAGCGGCCAGGACTGCCCCTCCTTCTGCTTGCCCCTGCGTCACCACAAGCCCTGCGTGCATGTGTGGAGCCACTGGGAGGACCACTCGTGGAGCCTGCAGAGCACTAACTGCATGCAAAAAGTGGCTGAGAGGCTGGTGAGAGTCCAGGATATAGGGGCTTTCGGGAGCCTTGGCCTGTGAAGGGAGTGCTGGAGGGGGGCTAATGGGTAAAGCACCAGGGTTACTCACCACCTCGTTGCTGCAAGGCCCGAAGGCCAAAGAGCGCAGCTTCTGGGAGAACTGAGAAGGCCAGAAATTGTGGGAGGCTGGAATTCAGAATTGTTGGACCCAGGAAGAACAAGAGAAGAGCTGCTGGGGGCCTGGCCTCACAGGTGCGGAGCCAGTAGAGGGCTTGAAAAACTGAACAGAGAACTAGCTGGAGTCAAAGGGTGGGGCCAAGAGGTGCAGTTTTGAGTGGGCGGGGCCTCGGGATGAGAGTGGGATGAGAGTGTGGTATAAAAGAGGTCGGAGTCTGACCTTCTCACCTGGTGCCGCAGGACCCGGGGGCTGCAGGAGGTTGAGTCTGCAGCGCAGGCCCACTTCCGGGGCCTGCACACGGCTGAAGCAGGCACTGGAAGAGCTGGTGGCTGGGAGCAGGTGAGCTGAGAGCCTCCCCCTCCTTGCTGCCAACTCCAGGGTGAGGGAAACTCATGATGGCTGTCTGGACCCAAGGGCTCTGGAAACCGCGTTTACTCAACACTGTACAGAAGAATGAGGAGATGATTGTTGAGGGAACTTGATAGAAATTATTAGGGGTTAGGCCACTCCCCTCCAATAAACTCCCTTTGCCGAGCTCCTATAGGCTTATGCATTTCCCCCTCTCCTCAAATCTCCCCTGCTCTGTTCCTCCACACTCCTTCCAGCTAATGACTTCCTTTCCTACTTCAGGGAGAAAATAGAAGCCTCACCTTCCTCCATCCAGTCTACTGCCTTGCCAGCTTCTGCAACCATCTGCTCTCCTTCTCTTCCTGCTACAGCAGAGGAGGTGACCTGCTCCCAAAACCACAGCTGTGATCCTGATTTCATCTCCTCTCACCTACTGGAAGAATTAGCTCTGCAATTGTCCACTTTCTCTCCTGCAGCATCAACTGGTCCCTAGTTACCAGGTCATTACTGTAACCACATATATTTGTTCTAGTCACTAACATCTTTGACCTTCACTGCCCTGGATTCCATAACCTGCTCCAGGTACTTCAGTGTTTTTCTGATCCTCTTCTCAAAAGGGTTGTTTATCCATTTATTCACTAATATTTATGAGACTGACTATGCCAGACACTGTTTTAGGCACAAGAATAACCGTGAATAAGCATTCTTGTCCACAAAGATTTCTGGAACTTACATTCTGGTGGGGGTGGAGGCTGAATGGAGACACAGATAATAAACATGTAAACAACAAGGCAGAAATATAAGAAGTACGATAAGGGTAGTGTTAGGGAGAAAATAAAGCAAGGAAGTATTTCAGAGAGGCGTTGCAATTTTAGAAAAGGTGGCAAGGGGAAGCCATGGTGATGTTGACATTAAGAAGATGAAGGAGCAAGCCATGTCTGTAAGGGTGTTCCAGGCAGCAAGGACAGTATGTGCAAAGGCCCTGAGGTGAAGCATGCCTGGTGTGTTTGAGGAAGAGCAAGGGACCAGTGTGAGTGCAGCAGAGTGAACAGAGTAGCTGAGGCTGGAGGGTGTGGGGGTAAAGGAGGATGATAGTGGGGAGAGGCATGTGGGAGTCACATAGGCCATTGTAGCGGCCTTGGCTTCTTCTTTGAGTGAAATGAGGAGCCACTGAAGGTTTTGAAAAGAGAAGGGATATGCTCTAATTTATCCTTAAAAAGGATCTGTGTGGGAGGGATGATATGATAGGAAGCAGAGAGATTACTAAAGAGGGCATTGTAATAATTCAGGTGACCGATAATGATGAAATGAATCTAGGGTGGTTGCAGTGGATACAGGGTGACAGGAATGGATTCAAGAGCAGTTGAGACTTTGGAAGTGACGCCTCAGGACTGGCTAATGAATAGACTTAGGGGAGGAGGAAAATGTGCAGAGGAGAGTCATGAATGACTCCCAAGGTTTTGACTTACACAGCTATGTAGATGGTGCTATTTACTGAGCTATGGAAAACAAGAGAAGGAGAAGTTCTGATGGGAGTGGAGGGGATATCAGAAGCCCCTTTTTGGACATGTTAACTTTTTTTTTTTAATAAATTAATTTATTTTTATTTTTGGCTTCCTTGGGTCTTTGTTGCTGCGTGCGGGCTTTTCTCTAGTTGCAGCAAGCGGAGGCTACTCTTTGTTGCGGTTCCCGGGCTTCTCATTGGGTGGCTTCTCTTGCTGCAGAGCACGGGCTCTAGGTGCGCAGGCTTCAGTAGTTGTGGCACTCAGGCTCAGTAGTTGTGGCTCACGGGCTCTAGAGTGTAGGCTCAGTAGTTGTGGTGCATGGGCTTAGTTCCTCCGCGGCATGTGGGATCTGCCCAGACCAGGGCTCGAACCCGTGTCCCCTGCACTGGCAGGCGGATTCTTAACCACTGCACCACTAGGGAAGTCCCTGGACATGTTAACTTTGAGATAGATGCCTGTTAGACTTCTAAATGGATATGTCTGCCAGGCTGTTAGCTATAGGAGTTGAGCTCTGGGGAGAGTTCAGGGCTAGAAATGTAAAACTGGGGGGTGATAATATGTAGATGGGATTGGATAAGATCACCTAGGGAACAAAAAAAAAAAGGAAAAATCTGGACTTCCTTCCTTGGTGGTCCAATGGTTAAGATTCTGTACTTCCAAGGCAGGGGGCCTGGATTTGATCCCTGGTCCACATGCTGCGCTGTGAGGCCAAAAAAACCCCAAACAAACAAACAAACAAATCTAAGGGCCTGGCAACCTCCAGCATTTAGAGGGAGGGTCAAGGAGGAGGATTCAGCCAAGGACTGGGTTGTTGGTCACTTTTCTGTCCTCATCTTACTCAACCTTTCAGTATCAGTGGACACAGTTGACCCCACCCTCCTTCTTGAAAGACTCTGGTGTTGATTTCCATACCCTTGGTTTTCCTTCGGCTTCCCTGGCCATTCCTTCTCATCTCTTTTGCTCACTGTCTATCTTCTTTACCTTTGAATGTTCCAAATGTTCATATGGGTATGTCTTAGGGCTCATTGTAGGGCTCTCTTCTCTGTCTACATTCTCTATGTCTCCAAAAGAGCAACCAACTTTAATCCAATTTAATTCCTTGCTTGATTTTATATAAGGTGCAATTAAACTCTTTCCATTTTCACTTTACTGAAATTATTTTATTACTAAAATTATTCTTGGGCTTCCCTGGTGGCGCAGTGGTTGAGAGTCCGCCTGCCGATGCAGGGGACACGGGTTTGTGCCCTGGTCCGGGAAGATCCCACATGCCGCGGAGTGGCTGGGCCCGTGAGACATGGCCGCTGGGCCTGCGCATCCGGAGCCTGTGCTCTGCAACGGGAGAGGCCGCGGCGGCGGGAGGCCCGCATACCACAAAAAATTAAATAAATAAATAAATTTATTTATTTTATTTATGGCTGCATTGGGTCTTCGTTGCTGTGCGCAGGCTTTCTCTAGTTGCGGCGAGAGGGGGCTACTCTTTGTTGTGGTGTGCGGGCTTATTGTGGAGCACGGGCTCTAGGCTCGTGGGCTCAGTAGTTGTGGCTCACAGGCTCTAGAGTGCATGCTCAATAGTTGTAGCACATGGACTTAGTTGCTCTGCGGCATGTGGGATCTTCCCAGACTAGGACTCGAACCCGCGTCCCCTGCATTGACAGGCGGATTCTTAACCACTGCGCCACCAGGGAAGCCCCATGCCTTACATTCTATTTGGAGAGATGGATAAAGCAGAGTATGAGGGTGGAGAAAGTAGCAGGGACTGTTTAAAGGGGATGACCTGGGAAGGTCTGTGAAGAGATAACATTTGAGCAAAGACCTGAATGAAGAAGGGGAGAGTGAGCCATGGAAAGACCTAGGGGCCTGACATTCCAGCAGAGGGAGCAGCTAATACAAAGGCGCTGAGGTAGTAATGGGCTTGGTGTATTCAGGGAGCAGCAAAAAGGCTAGTGTGACTGTAGGGCTGTGTGTGAGGGGAGAGTAATATTTGGTGAAGACAAGGAGACAAAGAGAAATAGAGCATGTAGGGCCTTCTAGGCCATTTAAAGAATTTTATTTTGGGGGTTCCCTGGTGGCACAGTGGTTAAGAATCCGCTTGCCAATGCAGGGGACACGTGTTCAAGCCCTGGTCTGGGAAGATCCCACATCGGCATGTGGGATCTTCCCAGACTAGGACTCGAACCCGCGTCCCCTGCATTGACAGGCGGATTCTTAACCACTGCGCCACCAGGGAAGCCCCATGCCTTACATTCTATTTGGAGAGATGGATAAAGCAGAGTATGAGGGTGGAGAAAGTAGCAGGGACTGTTTAAAGGGGATGACCTGGGAAGGTCTGTGAAGAGATAACATTTGAGCAAAGACCTGAATGAAGAAGGGGAGAGTGAGCCATGGAAAGACCTAGGGGCCTGACATTCCAGCAGAGGGAGCAGCTAATACAAAGGCGCTGAGGTAGTAATGGGCTTGGTGTATTCAGGGAGCAGCAAAAAGGCTAGTGTGACTGTAGGGCTGTGTGTGAGGGGAGAGTAATATTTGGTGAAGACAAGGAGACAAAGAGAAATAGAGCATGTAGGGCCTTCTAGGCCATTTAAAGAATTTTATTTTGGGGGTTCCCTGGTGGCACAGTGGTTAAGAATCCGCTTGCCAATGCAGGGGACACGTGTTCAAGCCCTGGTCTGGGAAGATCCCACATGCCGCGGAGCAACTAAGCCCGTGCACCACAACTACTGAGCCCGCGTGCCACTGCTACTGAAGCCTGCGCGCCTAGAGCCTGTACTCTGCAACAAGGGAAGGCACTGCAATGAGAAGCCCGCGCAACGCAATGAAGAGTAGCCCCCGCTCCCCGCAACTAAAGAAAGCCCGCGTGCAGCAATGAAGACCCAACGCAGCCAAAAATAAAATAAATAAATTTTTTTTAAAGAGGAATTTTATTTTTAACTCTGAGATGAGAAACTTCTGGAGAGGAGTGAAATGGTCTGGAAAGCATTGAAAAACTCATTCTGGATGCTATATTGAGAATATTCTGTAGGAGGGAGGGTAAGAGTGGACGTGGTGAGAACAACTAGGAGGGTGTTGCAATAATCCTGGTGAGAAGTGATGGTGGCTTGGACTAGGGTGGTCCTGGAAAAGGGGGAAAGTGGTCAGATTTCGAATATATTTTGAAAGTAGAGCCTAAATGATATGCTGACAGGATCAATGTGGAATGTGAGTGAAAGAAAGAGCAGTGAAGGATGACTTGGAGGTTTACGCGGGCCTCTCACGGTTGTGGCCTCTCCCGTTGCGGAGCGCAGGCCCCGGACGCGCAGGCTCAGCGGCCAGGGCTCACGGGCCCAGCCACCCCATGGCATGTGGGACCTTCCCGGACCGGGGCACGAACCCGCGTCCCCTGCATCGGCAGGCGGACTCTCAACCACTGCGCCACCAGGGAAGCCCAACTTGGAAGTTTTGAAGTGAAGCAGGGTTCGCTTTCAGGGTGGGGGCCTGGGGCAGTCATTGGAACTCATGCACTTGGTTTGAGCATGTAATGTTTGAACTTTCTTTGGTCAATGTTGGAACTTTCAAGTACAGCCCACGTGAGCCTTTAACATGCATTTGAATCCTCCAGGGTATAAAAATGCAGATTTCTGATGCAGCAGGTCTGGAGTGGGGCTGAGCTTCTGCGTTTCTAAGTAGGTAATACCAATGCTGTTGGGCCTGGGCCACACTTTGAGTAGCCAGGGCAGTAAATAGTTAAATGCTAGTACATTCTGGGTCTCCAAAGTGAGGCTGGCCTTGATGAGTTGGGGAGTGGTTCAAATATAGAATCCATCCTTGGCTGAGGAAGGATGCCTCCTTGAGAACAAGACTGAGAGGACCTGTGACGGAGGCTGGGCATGGGAGGTCTGCTCTGAGGGAGGTGGCCCCAAAGGGTCAGTGTTCCCTCCTTTGACTCCCACCTGTCACGTCCGCTCCTGCTCTTGCAGACAGTTTTGCCGCGGTGTTGAGCACAGGACAATGACTCGGCCCAACACGCTGGATCGATGCAGATGCCGAGGGAAACAGCTGGTGTATAGCCTGGTACAGTCTGGGGAAGGGGGATCAGGGGCACCCAGCAGGGACCCTCCACTCATGTTCTCTTCCTGCCCTTTCAGAACCTGTTGGCAAAGCAAGGACTGCGGCTCCTTCGGGGCCTGAGACAGGGCAACGTGCAAGAGAAGGTGGCACTGGCCAAGAAGCTCCTGGTGAAACTACGCTTCCTGGCCCAGGAGTTAATGCCTCGCCCACCCATTTCCCCACCCTGAATACCCTTTCTCCTAAGCCTACCGGAGGTCTTTGGGCAGGGGTGACCTAACATTTGTCCTGTGGATTGATACCAGGCCATGGGACCTGTTGCTCTGAGCATAGGACTAAGCTCCATTTGGAGCAGCTAAGGGTGATGATGTACATTCTAGGGCCCAGCAGGGATACAGGGAACATGCAAGATCTCTTTGGAAGAAGGTTTGAGAGTACATTTCCTTGGCATAACTTTCCTGGTTTGAAGCTCTGAACACAACACATGGGAAGGGTAAAGGAAGTTCACATTTATAGAAAGCTTCCTTTGCTAAGCATCTGCATGTGTTACCTAGTGTGACTCAACAGCCTTGGGAAGATGTTACCCCCATCTGACAGGTGCAGAAACTGAGGCTTAGAGAGGGAAAGTGACTGATCCACCATGTCATAGCTGGTTAAGTGGCAGAGCTAGAATTCAAAGCCAGTTCTGCCCCACTCTGAAGCTCAGTCATTCCCAAAGGCACAGAAAGTTTTGACCGCTGAGGCCAATATGTCCTCAGGGTCAAACAGTGAGGAGTTTGGATATTGGTCTCAGATCTCGAAGGGCAAGTTGGAGTTTGGCAAGTATGAAAGAATGGAGAGCACATGCAAAGGCGCAGCTGGAAGGCAGAGTAGTGGAAGGAGATACAGAATAGAGACCTTATTAAAGTGAATTTTAGTGCAAAATTATTTTTTTTAATTTAAAAAAAATTATTTATTTATTTATTTTTGGCTGCTTTGGGTCTTTGTTGAGGTGTGCAGGCTTCTTACTGCGGTGGCTTCTCTTGTTGCGGAGCGTGGGCTCTAGGCACGCAGGCTCAGTAGCTGTGGCTCATGGGCTCCAGAGGGCAGGCTCAGTAGTTGTGGCACACGGGTTTAGTTGCTCCACAGCATGTGGGATCTTCCTGGACCAGGGCTCAAACCCGTGTCCCCTGCATTGGCAGGCGGATTCTTAACCACTTCTCCACCAGGGAGGTCCCAAAATTACTTTATTTATTTGGAATGAAAACCTTCTATTGTCAGCTGACATTTAGTAAAAGGCGAAAGATTTATGCGTTTTGAAGAGAAACCAGAGTTGTCAGCTGACATTTAAAAACATTTTCTGATTTAAATATGCCTCCTGAAATAATATAGGTTAGTTTCGCTATTTTTCAAACTGTGTATAATACTGTTTATATTATTTTGCTTTTTTTAAAACTTAATATTATGTTTATTGTATGTAGCTGTAATTTGTCCATTTTCATTGCTGTATAATATTCCACTGTATGACTATACTATAATTCACTTATCCATCCCACTACTGATGGATATGTGTGTTGATTACAATGCACAGTGATTAGAAACAATGTTTCCAAGACTATTTTTATACATGTCCTGGGTGTAAGTGGAAGAGTTTCTCTAGGGCAGTGATTCTCAAACTTTTTTGGTCTCAGGACTCCTTTACAGCCTTAGTAATTACTGGGGATCCAAATGAGCTTTTGTTTATATAGATGTATCTACTGATATTTCCTATTCTATAAATTAAAATTGAAAAAATTTAAAACCATAGAAATAAAAAATTATTTATTAACTCATTTAAAATAACAATAGTAAACCTATTGCATGTTTTTTGTATATTTATATAGGGAAACATAAATATATTTTTAGAAAAATAAGTATACTGTCCAAAACAAAAAATGTAGTGAGAACAATGGCATTGCTTTACATTTTTTGCAAATATCTGGCAAAGAATTTTTATACTCTGTTATATTAAAATCCATTGGTCTGTCTTGCACTTTGAATGGATCTATTATCCTTGAATGACTTTGAATCATCATACATAGGTTATTTGGAAATTTGGTTCCCTGAATTATGCATACTTTCCAAATGTTCATGCAATTCATTATACAGTATTAAGAAATCACATTCGTTAATATCATCACAAATCTCATTAGAAAAATCTTTAAGTGTTGGGAAGCTGTCAAGCTTACAATGGCTGATACAAGAGATACAGTTTTTCCAAAATTGTAATTTTCCATTTTGTTTTGTTCTTAATCTTGGAGGAAAAGCTTTCATTCTTTCACTATTAAGTATGATGTTGTCTGTGGGTTTTTCAAAAATGCCCTTTATCAGGTTGAGGACGTTAACTTCTGTTCTTAGTTTTCTGAGTCAGTATGTTTTTTTTTTTATCATGAAAGGATGTTGAATTTTGTCAGATGCCTTTTCTGCATTAGTTGAGATAGTCATTTGTGTTTTTTCCCTTTGTTCTATTATTGTGGTAAATTACATTGATTGATTTTCTTAGGTTGAACCTCTCTAGAATTCCTGAGATGAATCCCACTTGCTCATGGTATATAATCCTTTTTATATGCTGTTGGATTCAGTTTGCCAATATTTTGTTCAGAACTTATTCCTAAGGGATATATCTATATTCATAAAGGATACTATTCTGTAATTTTCTTTTCTTATGGTGTCTTTGTGTGTTTTTCATATCAGGGTAACGCTGGCCTCACAGAATGAAATAGGAAGTGTTCCTTCCTTTTCTGTTTTTGGGAAGAGCTTGAGAAGTATTGGTGTTAATTCTTCTTTAGATGTTTGGTAGAATTCACCAGTGAAGCCATTTGGTCCTGAGCTTTTCTTTGTTGGGAGGTTTTTGATTACTAATTCAATCTCTTTACTTGTTTTGTCTGTTGAGATTTCTAGTTCTCCTTGAGTCAGTTTAGATAAATTTTATGTTTCTAGGAATGTTCTCATGTTCATTTCTTTTTTAAAAAAATTAATTTATTTATTTTTGGCTGTGTTGGGTCTTCGTTGCTGCGCGCAGGCTTTCTTTTTAGTTGCGGCGAGCGAGGCTACTCTTCGTTGCGGTGCGCAGGCTTCTCATTGCGGTGGCTTCTCTTGTTGCTGAGCACGGGGTCTAAGTGTGCGGGTTTCAGTAGCTGTGGCATGCGGGCTCAGTAGTTGTGGCTCATGGGCTCTAGAACGCAGGCTCAGTAGTTGTGGCACGTGGGCTTAGTTGCGACATGTGGGATCTTCCTGGGCTAGAGATTGAACCCGTGTCCCCTGCGTTGGCAGGCGGATTCTTAACCACTGTGCTACCAGGGAACACCCTCTTTCTTCTTTTTATGTGGGCATTTATAGCTATAAATTTTCCTCTGAGCCCTATCTTTGCTGCATATCATAAGTTTTGCTATGTTACATTTTCATTTTCATTCACCTATAAGTATTTTCTAATTTCCTTTGTGATTTCTTCTTTGATGCAGTGTTTAAGAGTGTGTTGTTTAATTTCCACACATTTGTGAACTTTCTAGTTTTCTTTCCATTATTGATCTGTAGTTTCATTCCACTTTGGTCAAAAAAAGATACTTTGTATGATTTCAATCTTTTAAAATGTATTATACTTGTTCTGTGTGTGCATTTGAGAAGAATGTGTATTCTGCTGTTGTTGGATGCAGTGTTTATATATCTCTGTTAGGTCTAGTTGGTTTATAATGTTTTTCAGGTCCTCTGGTTCCTTGATGATCTTCTGTATAGGTGTTCTATCCACTATTGAAAGTGGTATATTGCAGCCTCCAATCACATTTTTTAATTCAATTATTTCCATCTGGCTCCAGTTTTCTTACGTTTGTTGAAATTATCCATTTTAAACTCTGTACTTTTCCCACTAGATCCTTTAGAATTTTTATCACAGTTATTTTAATATCACTGTCTAATAATTCCAACATTTGGGTTATCTGTGGGTCTACTTCTATTGATTATTCTTGTCTTGACCATGGGTCACAATTTTTGCTTTTCCTATTCTTATAATTTTTCATTATGTACCTGGAGTTTTGTATAAAAGAACAGTAGAGGCTAAAATAAATAATATCTCCAGAGAGTTTTGATGAAGTCTACTTTAACTAATTTTTCTTTTACATTTATTGTTTTCTGATGCCTGTGTAAGAAAATTTTACTACCTCCAAGCCACAAAGATATTCTCCTATGCTTTTAGGAGAATAAAGATAGTCTCCTAAAAGTTTTATGGTTTTAGATTTTACATTTGGGTCTCTGACTGTTCTCAAGTTAGTCTTTGCATATGGTGTAACATCTGGGTCAAAATCCTATTTTTAAAATATGGACATTGAGATAGTCTAGCACCATATGTTGAAAAGATTTCTTTTTCCTGTTGAGTTGCTTTGGCTTTTAAATAGAAAATCAAGAGGCTGTATAAGTTCCTCTGTTGAATTTTTCATTTCAATCATTGCACATTTTTTTGCTTTGTTTTGTTTTTCTTTTTTTTTAAATTAATTAATTATTTTTGACTGTTTTGGGTCTTCACTGCTGCACGTGGGCTTTCTCTAATTGTGGTGAGCGGGTGCTACACTTCGTTGCGGTGCGCGGACTTCTCATTGTGGCGGCTTCTCTTATTGATGAGCACTGGCTCTAGGCATGTGGGCTTCAGTAGTTGTGGCACATGGGCTCAGTAGTTGTGGCTCGCAGGCTCTAGAGCGCATGTTCAGTAGCTGCGGTGTATGGGCTTAGTTGCTCTGCAGCATGTGGGATCTTCCTGGACCAGGCCTCGAACCCCTGTCCCCGGCATTGGCAGGCGGATTCTTAACCACTGCGCCAACACGGAAGTCCCTGTACTTTTTATTTCTGTAAGTTCTATTTTTTTCAAATCCACTGTGTTATTTTTCACTGTTTATTATTCCCAGTAAGTATTTATCAGGTTTGTCTTTTGTTTCATTTAAGAATAGTAAGCAGAGCTGTTTTTATAATGTTAGATGATTCCAGTAGTCGGTTTTTGGGGGTTTGTTTTCACTCTCTGTTTCTGCTGATACTTCCTCATGGTTGTTTCCTTCTGTGCTTAGTTGCTTTAAACTGTGAGCTATTCATTATAGTTTCCTCAAAAAATTATTTGTGGGGCTTCTTTGAGTCCTGGAATAAAGGTACATTCTTCCAGAAAACATATGACTTTGCTTCTGCCCTTGATCACCTTAAACTGAAATTTGATGTTTAACGACACCCAGGCACAGTGAAAAAAATTGGCTTATGGTTATTCTTTTCAGGGACAGTTTCCAACTTCCACTACAGTCAGCCAGACAACTCTCTTTGTTGATCACTGGATGTGAGAAAGTGGGGCAGGTTCAATTATGGTTTATCTTTATCCTGAAGGTGTGATTCTCTGGGGTTCTAGTTTTTAGGGAGGGGAGATATCTCCTATGAGACTCCTGTTCTGAATGGTATCTGAGCTCTTTATATTGTTTTTACTCATTGCCAGGTCATGAAAAGCTCAGGGTTGCCAGGTTTGGCAAATGCCCTTGTGGCAAAAGTTGCTGAAATGCTCTGTTAACTTCTCTGGATTCCTATCTTCATTCAGGGCTTGGTATGATAATTCTTCATTCTTATTATCTCACCACTGCCTTTAATAAATATTTAAAAATATTTTATCAAGTCATTTTAGTTGGTTTTAGTGAGAGGTAGGTCTTAATTCCTAGCTCATGATATTACTGGAGATGGAAGTCAGGCATGATGATTTTTTTTTTGTGATAATTTTTAAAAATATTTATTTTATTGAAGTATAATTGATTTACAATGTTGTGTTAATTTCTGCTGTACAGCAAAGGGATTCAGATATATATATATATATATATACATATATTCAGATATGTGCATATATATATATATTCTTTTCCATTATGGAAATACTGGATACTGAATATAGTTCTCCGTGCTATACAGTAAGACCTTGTTGTGTATCCATTCTGTATATAATAGTTTGCATCTGCTAATCCCCGATTCCCAATCCATCCCTCCCCTACCCCCCAATCCCCTTGGCAACCACAAGTCTGTTCTCTATGTCTGTGAGTCTGTTTATGTTTCATAAATAAGTTTATTTGTGTAGTATTTTAGATTCCACATAAAGGTGATATCATATGGTATTTGTCTTTCTCTTTCTGACTTACTTCATATAGTATGATAATCTCTAGGTCCATCCGTGTTGCTGCAAATAGCATTATTTCATTCTTTTTTATGGCTGAGTAGTATTCCATTGTATATATATATCACATCTTCTTTATCCATTCATCTGTTGATGGACATTTAGGTTGCTTCCATGTCTTGGCTATTGTGAATAGTGCTGTTGTGAACATTGGGGTACATGTATCCTTTTGAATTAGAGTTTTGTCCGGATATATGCCCAGGAGTGGAATTGCTGGATCATATGGCAACTCTATTTTTAGTTTTTGAGGAACCTCCATACTGTTCTCCATAGTGGCTTCACCAATTTACATTCCCACCAACAACATAGGAGGGTTCGCTTTTCTGCACACTCTCTCCAGCATCTGTTATTTGTACATTTTTTAAATGATGGCCATTCTGACTGGTGTGAGGTGGTACCTCATTGTAATTTTGATTTGCATTTCTCTAATAATAGTGATGTTTGAGCATTTTTTCATGTGCCTGTTGGCCATCTGTATGTCTTTTTTGGAGAAATGTCTATTTAGGTCTTCTGCCCATTGGGTTGTTTGTTGTTTTTTGTTGTTGAGTTGTATGGTCTGTTTATATATTTTGGAAAGTAAGCCCTTGTTGGTCGCATCATTTGCACACATTTCTCCTGGTCTGTTGGCTGTCTTTTCATTTTGTTTATGGTTTCCTTTGCTGTACAAAAGCTTGTAAGTTTGATTAGGTCCCATTTGTTTATTTTTGCTTTTATTTCTATTTCCTTGGGAGACTGACCTAAGAAAACGTTGGTACAATTCATGTCAGAGAATGTTTTGCCTATGTTCTCTTCTAGGAGTTTTATGGTGTCCTGTCTTATATTTAAGTCTTTAAGCCATTTTGAGCTTATTTTTGTGTATGGTGTAACTTCATTGATTTACAAGGCATGATGATTTTAAATAGGGGAAGGAGAGGGTCAGCTTTGGAGTGATCAGTTCTAGCTATTGTTTGTTTGCTTACTCAATGATATTTGAAGTCCTATTTTATGCCAGGTTCTGTATGAGACCCTGGGGGTCCACCCCTGTCATGTTTCTTGCCCTTTTGGGGCTTATGTTCTGGCGAGGGAGACAGACTATGCATCTTAAATGCATAAGAAAAATAATGATGATCTGTAGGTATTGCTAAAGAAGATGTTATAGAAGCTAAGGGGTCAGGGGAGAACCAGCTTACATAAGGTGGTCAGGGAAGACTTCTCTGCAGAGACAGCATTTAAACTGAGACCCAGAGGATGGGAGCAAGACAGCCATTCATGAGAGAATGAGTTGGAAGGGAAGACTGAAGACGGGAAGACTGTCTCAGTTGTCTGGACAAGAGTGGACTGTCTTGATCTAAGAGAGTGAGGAAGGGGGACATTGGCAGGACTTGGTGACTAGATGTTGGAGGAGAAGGCTGACACCAGCTCAGGTACTTAGCTGATGTGAATGGGCACACAGTGGGGATCACTGGGGAGAGATCAGGTTGAGAGGAGGGAAAAGTAAGGAAATCAGGCTGACACAGGCTCCAACATGGTGAACCCTGAAGACCTTATGCTAAGTGACAAAAAGCCAGTCACAAAAGGACAAATGATTCCACTCATATGAGGTACCCAGAGTAGTCAAATTCATAGAGAGAAAGTAGAGTGGTGATTGTCAGGGCTGGGAGAGGGAAATGGAAAGTTAGTGGGGTGGTTTCTTTGTTGTTTTCATTTTCTTTTTTTCTTTTTTCATTTTTTTTTTTTCAGGCAAGGCTTTATTGGGGCCCCTGCTGCAGCAGGGGGCAGTGACAACAAATAACAGTTTCCCTTGCCGGCTCACTCCCTGAAGCGGGGCGAGCTTGTTCCTTATATGGGGTGAGGGTAGGGGTGTGTCCAGGGGTCGGGCCGGCAGGGTGGCTTAAGTGTTTTGCCCACCCCTTAGGTGGTGTGGTGTGCAGGGGGCATGCGCAGTACGCTGCTTTTGCTCCCGACCCCCCTGCTTCTGCTCCAGGCTCTTCAAAAGTGGCAATTGGGCTTTTTGGTCTCTTTGTGTTTAACGGATACAGAGTGTAAGTTTTGCCATGAAGAAAGTTCTGGAGTGGTCGGTAGTGATGGCTACTGAGCCTACGCTCTAGAGCCCGTGCTCTGTAACGAGAAAACCACCGCAATGAGAAGCCCGCGCACCACAATGAAGAGTAGGCCCTGCTTGCGGCAACTAGACAAAGCCCACGTGCAGCAACAAAGACCCAAAGCAGCCAAAAAAAAAAAAAAAAAGTGAATGTCATACTGAACTGTACACTTAACAGTGGCTGAGATGGTAAATTTTACGTTATTTGTATTTTAACACAATTAAAAAAAAAGAGAGAGACCAGAAAATAAAAGTCAGGTTGGATTTTTGAGTCTGATGTGGCCTGTGGGGGCATCCACAGGGGAGAGATGTCCAGGAGGCAGGTGGCCAGATGGATCTGGGGTTGAGGGGGAGGTCAGGGCTGGAGATGGACTTTGGTCCATCCATCCAGTGGCAGCTGTGGGAGCAGGTGATCTCAACTCCAGATTCACCTCCGTAACCCAGTTCTCTGCCTGCAGCCCCAGCAATCCCTCCTGGATGTGCTGGTCTGGATGCTCAGTGGGCGGCGCCATGTGGCCTGGGCCCGGTCCCCCGCCCAGGATGTGCTGTTCTCTGTGGTGGAGGAGGATTGGGGCCGGGGCTGTGGGAAGATCCAGAGTCTGCTGCTCACAGTGAGGGGTCCCGGGGGCGAGGGTGCTGGGACTAGAATGGGCTGAGGCTCATAGGGCAGCACAGACACTGGGGTGGAGCCATGTGGTGCACAACAGGGGTCCCCAAACTATTTATTTGTTTATAATTTTTGGCCACGCCATGCTGCATGCGGGATCTTAGTTCCCTGACCAGGGATTGAACCGGTGCCCTCAGCAGTGAAAGTGTGGAGTCCTAACCACTGGACTGCCAGAGAATTCCCTCCAAACTATATTTTTAAATTAAGTTTCTGGTCAAAAAGTTTTCAAATTTTAATTTTTTTCAATTAAAAAATGTTTTAATTAAAAAATTTTTTAACTTTTAAAATTGTTTTAAAATTATTATTTTTTAAAGTGTACCAAACTCTTTTTAATTATCCAAAGTGCCAAAAGGAGATTGTGCCTTTACCCAGATGAGCTTTGATGTGAGATAAACCCCAAATATTGTCATCTCTGGGCCTGAACTGGCCCTTTTGCTGACTAGGCTCTGACAGATGAGCAGGGTTATGAAAATGGGAGTGTGACTAATTAGTTCCTTATAAGTGCAGCTGATTTGGAGGCAAAAGATTTGTAAATGAGGTGTCCCTGGGAGAGACACCAGCAGGGGTCCCTAGTGGTGAGAAGCTGTGACCACAGGGTTAAGGGACAGGGAATCTGAATGTGTTGGGGATGAGGGGACAGATGGGTGAGGGTGGGGTAGGGGAGAGCAAGCTCAGAGCATAGTTTTGGGGTCTGGGGTCTGGGCTATAGGACGTGGCAGTGTCGGGACAGGGGGGATAGGGAATGAGAGGGAGTTTAAGGGTGATAGGGCATCGGATGGAGGGCATGAAGAGGGTGGGGTACAGGAGTACTCTTTGGATTAGTGATCTGGTGATGCAGAGAGTAGGGGCCTGCCTTGGAGGAGCAAGATGGTTGGCCTAGCTGGGGTAATAAGAGGTGGTCCCTAACATGCTTCCTCCCCGCAGCAGGCACCTGGGGCAGCCGCTGGCGAGGTCCGTGCCAAGCTGGAGCTCTTCCTGGGGCTGGAGCTGGGCAAGCAAGCCAAGGCCTGCACCTCAGAGCTCCCCCCGGACCTGCTGCCTGAGCCCTCGGCTGGGCTGCCCCTCAGCCTGGACCGGGACCGTGAGTGCGGGGCGTGGGGCAGGCGGGCCCAGTTCTCCATTTGCCCGAGGTGTGGGGCTAGATGCTCAGCTGGGGGTTCGGATCGGAGGGGTCTGGGGTCAGGGACTCCAGTGGTCCCTGAGCTAACATGACCCCTTCCTTCTCTCCACTCCAGACTTCAGCTACTTCCAGCTCCGGGCTCCCTTGTACCAGGCCCGAGGTGTGCTGGCAGCAGATGACAGTGGGCTCTTGGACCCCTTTGCTCGAGTCCTCATCTCTACCCAGTGCCAGACCACACGGGTGAGGGCTGGGCTGGGGTGTTGGTGGAGGAGCACTGGGAGACAAGGCAGGGTGGAGGCTGAGCTTTTCCCAAGACCCTTAAGTCTCTCTTCCTGCCTTGGATTTTCAGGACAGGATATTGGATCAGACTGCCCTGCTTTAGGGGGTGGCGTAGAACCAGAGGGTCTTAGGGGTGAGGAGTTCTTCTGACAACTGCTGTTGCCTCCTTCCCTGCGTGTCCCTCAAGGTCCTGGAGCAGACGCTGAGCCCTCTGTAGGATGAACTCGTGGTGTTTGATCAGTTAATCGTGGGCGGGAAGAGGCAGCACCTGCAGGAGGAGCCCCCACTGGTGATTGTCAATGTCTTTGACCACAATAAGTTTGTGAGTATGGCCTGGGCTCCACCTGGGTTCCCACCCCCAAGGACCCCCTCTTCTTGTCTTGATGTGCCCTCCCCTGGTTCCTGAGCCTCTTCTACTTTTGTCTTCACTGCCCTGCTCCCCGAAGGGCCCCTCTGTGCTCCTGGGCGGGACGCTGGCCGCCCCGAGGGTAAAGCTGATGGAGGACCCTTACCAGCGTCCTGAGTTGCAGTTCTTCCCCCTGAGGAAGGGGCCCCGGGCAGCCGGGGAGCTCATCGCCACCTTTGAACTCATTGAACTGGACTACAGTAGCTGACTTGAGGTCAGAGTGCTGTGGTCTAGCTGGCACACACCGTGGATCGCTTCTGCTATTTGTTTAGGTCATCCAGCTCCAGGGATGTGGGCGTGTCCCAGGGTTGCCCCTCCAACTCCCTTACCCCCAGAGAATGCAGGCTGCTGGTCTGTCCTGGGACCGCCTCATTGGACGTCCTGACTCCAGGTAACACTTGAAGTAGACCTACCCTAGGGTCACCTTGCTAGGCCTCCAACCCCAGGGAACCCAAGCCCGGTTGATCCTCATGCCTCAGACACCCAGCCTCCTTCCTGTACATGGCTGTTTTCTGAGACACGCCCCTCCCATCAATCCAGCCTTGCCAGGTTCCTCTGGATTTATATTTCACCAGCAGTCCTCCATTCCTTTTTCCCGAGCCCAGGCTTTCGCTCCTTTGGCCTATTCCTCTTTGACCTCTGATCTCTTGCTCCCTTCAGCCCTCAGTGCCTAGTGATGTGGAGCCCCAGGACCTGACTGCCCTGGTTGAGCCCCTCTCCGGACGCCTATCCCTGCCACCGCACGTGCGCCCAGTGCTTAGGGAGTTCCATGTTGAGGTAGCACCAGGCACTCACATCCTCCTCCCTTCCCTACACTTGGGTGTCCTTTAGTCAGGTACAGGCCCCTGAATCTCCCACTTCCCAACCCCAGGTACTGTTCTGGGGTCTGAGGGGCCTTGGCCATGTGCATCTGTTTGAGGTGGAGCAGCCCCACGTTGTGCTGGAGGTGGCCGGTCGGCGAGTGGAGTCCGAAGTCCTGACCAGTTACCGTGAGAACCCCAATTTCACTGAGCTCATCAGGCATCTGACAGTGGTGAGGGCATGGGCTGGGGGCCAGAAGTGCTGGGCTGAGAAATGAAAGAGGGCAGTGAGATGGTGAATTCCCAGCTGGTTATATTACATTAACCCAGGGGTCACCAAACTTTCTATAAAGGGCCAAATAGTAAATATTGTAGGCTTTGTGGGCCATACAGTCTCAGTTGCAATTACTCAACTCTGCCATCATAGCATGTAAACGTTCATGGGCGACAAGGAAATGAATGAGTATGGCAGTTCCAATAAAACTTTATTTACAAAAACTGGCAGCAGGCCAGATTTGGTTTACAGGCAATAATTGGCTGATCCCTGGATTAATTCATGAACTGGTTGTGCTCTATTGGCTCTGTTGATTGAGTGGATTAGCCAAAAGTTATGAAGCCTGAGTCCAAAGGAATCTGAGACACCAGGTGCTATGAAGACAAATACATTCTTTGTTTAATTTGTAATTACTGTACTCTAGTATGGGCTTTGGAGTCAAATTCTGGCAATGTCACTCAGGAGCTTGTCAAATCACTTGTCTGATTTGAGCTTTAGTTTTTCTGTTTGTTTGTTTGTTTGTTTGTTTAAAAAAGGGACGAAAGGGTGCTATAAGGAGCCAATGAGAGAAAGGATCTTGGTGAAAGGGCTTTGTAAACTGAAGAGTGCTGTGCCGGGGCAAGGCAGTGACTGGGACAAAGCACAGCGGTTCCGGACTGCAAGGGGGAGCACAGCAACAGCAACAACAAAAACCCAACACTATTCATGACTCTCTTTCACATGCAGCAGTTTTCAGTTTGAAAACTTCATTGTGGGGGCTTCCCTGGTGGTGCAGTGGTTGAGAGTCCACCTGCCGATGCAGGGGACGCGGGTTCGTGCCCCGGTCCGGGAAGATCCCCCATGCCACGGAGCGGCTGGGCCCGTGAGCCATGGCCACTGAGCTTGCGCATCCAGAGCCTGTGCTCCGCAACGGGAGAGGCCACAACAGTGAGAGGCCCGCGTACCACAAAAAAAACCAAAAAAACAAAAAAAAACTTCATTGTGCTATAAGATGATGAAACTGAAAGCACTTTGCTCACTGAACTTCTAGGGGGTGTTCCTCTCATTTCCCATTTCATAGTGCAAGTTGAGGAAAACACCCCTGTCTCCACTGTGCACCTGAAAAGAATGTGAATGCTTCTGTTGTTGGGTGGAGTGTTCTATATCAGATACCAATCAGGTCAAGTTGGGTTGATAGTATTATTCAAGCCTTCCAAAAAAAAGCCTCCTTGGGAATTTTATGTCCAGTTGTTCTATCCGTTATTGAGAATATGGTATTGAAGTTTCCAACTTTTGTTGAATTGTTTGTTTCTCCCTTTATTTTTTTGTCTTTTTTTACTTGTATTTTCAGTTTTTGTTGTTAGGTGCATATATATTTATAATTGTTATAGCTTCCTATGAATCGATCTGTTTATCATTATAAAATGTCCTTGTTTGTCTCTAGTTTGTCTCTCTTTTTTGTCTTAAACACTATTTGTCTCATAATATAGCTACTCCAGTTCTCTATGGTTAGTATTTGCATGGCATATGTTTCCCAGTCCTTTTACTTTCAAACTATATGTATCTCACGAAAGTGCATCTCTTAAACAGCATGTAGTTGCATCTTTTTTTTTAATCCAGTTGACAATCTCTGTCTTTGAACTGTTTAATACAGTCACATTTGATGTTATTATTGATATGGTTGGATTTACATTTGCCACTTTGCTATTTGTTTTCTATAAGTCTCATATTTTTTGTTCTTCCTTTACGGCCTTCTTTTGTATTACATAGATATTTGTTAGTATACTGCTTTAATTCCTTAGTTGATATTTACTTAGTAGTTGCTCTAGGGATTACAGTATGCATACTGATTTTTCACAATCTATTTCAGATTAATACTAATTTAGTTCCAGTAAAATAGAAATACTTTTCTCCATTATTACTCCATTCATTCCTCCCCCCTTTTGTGCTGTAACTGTCACATATATGTAAAATAAAGCCAACAATACAGTATTATAACTGTTGTCCCTGCCCCCCGCTTAGGATCCATTGATAGATATAGAATTTCTGGATTAAAGGGCATACATAGTTTTATGGTTCTAAATCTATATTAGCAAACTGAGCATTGGTCCTTTACATAATGATAATAACAACAACAACAACCTCATATTTCTGATGGCGCTTTGTAGGTTCCAAAGTACTTTTGTACTGTTATGTCATTTGATACAATAGTCTTTCCAGTCCAGGATTGTGTCCCCTTTTTAGCTGGGAAATGGGTTCAGAAAGCAATGACTCACCAGAGATGACTCAGTGAGGCTGTGGGCTTTGAATGCATATTTAGCTACACTGTTTTCTCATCTATCTCTGCTGCTGCCTCTCGTCCCCCTGCAGTCTGCAGACACAGGTCCTCTCTCCCTACCCCCAGGACTTGCCAGAGCAGCCTTATCTGCAGCCCCCCTCAGCATCCTGGTGATTGAGTGCCAGGCCTTTGGCCGCACAGTGCTCGTGGGTTCCCACATTGTCCCCCATATGCTGAGATTCACACTCCGGGGTCAGGAGGATCCCCCTAAGGAGGAAGGAGAGGAGGAGACAGGGGACCTGGTGCCCAAGATACCTCAAGGTAAGAGGCTTTCCCCTTAGGGGCCACCAGACAGAAGTCCATCTGGTTCCTGGCTGAGATGGCTCCAGGGGACACTCCAGTGGAGCACTGAGTCTGACTTCTACTTACCTGACCTTCTCCTGGTGTCTTTTATCCCCTCTCAGAACAGAGGTCCCGGGATCCCTTCTTGGCTGAAGTGGGGATACCCAGGCGGCTCCTAAAGGTGATGGAGTATGGAGGATGGGTGGAGAAGGGACTGGCGGGGCTTGGGGTGGTGCTAGGTTAGAGGCGCTGAGTTCTTGCTCCCTCAGGCTCCTCTGAAGAAGCTCCCTCTGGGAGGCCTCCTGAATCAAGGCGCAGAGCTGGAGGAGGACATCCCAGATCCTGAAGAGCTCGACTGGTGGTCCAAGTACTATGCATCTCTTCAGGAGCTCCAGGGGCAGGGTTCTGGGGGTTGAGGTGCTGGAGACAGAGGGTAAATGGTAAGAAGAAGGATCTCATCAAACATGGAGCTCTGCAGTTTTTCAGAACTCTTTGTTACAGCCATCTTTTCTCATCTTCACAACAATTTGAGAAGCAGGGTATTATTAACTCCATTATCTAGAGCTGTGTTGTCCAACAGAAATATCGTGTGAGCCACATATGTGATTTTAACTTTTGTAGTAGCCACATTAAAAAAAGTAAAAGGAAACAGATGAAAATAATTTTAATAATATATTTTATTTAACCTAGTATATCTACAGTATCATTTCAAGAAGTAACCATAAACAATTAATAGTGAGATTTTTTTAATTAATAGATTTTATTTTTTTATTATTTATTTATTTATGGCTGTGTTGGGTCTTTGTTGCTGTGCGTGGGCTTTCTCTAGTTGCGGTGAGCAGGGGCTATTCTTTGTTGCGGTACCAGGACTTCTCATTGCGGTGGCTTCTCTTGCTGCGCAGCATAGGCTCTAGAGCTCAGGCTCAATAGTGGTGGTGCACAGGCTTAGTTGCTCTGCGGCATGTGGGGTCTTCCTGGACCAGGAATTGAACCCGTGTCCCCTGCATTGGCAGGTGGATTCTTAACCACTGTGCCACCAGGGAAGCTCAATAATGAGATATTTTATAGTCTTATTTTATACTAGTCTTTAAAATCTGGTGTGTAGTTTATACTTCCAGCACATCTCAGTTTGGACCAGATGCATTTCAAGTGCTCAATAGCCACATGTACCTGGTGGTTACGTATCAGGACTATATGATAAACTAAGGCTTTGAAAATGCAAGTGGCTTACCCAGCTGGAACTTGAGCTAAAGTTTTCCAACTCCCTATCCTGGAAAAGGCGTAGATTAAGGAGGTAAAGGGTAGGGAAGAATCTTTGACCTGCGCTTTTTTTTTCAGACCAACTTTTTAGGGAGAGGCAACCCTCTGGGGCCCCTTATATAAGGGCCCCAATTCTGCCCTCATGGCCTAATCACCTCCCCAAAGTCCTACCT
Source organism: Physeter macrocephalus (assembly GCF_002837175.3). Lineage (NCBI taxonomy): Eukaryota > Metazoa > Chordata > Mammalia > Artiodactyla > Physeteridae > Physeter > Physeter macrocephalus. Next base: position 22,069,715 of record NC_041227.1, read on the forward strand.
CCAAATACCATCACACTGGGGTGTTTTTTTTTTTTTTTTTTTTGGGGTACGCGGGCCTCTCGCTGCTGCGGCCTCTCGCGTTGCGGAGCACAGGCTCCAGACGCGCAGGCACAGCGGCCATGGCTCACGGGCCCAGCCGCTCCGCGACATGTGGGATCTTCGCGGACCGGGGCACGAACCCGTATCCCCTGAATCGGCAGGCGGACTCTCAACCACTGCGCCACCAGGGAAGCCCCTCAGACCAACTTTGATGAGGATGAAATGGATGATGCTGGGGATTCAGGTAAGAGATTGGCTTTCTTGTTTTTCCTCTTTCTGTCTCCCTCCCTCCCCCACACCAGTATTTCTAATGGGACACATCTGCTGTTCCCAGATGGGGGCAATCTCCTTTCTGTGGATGGGGAAGCCCAAGACCAGGGTAAGGCTGAAGTCAAAGGCTCTGTGTCCCAAAAAGAAGCAATCGCCACTCTGAAGGTAACTGGGTGTTGGAAGAGGGGATTCCGCTCGGATTCTGGACATGGAGCTGTCACCGAGGCCCTCGCCTTTCAGATTTACAACAGCTCCCTGGAAGAAGAGTTTAACCACTTTGAAGTCTGGCTGAATGTGTTTCCCCTGTATCGAGGGCAAGGGGGTCAGGATGGAGATGGAGAGGAAGAAGGGTCTGGAAACCTTGTGGGCAAGTTCAAGGTATGTTTGGGGGAAGGAATGGGGGACCAGGGAGCACAAGTGGGGATGCAGGAAGAAGACTGTCTTACCAGTGTTTTTTCTGCTCCATACCCCCCCATCCCACCCAGGGCTCCTACGTCATTTACCCTGAATCAGAGGCAGTGTCCTTCTCTGATCCCCAGATCTCCATGGGGATCCCACAGAATCGGCCCATCAAGCTCCTAGTCAAAGTATATGTTGTAAAGGTGAGCATCCATTGGCCTGGCATGCCTCTGACTCTGGCAAAGGTGATGTACACAAAACCTACAGACTGAAGGGATCAGAGTCCAGCTTTTTCATTTTTCAGATGGGAAATCTTAGGCACAAACTTAAGAGACTTCACAGGATTACACATCTTGCTCATGGCAGAACCTGAATTTAGAGCTTAGATCCCCTAATTCCTTATTTGTAGTTTTAGTCTCATAGAATGGGGAGTGTAATTCCAGGAAGAGCACAGCTCTGTAAAGCTTTGTGATGGCCTGTCATCAAATACCTTTGTACAGGTCCTCCCATCCCTGTTGAGACAGGGCCCTGAAGTTTCCTTAAAGGCATCTCAGGGAGTGAGGGGAATGAGTGGGTTGCTACCCCTTCACTCCCGGCACAGAGCAGATGCTGTACTTTTATCTAGTTTAAATATAGGCATTCTGACTAAGATGTAATTTAAAGAAACATTCTGTGGCACTCTTCTACCATAATGTAAGCATCCTAGTGCATACATTAGATATAGTAGACATCATCTGGACCTTCTACTTCTAGCAACATTGCAGACCAGATGGTCTGAAATAAATTCTTGATATAATAGATCTAGAAATGCTAGATAAACAATCTTTTAAACAAACGTTAAGCTCATAAGAAAGGGAATTCCCAATGGGCCAAAATGAGGAAACAGCAGGAATCCCTGTACAAGCCCTAAGTCAGATTCTCTTGAGAGGGTTTGTCCATACCTGGACCCCAAGCCTTAGGTTCTAATATTTAATAGCCTATACAAGGTGGGAGACACAACCAAGACCCTTGCACGAAGCAGCACCCAGGAAGGGCTCTACTCTCAGTGAAAGGTGGGCAAGAGGAAGCCCACCCACTGGGAAAGAAGCCTGTAAGGTAAATGGTCTATCTCAGCCTCTGTTCCAATTGGGGGAAATAGAAAAAATGCCTTCCCTGAGGATTTACTATTAGAGTTTTGCCCTCACATTGATTCAAGACTTGAATTTTTATTATCTGCTTAGTCCACAAAACTCAAAGTTGAGAGACTGGCTTAAAGGAGTCCCAAATCAGGCTTCACAGACTTCCCTAGATTTAGATAACCAAATTTGGGTTCACAGTCCCAAATTATAAAATATATAAGAAAACAATCTCAGGAAAATTTGTCAGAAAGACACAACACAAAAGAGAATTAGATCTCTAAGGGCTTTGGATGTTAGAATTTTCAAATATTAGAAATATAAAACAGCTTAAAATTACTCCACAGTTTAAAACAGTTTAAAATGATTTCACACGCAGAGAACAAAAGGCTATAAAAATTGGGCAGTTTTTGGCTTCCCTGGTGGCGCAGTGGTTGAGAGTCTGCCTGCCGATGCAGGGGACACGGGTTCGTGCCCGGGTCCGGGAAGATCCCACATGCCGCGGAGCGGCTGGGCCCGTGAGCCATGGCCGCTGAGCCTGCGCGTCCGGAGCCTGTGCTCCGCAACTGGAGAGGCCACAGCGGTGAGAGGCCCGCGTACGGCAAAAAAAAAAAAAAAAGAAAAAGAAAAAATTGGGCAGTTTTGAAAATAATAAAATAAAATTTCTAAAGATGGAAGACCATTAAAAATCAAATCTTGGGCTTCCCTGGGGCGCAGTGGTTGAGAGTCCGCCTGCCGATGCAGGGGACGCGGGTTCGTGCCCCCGTCCGGGAGGATCCCGCGTGCCGCGGAGTGGCTGGGCCCGTGAGCCATGGCCGCTGGGCCTGCGCGTCCGGAGCCTGTGCTCCACAGCGGGAGAGGCCACAACAGTGAGAGGCCCGCGTACCGCAAAAAAAAAAAAAAAAAAAAAAAAATCAAATCTTATTAAATGCCCATACATAGCAGAAGGGTTGAATAAACTATGTTATGTCCGTACAACAGAGTACTATGCAGCTGTAAAATAAAATGAAGAAGATGTCTCAACAGATACGAAGTGATTTCCGGGACACAGTATAAACTGAAAAAAATCAGAGTACAAAAGAATACCTACAGTGTGCTACTCTCCATGTAAGAAGGAAGAAGACCCAAGAAAATACACGTTTGTTCCTTTGTGCCCCAGAAATACAGGAAGGATAAACTAGAAACTAAAGGGAATGGTTTACCTAAAAAGTGTGGACAGTTAAGGGGTGGAAAGAAAGGGAGAATGGGATTCAAGCAGTATAGTGTCCACTATAAGCCAGGCACAAGGCTAAGGGTTGCTACCCTGTAATTAACAAGCTAATTCAAAAATTTCTATGGAAGAACGAAGCACCAAGAATAGTCAAGACAATTTTGAAGAACAATGTAGGAAGACAAGAATTATGATAAGCTATGGTAATTAAGACAGTGTGGTTTTGGCATGGGAATAGATGATTAGGCCAGTGGAACAGGGTAGAAATTAAAAAAACAGACACAGATGGAAATTCCCTGGTGGTCCAGTGGTTAGGATTCCGTGCTTCCACTGCTGGGGGCCCGGGTGCGATTCCTGGTCGGGGCACTAAGATCCCGCGAGCCGCCTGGCACGGCCAAAAGGAAAAAAAAAAAAACAGACATAGATAGAAACTTATACCAGAGTTGGCACTGCAGATCATTTTGGGGGGAAATGGGACTGTTCTATAAGTGGTTCCATGAAAATGGATTATCTATGTGGAAAAAAAAATAAAATGAAACTCCTAACTTACAGCATCCCCCCAAAAATCCAGCTAAATCAAATATTTGATTATGAAAAGGAAAACCGTAAGGAAATATTAAAATATCTTTATGATCTCGTGTGGGGGTAAGTTTTCCTAAATTAGGAAAAAAATGATACATGTAACTACCTTCAGACTAAACTTCTGAGCATCCATAAACACTTTAAATTAAATGATGGACTGGACACAGACTGGGGTCAGGTGTTTACTCTCTGCATAATCAGTAAAGGGCTAGTGTCTGCAGTATGTATAAGTAACTCCCACAAATCTGTAAGAAGCAGACAAAAAAAGAGAAAAAACATGAAAAGGCAGTTGACTGAAGAAGAAACTCCAGTGGCCAATAAACATATTAAAAAACCCCTACACCTTAATTGTAATCTGACAGGCAAATAATTGAAACCATGAGAAACCAATTTCCCTCCCTTAGATTGGCAAGATTAGACAGGGGCTGGGGCAGCGGTGCTGGTGGGAAGATGTTCTTTATTGCTGCTGTGACCAGTTACCACAAACTTGGTGACTTAAAGAACATAAATCTATTATCTTACAGTTCTGAAGGGCAGAAGTCCAAAATAGGTCTCACTGGGCTGAAATCAAGGTGTTGGCAGGGCTGCATTCCTTCCACAGGCTCTTGCGAAGAGTTATCATTTCTTTGTCTTTTTGACCTTCTAGAGGTGGCCTGTGTATCTTGGCTCACGGCCTTTTCCTTCATCTTCAAAGGCAGCAGCACCTTCAGATCACTCTCTCTGACTCTCCTGTTTCCCTCTTTCACTTATAAAAACATTTGTGATTATATTGGACTCACCTGGATAATCTAGGCTACTTCCTTCATCTTGTGATCCTTAATTTTTTAAATTAATTAATTAATTAATTAATTTTTGGCTGCATTGGGTCTTCGTTGCTGTGCACGGGCTTTCCTTAGTTGCAGCAAGCGGGGGCTACTCTTCCTTGCAGTGCACGGGCTTCTCATTGCGGTGGCTTCTTTTGTTGTGGAGCACAGGCTCTAGGTGCGTGGGCTTCAGTAGTTGTGGCACATGGGCTCAGTAGTTGTGGTGCACGGGCTTAGTTGCTCCATGGCATGTGGGATCTTCCCAGAGTAGGGATCAAACCCATGTCCCCAGCATCGGCAGGCGGATTCTTAACCACTGTGCCATCAGGGAAGTCCCCTGTGATCCTTAATTTAATCACATCTGGAAAGTCCCTTTTACCATGTAAAGTAACATATTCATAGGTTCAGGGGTACTTAGACATCTTGTGGGGACGGATTATTCTGCCTGCCACAGAATAAATATAAATTGCTGTAACAACTTTAGAGAACAATTGGCAATATTTAGTTAAATGGAAGATTCTCATAACCAATACCCAGTAATTATACTTCTAGATATAATCTTAGAGAAATTCTCATATGTGTGTATAAGGAAACAGATAAGAATAGCTCATTCTAGTGTTATTTGTAATAATAAAAAATTTAGAAATAACCTAAAGTGTTCTGAAGTAGGAGAGGGAGAGCGTGTGTGTATTGGTCATATAACAGATACTACAGTTCAATTGAACAAACTACAGTAACGTATCAACAAGGATACATCTCCCAACAGAAATTTGGATGAAGTAAGCAAGTTCAATGATTCCCAGTCTGTGGAAAGTGGCACCAATGGGGCGTTTCCCCTTCCTCTTCCTGAAAATCACCCCAAAACAAAGAGAACAACTAACAAAAAATCCAGCTTCCAATTATGGTGAAATCAGAGCATGAAAACTGCAAACCACCAGGAAGGCTGGAAGATCTTCCAAGAGCTGTGCAGGTGGAGTTATATGCATGAGGGAAAGGGGAGAGGAGAGCACTCAGCAGAGTTCAGGCTCAGCAGAATCTGTGTCTCAAGAGGGAAGGGCACACCCTGACGATTAAAGCTTGCATCACTCACCAAAAGCTAAAAATGCTGGATAAAATTTTAAAAACATCCTTTAAAAAAATTTACTGAAGTGTAGTTGATTTACAATGTTGTGTTAATTTCTGCTGTGTATCAAATTGACTCAGTTATACATATATATATTCTTTTTCATATTCTTTTCCATTATAGTTTATCACAGGATATTGAATATAGTTCCCTGTGCTATACAGTAGGACTTTGTTGTGTATCCATTCTCTATATAATAGTTTGCATCTGCTAATCCCCAACTCCCAAACCATCCCTCCCCCAACCCCCTTCCCCCTTGGCAACCACAAGTCTGTTCTCTATGTCTGTGGGTCTGTTTTGTAAATAAGTTCATCTGTGTCATATTTTAGATTCCACATATAAGTGATATCATATGGTATTTGTCTTTCTCTTTCTGACTTATTTCACTTAGTATGATAATCTCTAGGTCTATCCATGTTGCTGCAAATAGCATTATTTCATTTTTTTTATGGCTGAGTATTATTCCATTGTATATATGTACCACATCTTCTTTATCCATTCATCTGTCAATGGGCATTTAGGTTGCTTCCATGTCTTGGCTATCATGAGTATTGCTGCTATGAACATAGGGGTGCATGTATCTTTTTTTGGTTATATTTATTTATTTACTTGTTGTTATTTTTTTGGCTGCACTGTGCGACATGCAGGATCTTATTTCCCTGACCAGGGATCGAACCTGTACCCACTACAGTGGAAGCAAAGAGTCCTAACCACTGGACCACCAGGGAATTCCCTGTATCTTTTTTTTTTTAATTAATTTATTTTATTTTTGGCTGCACTGGGTCTTCGTTGCTGCGCGTGGGCTTTCTCTAGTTGTGGCAAGTGGGGGCTACTCTTTGTTGCGGTGTGCAGGATTCTCATTGCGGTGGCTTCTCTTGTTGTGGAACACGGGCTCTAGGTGCACAGGCTCAGTAGTTGTGGCATACGGGCTCAGCAGTTGTGGCTTGTGGGCTCTAGAGTGCAGGCTCAGTAGTTGTGGCACACGGGCTTAGTTGCTCCACAGCATGTGGAATCTTCCCGGACCAGGGCTTGAACCCGTGTCCCCTGCATTGGCAGGCGGTTTCTTAACCACTGTGCCACCAGGGAAGCCCTCCTTGTATCTTTCTGAATTATAGTTTTTTCAGGATATATGCCCAGGAGTGGGATTGTTGGATCATATGGCAACTCTATTTTTAGTTTTTTGAGGAATCTTCATACTGTTAAAAACACCTTTTAGAACTTCCATGGTGGCACAGTGGTTAAGAATCCACCTGCCGATGCAGGGGACACGGGTTTGAGCCCTGGTCCGGGAAGATCCCACATGCCACAGAGCAGCTAAGCCCATGCGCCACAACTACTGAGCTCACATGCCACAACTACTGAAGCCCACGTGCCTAGAGCCCGTGCTCTGCAACAAGAGAAGCCACCACAATGAGAAGCCCACACACCACAACGAAGAGTAGCCCCTGCTCACCGCAACTAGAGAAAGTCCGTGCACAGCAACGAAGACCCAATGCAGCCAAAAATAAAATATAAATAAGTAAATAAATTTATTTTAAAAAATCTTTTAAATGCAATGCTGAGCTTCCAAGAAAGTAAGAGATTTTAGAGTGGAAAAAAAAAATCCAAAATAAAATCAGGAACTGCTTTAAAACGTACCCAGGATTTTGTTCTTATCCATGTTTGGTGAAGCCAACAGATCAGATGGTTGCCATTGAAAAGATAGTCTGTTGTTTCAATTTTCTGGGGTGGGGGTGCATGCTGTACCCTGCAGGGCCACACGGGGAAGCATGAGGGCCAGTCCAGAGGCAAAAGGAGGAAGGGAAGTGTGAGGGCCAGAGCCTTTATTGTGGTTTCTGCAGGAAAGGCAGGGCAAGGCAGTGTAAGCAGGCTTGGGATTGGCTAGTTTGAATAATCCCTGTGGGCTCTGCGGTACAGGGCCTGTCTCACTGTCTCTTGTTGTCTGAAACCTGGCCCTGAGGATGATTAGGGCAGAGGAATATTACTTCCTGGAGTATAAGAGCCAGATAGAGGAGGTGGTTGGACATTGTATGGGCTCTGGATTGGTTGATTTGTATATGAAAGGTGCTCTGGCAGGTGTGTTGTTTGCTAACTCTAGGAATTAGTAGCCCTGGCAGGTGCAGTTTCTCCCGGGTCAGTATGGCTCCAGATACCAGAGCATCAAGATTACAGAAAATAAGAAAATATAGTTAATAACAGGGACCTAGGGAAAAGGAATGCTAAAGCTGGCTTTCACCCCACACTTACTGCTGACCTGGGAAACCTCATCTTCCTCGTGGATGGTTGACAGGCAGTGAGGACAGAAGATGAAGTCCTGGGGCTACCTAGGGGAGGAGTTTGACTGAATGGCCTTATATAAAGTGGAGCCCCCCAAATTACACCCTCTGCATAAGGATGAACAAAAATAGGAACTTGAAAGTCAGAAGGAGACACCAAGGAAACTTGCCTGTCTTGAACTTGGCATTGGTTAGAGGGGAAAAGTCTCCCCTAGCATCCATGACCACAAGCTGGCTCTAATACAGTTCAGGGCCTGAGTTCCCACCATCTGTGTGATCCCCAAAACCTCAAGTGGAGGATTTAATTTAAAGTGGCTGCAGGTTGGTAGTTTGCCCAGGAAACTGGCAGGAGTGAAAACAAGCTCTCTCTGGCAGAGAACACCCACAACAGCCCCTCAACATGAGTTAAACCAAATATGAATCATGATTAAAAAGTACTGAAATATAAAGAAAAAAGCCATATGGGAGGGTGGGAGGGAGATGCAAGAGGGAGGAGATATGGGGATATATGTATACGTATAGCTGATTCACTTTGTTATAAACCAGAAATGAACACACCACTGTAAAGCAATTATACACCAATAAAGATGTTTTAAAAAAAAAAGTCACCATGAGTAAGAATCAGCAAAAATAACAACACATTCAGACCCCCAAGGTCATTGATATTGGAATGACTAGATAGAGAATGTAAAATAAGTATATATGAAATGTTTAAAGAAATAAAAGAATGAATTTAAAATGAGCAAGGAACAAGAGACTATTAAAAATAAACAGCAAGTTTAAAGGCCCAGTTAGAATGTTTAGAAATTAAAAGTGTAATTTTTTTTTTTTTTTGCGGTACGCGGGCCTCTCACTGTTGTGGCCTCTCCCGTTGTGGGGCACAGACTCTGGATGCGCAGGCTCAGCAGCCATGGCTCACGGGTCCAGCCGCTCCGCGGCATGTGGGATCTTCCCGGACCGGGGCACGAACCCGTGTCCCCTGCATCAGCAGGGGGACTCTCAACCACTGCGCCACCAGGGAAGCCCAAAAGTGTAATATTTTAAAATTTAAAACTCAATAATGGAGCAAAAAATTTGAACAGTCACTTCACAAAAGCAAATATATATATAAGGACAATAAGCACATGCAAAGATGCTCAACATGCTTCATCAGCAGGGAAATGCAAATTAAAACCACAATGAGCTACAATTTCACAAGCGCTAGATTGACGAAAATAAAATGACTGACGATACCAAGTGTTGTGAAAGATGTGGAGCAACTGGAACTCTCATACATGGCAGGTAGGAGTGTAAAAAGACTAAAAATATATTGCTGTGTATAAATTATACTTCAGTAATTTATTCATAAGTTATGAATTTAATTCCATAGTTATCAAAAATAGAAAAAGTAAGTTTACCACATATAGTTTAAACCATGCAATACAGTGCTATATATTGCTTAGGGACGTATGTATATGTAGTAAAAGTATTTTTCCTTTTTTTTTCTGTGAGTGAGAAACCCCAAATAAAGGGTTCTGGCTACTTCAGGGATGAAAAGGGAATTAAGTCAGGTCAGGGGACTCAGGGGACATTTGTCGGTAGTGTTTAATTTATGAAGCTGGGCACACACATGCTCATTGTATTATTTTTTAATACAATTAAAAAATTGTAATTATTTTTATTTAGTTAAAATATTCTTAATTTATAAAGTAAAAACATGGAATAAAAAGTAAAATATGCTCATTGTAAAAAATGAAGGTCAAACAATATGGAAAGTTACAAATTGAATAGTAAGATGTATAAGGGTGTACATCTTTCCACATATGTTCTGTTTCATTATATCTTTTGTTATACTTACTTGTATGTCTTAAGTATTTCAATAATTAATTTAAAAGTAAATACAAGTCATCTTGTCCAACCTCTCAGCTAACTCCTTGAGGTGGAAGATCTCTCCCTGGTAACTTCCTGTTTACACTCAATCGGAGATTAGGTCCGGCAAGAGCCACCTTGGGTTATGACAATGACATTTCTTTCATTTCCACCCCATACTGTCTCCCTAGGCTACCAACCTGGCTCCTGCGGACACCAACGGCAAAGCAGACCCCTATGTGGTGGTGAGCGCTGGCCGGGAGCGGCTGGACACCAAGGAGCGCTACATCCCCAAGCAGCTGAACCCCATCTTTGGAGAGTGAGGCTGGGCCCTGGGCTTGGGGATGGGGAGCAACTTTGCCATCCTGCCCTGTGGCTCTCACTCAGGCAGCTGGTGTGGTGTGCGGGAATGGACAGAAGCTGTTGAGTCCCCTCACACCCCTACCCCTCACAAGACTACGTCCTAGGGTGTGGAGGTGTTCTCATCATGCTCTCTCCTGGCCAGGGCCCTAGAGTTCAGCATCTCTCCCTGCTGAGCCAGAGCTGACCGTGGCTGTGTTTGATCATGACCTCGTGGGTTCTGATGACCTCATCAGAGAGACCCACATTGATCTGGAAAACGGATTCTATAGCCACCACAGGGCGAACTGTGGGCTGGCGTCCCAGTATGACGTGTGAGTCCAGCAGGGCCCTCAGGAGTCATTCTAAGTCTGACCAAAGACATTCAAGTTCGCATCCCACCTGTCTGTCCAGATCCTTTGATTTCATAGAAGGGGACTCCCCTGCGACCAAGACATTATAGCTTAGTGGTCAAGAAATGGGCTTGGGAGTTGGGATCCTGTAACTAATAAGTCACTTGGCTTTCCTGAGCTTCAGTTTCCTCATCTGAAAGACGGGTAATATCAGTATCTCCTTCATAGGAGCACCTGGCATGCATATTTGATTTTCACCGTTACCGTAAGCGAGGACTAACCTGTCCCGCAGAGGAGTTACAAACCTGGATCCCAAGTCCTCAAGGGCACCCATCCCTGCCCCTGTGCCCAAGTACGTTCATATGTTGGATCCAACTGAGGCACATTCCTTTTCTGCCGCAGGGATGCCTACAGTGCCTGGCGTGACGCATTTCGGCCTTCGCAGATCCTGGCGGTGCTCTGCCCACCCTGTGGCCTCCCCCCACCTGAATACCGAGCCGGGGCTGTCAAGGTGGGCAGCAAACTCCTTCTGACACCGCCAGAGACCCTGGCCCCAGGTACCAGCCCCTCTCCACTGCACAGTCCAGAGGGGGCAAGATGGAAGAACAAGGTACAGGGGGACCCTGGTGCCCAGCCTAGTGTGCCCCACAAAGAGCCCGCCTCCCTCTGCAAGCAGAGGAGGTGAGTTTTGGCTAAGGATGATAGTGGAGAGAAAATGGTCTTTGTTGGTGAGTGTGAGATCTCCAGGGAGCCCTAGTGAACCCCTCAGAGCCATAGCTAATTGGGGACACAGGGGTCCCATACAACATAAAATATGGATGCAGAATTTAGCTCATGCTTCATATATGGCCAGTGGTCTGTTCTCTAAACAAGGTCTGCACAAAGACCACAAACCCTCCAATCCCACTGTGCCCCTGACTGCTGGCTTTTCACTGGCAAAAGTTGTTAGAGCTTTCTGTGCATTGTGGACTTGCCCTCCCAGCCCATGGGTTTGTCCAATGCAGCAGCTGCCTCAGCCTAGAGCATCTATTGAGGGCAGATGGAGGAAGGGAGGAGAGTTGGGAACTGTGCGGAACCCAAGCTCACACACCTCTTGTTGCAGGTAGTGGGGACTCCAAGGTGGCAAGTGAGGTCCCTGAGGAGGCCCAGGCATTGCTGGTGCTGCGGCGCTGGCAGGAGACACCTGGGCTTGGGATCCAGCTGGTACCTGAGCACGTAGAAACACGGCCCCTCTACCATCGCCGCAGCCCAGGGCTGCTGCAGTTGAAGGAGGGCTCAGCACCCAACCCCGGGACCCCAGGACTCCTAGCTGGTCCTGGACCTGGGCCCCCAGGATGCCCTTTCTCCAAGACCTCCACCTGGGCGCTGCCACTTCTAACTTGGGCTCCTGATCCTGGTCCCCAGCATCCCCAATCCAGTCTTGGACTTCCATCCTGGACCCCATACCCACACCCTGGACTCTGTTTCTGAAGGATCCCCACCCCTGGGCCACCAAGGCTCAGACCTGGCACTCTCAACCTGACCTCTACCCCAGATTCCTAGGATCTGGACCTTGGAACACTAGATCTTACTTTTGATCTCAACCTTCCACTTCTGGGGCCTCATCTCTGAACCCTCAGGCTAACGTCAACCCTGGAATTCCCAGTTCAGACTCCACCTTCATCCTCATACCCCAGGATCTGCCCTCTTGATCCCAGCTCTTCTCTCCACCTGAGGCAAAGCACAACCTCTGGCCACAGGGCCGTTGGGGGGGTGGGACCCAGCAAGACCCTTTAGCCTCTTCCTGTGCCCTCAGGGATCCCTTCATGTGTGGATTGACATCTTCCCCCGAGATGTGCCTGCCCCACCTCCAGTTGACATCAAGCCTCGGTGGCCAATCAGGTAAGAGAACCTCCCATGGGGTGGGCACATCTTGGACAGCCCACATCTTGGACAAGGGCGCTCTGAAAACCTGTGCGAGGGCCCCCATGAAGCAGGCAGAGCTGATCCAGGCTTCAGGTAGGTGAGCCATTAAATTCCCTTTTTTTTTTTTCATAAGCCATTGTGAGTTGGGTGTCTGTCACTTGCAACTGAAACAGTCCAAATACCAGTTAACCCCCTTTTGACCTGAGCTACTCTGAGTGGAGGGTGTGTGCACTTCAGATGTCAGCAATCTGTCACTTTCTACCTCTGGGCTCTGTTTTCCTTGGTGTCACTCTCATGGAGACTTACGCAGTCTGGGGTCAAAGTGGCTTTTAACAGTGGAGGCTTACATCTTACCAACCGGACTACTTGAGCAGGAAAAAAAAACCACGTCTTTCCCAGTTAGAGCAAAAGTTTCGAGCTGACTCTCACTGGACCAGCTTGGGTCAAATGCTGATTCCTGAACCAGTCTTTGTGATCAGGGAGCTGTAATGCATTGACTGGCCAGTCCTGGGCGATGTCGTAGGTGATATACCCACCTCTGGAGCCAGAGAGGGGTTGGTCCGTCCCGCCAGGATCACACAGACTGACAGTAGTTGGGGGTGGAGTGGGAGTCACCAACAGAAAATCAGAGTGCTGTCAACAAGTGAGGGGAAATTGATACGGGGCAAAAGAAAACAATAGATATCCAGGAAACCTCATGACAGACAAGGACAGGGCTATTTGGGGTAGGATCAAGAATGTCGCAGCCCTTCCTCCTGTCCCCCAGGGGCTGCGTGCTGTCATCCCCACTTGGTGTCTGTCTGCAGACTGTCTCTCTCTGCTTGCACAGCACTTTGGCTTGTGGTGGCTCCAGCTCTGCATCTGATGCTTTTTGAGTCAACCTTTCAGGGTCTTGATTCCAAATTTATGGGAGGGAGAAGCCCATTGGCCCAGCTTGGGTCAGCAGACCATTCCTGGTGCCATCCGGGGCGGGTGGTGGTGGTCGGTGATACCTGGGGCTGTCCCTTCAAGGGACCACAGACATCCTGATCACCCAGCTGGGCACACATCAGGTGCTCCATGCATGTCAGTGGCCCTGGCCCAGGTCCTTCCTGCAGCCCCTCCCAGGACCCCTCTCGAGAGTCTGAAAACCCTCCCCCAATACATCCCTCAGCTATGAGCTCAGAGTCATTATATGGAACACGGAGGATGTAGTTCTGGATGATGCAAACCCACTCACTGGAGAGACGTCGAGTGACATCTTTGTGAAAAGGTAGGCCTACAGGCCAAGCGGGCACATGGCTGTTCACTGAGGTGAGATTTCACACAGGGGCTTGGGCCCTGGGCTGAGCCAGAGCCCTGTCCCCTAAGCCCTCGATGGCGCCCGGAGCTGGGTGGAGGGGCCAGTCTGGTGGTGAGTGGAGGGGCAGGCTAGGTGAGGAGCCGGTTTCTGGGCTCCGTCCAGCACAGATGCCCATCCCCTCCGCCTGCACCTTTCCCCTGGCTCCAGCTGGGTGAAGGGGCTGGAGCAAGACAAGCAGGAGACAGACGTTCACTTCAACTCTCTGACAGGGGAGGGGAACTTCAACGGGCGCTTCGTGCTCCGCTTTGACTACCTGCCCACCGAGCGAGAGGTGAGCGTCCGTTGCTGGCCTGGACCCTTCGCCCTGGAGGAAACTGAGTTCCGGCAGCCGTCTGTGCTGGCCCTGCAGGTCTGGGACTATGACTGCATCTCCGCCAACGAACGACTTCCTTGGTACTGCTTAGCTGCCCTCCTACCTCAACCCCTGGCCCCGATTTCTGCTCTCATTGCCTTGTCCCCTCTCCCCTGGGTTCCTTACTCTAACCCAACCCTCAATCCTGGATTTCAGACTCTAGGTCTGCTTTCTGGCCTAATTACTGAACTTATTCAGCTCTGAGCACCATAACGTCCATTTCCACCCAAATCTCCCACTCAGTCCTCTAATTTGACCTGAGCTCGGGTTACACTGGACTCTGACTCCGTGGCCTTTAGTCCCTGCTTTGGCGGTCTGGTCCCATCCTGGGCCCTGTATCATCAGGGTCTGACAACCTGCTGACATTTGGGCTGTGGTGTGATGTCCATAGCTGTGGCCTGACCGCCACATTCTAACTCTGGATGCCCCGATTTACAGTCCCGCTGTGCTGCCCCTCCCCCAGGATGCTCTCAGCCATCTTGTCACTTTCTACCTCTGGGCTCGGCTTTCCTTGGTGTCACTCTCAGGGAGGGGAGGTGGGCTCAGATAGACCTTGAGCTCCTGCCTAACCCAGAGAGCTCTGGACCTGCACGATCCCTGGAGCTGCAGCTACCGGACATGGTGTGAGGGGCCCGGGGCCCCGAGCTCTGCTCCGTGTGGCTGGTCCGGGCCGGGGCCGGGCCCAGGTGTAATCTGTTTCGCGGCCGCCGCTTGCGGGGCTGGTGGCCTGTAGTGAAGCTGCGGGCGCCGGAGGCCGAGGAGAGGCTCAGGCTGGCAGGAAGAGGAGGAGGAAGAGGAGGAGGGGCCGGCCAGAAGACTTAAGAGTTCTCGGGCTCAGGAGGCAACGTCTACATCCTCACGGTGGGTGCGGCCAGGGCAGGAACCGGGCCAGGCAGGGGCCAGGCCTGAGCCGGCCTAAGAACTTGGCTTGCGTCACCCCTTTTCCAGGGGAAGGTGGAGGCAGAGTTTGAGCTGCTGACTGTGGGGGAGGCTGAGAAACGTCCAGTGGGAAAGAGGCACAAAGAGCCGGAGCCCCCGGAGAAGCCCAAGGGCGCGGGCGGTGCGGTGCAGGAGGCGGGGCCAGAGCCTGGGGGAGGGGGGAGGGGGCAGCCGGGGGGCTTCCTCATCATTCCGACACCACCTGCTTCCCCGCAGCCGCCCCAAAATCTCCTTTAACTGGTTTGTGAACCAGCTGAAGACCTCCGTCTTCTTCGTCCGGCGCCGGTACTGGCGAATCCTGCTGCTGCTGGCGGCGCCGATCACTGTCTTCCTCCTCCTCCTCTTCTACACCAGGCCTGGCCTGATCAGCCAGGTCACCGTCCGCCCCCTCCACCGCCCCTGACTGACCTTGGACGCTCATCCCGTAATGCCAGCTCCTCAGCTCCTGCCCCTGGTGTCCTTCCCTGCTTTCTCTGTGTAAACCTTTCGGGGTATCCACTCTGTCCCCTGAACACATGCTGCAGATAATAAATGACACTAGGGGCAGAGAACAGATGTGTTCTTGGATGGCCTCGGGTGCTGGGATTCTCTGCACTGATGAATACGCAGGATGGGAGGCTGCCCACGTGGCCCTAATGCCAGGAAGAATAGGGCCTCGCGGGCGGGGGGGGTCACAGCCGAGGAGCCCTGGCCACTGAGGTGTCAGGCCCTCGAGCGGCCCACCTGCTGCTGCTCCTGCCAGCGGCTGGGTCCCTCTCACCCCATCTGCTGTGGCTTCTGCTGTTCCATGACAGCTTTCTGTGCTCCGTGAACTTGTACCAACCCTGACAGTAGGCAGATCACTTAGGACACTTGACTGCAAGTGATAGAAATCCCAACCCACGCTGGCTTAAGCAAAAAGGGAATTTATTGGCTTACACAGCTGTAATTCCCAGGAGTTGCTTGGCTTCAGGTGCTGTTTGTCTCAGGGTTCAAACAATGTCACCAGGACTGGTTCTCTGCCTGAGCTTGCGGCTGCAGTCCTCAGGAGAAGCTCATTTGCAGACAGGGTCTCTCCTCGGAAGTGTGGGATGGCTGCAGCAACCCCACATCTCCCCATACTCACATCCGGAAGGAAAGAAAGCTTTCCTAGGCCTGACTGATCCTAGGTTGCTCTGGGTCACTGGGGTGGGGGTGTGGGATGGGATATGCTGATTGATTGGGGCCCTCCCCTGGAGCTTAGGGTGGGAGATCAGCCCTCTTCCCAAATCACACAAGCTGAGGAGTGGGCAGGGAAGTTCCCAGAGGAAACCCAGGATACCGTTAACAAGGGGGAATGGTTCCCGGGTGACCAAAAAAGGCTCACTACAGCTGACAATATCACCCGCAACTCATAAATGAGACAAGGGCCCACCAATAACACGTCCAAGGTCACAGCTCGTAAGTGGCCACATCAGAGCTGGGTCTCATGTCCGGCTGCCTCCAGAAGTTTTGCTGTCATTGCCCTACTCTGCTTTCTGTCCTCCGCTTCTCCCCCCACTACTGTCTTACACTGAAACTCCCTGAGAAATGACTGGCTGAACTGACCAGCTACTAATGTCCCTGGTTCCCTGGGCTGTGCAGTGGTGAGGTCTCAGGGCCGGTTCCCCACACATCTTAAGGGCTGTAATGGGAAGGCCTGACTAGGTCCAGGGCCAGAGTCTGATGCTAGCCCTGCTCCAGAATGGCCACCACTACCTTCCCTCCCCGTTTTTCAGTTCTGTGTCCACCCAGGAAATTGCAAAGGACCTGGCTGTACCCCTCTGGGCACCAGGAGCCAGCAGGCGCTTGGCACGTCGCAGGGTCAGTAAGCAGGAGGGGATCAGGTGACTGAGCCCAGGGTGGCAGGGAGGGGCCCCAGCTTTAGCCACCACTGAGGTGGCAATCCCCAGCCTGCAGCCAGGGCCTATTACCAGTGGGGTCGGAAACTCACAAGGCTGGGGGCCAGGATGACTCCAAGAAGCTCATCCTGGACAGGTCCATCTAAGCCCTGGGGCTGAACCCCAAAGGCCTGAAGGCCACGGTGGGAGGGACTGATGATGGGGCTGTGGAGTGAACATCAGTCTGGTTTGAATCAAGTCCTATTAAGCAGGGGACTCCACGTGGGGCTCCCAGAGGCACCTGGTTCTGATCAGTCAGTCCTGACTGCCTTCGATAAGTGGCTGTGATGAGGGTTGCTCCCACGCTCCAGCCAGACCCAAGAACCACACAGAGACCAGCGAGTACTATCACAATCGATAGATTTACCAACCTGGGGCTGCAACTGACTCTTTGCAGAGGGGGTGTGCGGGGTGGGTGGGGTAAGAGGCTGGGAAAATGACCACAAGGCCAAAGAAAAACAGGGACTTGTTGGGGGGGAAGGGACGGACAACTATGTTGTCTTCCCTAGATCAATTTTCTTCTGGATGGCTCGAGCTGAATGGTAGATGAGAGAGTCGATGAGTCCGGCCACTGGGGAGAGAGACGAGGGCTGGCACTGGCCCAGGCGGGCTCTTGGCTTGACCTCCGGGCCTCGTCACCTGACTGGCCAGGCCAGCATCCCCCCTTGGCCCCTGAAGTGCCCCTCCTCCCTCAACCAAAACCTAGTGGGGGGAGTCAAGCTTTACACTCCCCACCACGCCCTGAGCCCCAGACAGACACCCTCGAGCTTCTAACCTGTGAACATGCCGCCGATGATAGCGCACACGCCTGTCAGGAAGTGTGTGAAGGACCTGGCAGAGGGGCGGGGGAGGGTCAGCAAGGCACCCCGCTCCCTGCCGGCCCAGGCCCCTCCCTTTCCCCGCCCTCACCTGTGCTTCTCCGTCAGCTTCACCATCATGGGCGAGAGCTCGTACAGCACGAAGACTCCAGGAAGCCCCTGATCGCCCATCAGCCCATTGGCGACCTTCTCATGTCTGGTCACAGAGAACTGATTTGTCCTCAGCACCTGGGACGGGAGGGGAGCCTGGGCCAGGGCCGGGTCTATGACCTGGCTCCCAACCCTGCCACCCCACCCCTGCTCCCACCCCTGATGTTGCAGTGCCTTGACTGTGTAGAGGAGAAAACAAGGCCCCATGTTGGAAACAAACACTGCAAGGCCTGGGACCACCTAGAAGCCCTCTCCCAGCCTGACCATCCCAGCTTCCCCTCCAGTCACCAGCTCTTTACAGTTTCTCAATCCCAGCTACGTTTGGTGGACCCTCTCAATGGGGGTCCAGGGGTGAGAAGCAACTCTCCAAGGCTGTACCACAAGCTCCTGGCGAGGCTGGGCCTGACTTCCTCTCTGCTCAGTCCCATGCATTCTACCAGTCTGCGGAGATGCTGCTCCACAGGCCACAGCAGACGCGGGAGGAAGGGGCACGGGAGGGTTGACCTTGCTAGCTCCCGGCTCAGGGCAGATAACGGGGGACAGTGAGGCAGACAGAGAGTGGACACGGGAGGAGTGGATGGAGGCACTTTGGGCAAGTAGGAAAAGTGCTTTGAAATCTGACAGCCTGGGGCCTGAGCTCTGGCTGTGAGGGCAAATCACCTACCCTCTCTGAGCCTCAGCTTGTCACCCATCATATGGGGATAAGAGCAGGACTTCACTTCCCAGCTTGAAGGAACTCAAGTGCCTGGCACCAAGAGGGTGCCCGGATGTCTGAGCTCCCTCAGACTTACCTCCCCATCTACCTTCATGTACACCGTGGGCACCACCTTCACAAAGTACTGGAACATCATGGAGGCTGCAGGGAAAAGAGGGCACTGGGCGTGGGTGCAGGCAGGCCTTGGGTAGCTGGGGGCTACCTCCCGGGCTGGTACCTTGGGGTGCAGTGACGTTGGTGTGGTCCAGGGGGTTCACAATGCCCGGGTAGTCCTCCCCGAATGACAGGTGCTGGATGTAGTGGGTCATGTTGATCTGCAAGCAACACCAGCTCCTGGGTCTCGGAGCACTCGAGGCCCCGACGGGCCCCTCCCTCTCCAAGGCTCTTCAGACAGGAGCAGACAGGGGCACCTGGGTCTGGGGAGTGGGTGTGTGGAGATGGACCAAGGGCTGGGCCCTGCCTAGGAGAACCTGCTTGAGACAGGCACCCCCACCCCACCTAGGAACTCCTTCCTCAGGGTCTGGGGGCTCCTGGGGCTCCAGAGTTTGAGGTTCTGGCTGCACCCACCCATTAGCCAAGCACAGACTGGACATGGGCCCTGTGTGGCAGGTGCTGGCTTTGCCTGGAGGCGCCCCAGATCTCCCAGCTCCGGCTCCCGTCCTGCTCCCATCTAGATCAAACTTAGCCACTAGAGGGATCTTTTAAAAAAGTGCGAATCTGATTATGTCATAACCCTGCTTAAGGTAAGCCAACAGCCTCCCAACTGCTTGGGAGAAAGTCCAGACGCCCTAGCCGGCCTGCCAACCCTCCAGCCTCATCCTCATCCAACCACATGGCCCTGTTGTTCCTTAGAAGTGCCCCAACCCTCCTGACCTCAGGAGGCTCCCTCTTCCCGGATGCTCTTGTCCAAGCCCATCCCGTCTCCAGCCCACGCGGATCTCAGTTCAAAAGTCACCGCCAGTACCCTCGGACCGCACCCCCTGTCAGAACATGGTTTATTTTTCTATATCTGCTCCCCACCCCAGGATGTCTCTACAGAGAATGAAGGCAGCAGCATGCTTCCACCTCCACCCGCCCTCCATGGTTTCTACCTGGTACGTACATTGTCGAGGCCGAAGCTCTGCAGGTCATGGACTAGGAGAGAAGGGAGAAGATGTCAGCAGGTGGAGCAGGCTCCCCACACCCTCGCTTGGGCCTCCTCACTCCTCCCTCTGGACTGTGACCCGCCTGGCTCGACCTCCACCCCTCATTCACTCACCAGCCTGGCCCTGCTTGAGGGCAGCCAGAGGGCCTGCCGCAGGCCTGCGTGAGAGTCCATGCCCTCCGCAGGCCCCACTTCCTCCCTCACAAACACAGGGAGCCCTTCACGGGCATCACTCCAGGCCTTTGCTCCCACCAAGGCCCTGCCTGCATCTCAGGAAAGAAAACCCACTGACTCAGGTTTAACGAGAGCTGATGGCCAATCACTGAACCCTAGAGTGAGGTGGGACCTGAGAATGTGGTCAAAGCTCTTTCCCTGCCTCCTCTGCCCTCACCCTCAACCCACCAAAGGAAATCCCACAGGCAACCTGCACCCTCTGTTCCAGAACAAGCTCTTCCTGCCCTCTAACCCTGATCCCTCCCTGCTACAAGGAACCCCACCTAAAAGATACATCCCACTGCTTTTTATAGTCAGTCGGCAGCCATCCCGCCCATCCACACCTCCGCCCACCCTGGGAGGGCAGGCTGCCCCAGAAATGGGGGCTTGGCCTCCCTGGGAGGGCAGGGCCACTTACTCTCCACAGCATGTACTGCAGCATGGGGGAGGGAAGAAGAGAGAAGGGGGAAAGAGAAAAAAGATTCAGAGCTTCACAACAAGAACTACGAGAATTACGGACCAAGATATGTGATAGAAGGGAAGACTGGATATTCCTGCCTCAGCAGCAGGGTCTGGACTCAGCTAACAAGCCTCCTCCTGGTCCCCTCCCCAGAGGAGCCCTTCCCTGGCCAGAGAAGAGGGCAAGGGGGCTTGGGGGCAGAAGTATGGTGGCCTAGGAAGAACAAAAGACTTAGAGCCCAGTCACTTTCCTAGCTGTGTGACCTTGGGCAAATCACTTGTCCTCTCTGAGCCTTGGTGTTCCCCTCTGCACAGGGCTGTCCTGAGGACCAGGCAGGATCTAGGATGGGAAAGTACTTGGTAAACTTTACAATCTTCCCCTTTTCTCTCCCAATCAACATAATGTCAGAAACTAGCTCCCAGGCCTTCAATTCAGCCTCTGGCCTCGGGCAACTGTAGTTCTGTGTTTCGAACATCCTTCTAGGATATGCAGTGCCTTTTGCCCTGGGCTCCCTGACTATGACAACAGCCCAGACAGAGAAGCAGAGACGCACCACCTCTTACTGAGTGCCTGCAGGCCCTGCGCCCACAGCTCCACGCTGATCGTCTTCCTAATCCCAGTAAGACCACCCTTCCCCAGCCCCCTCCAGATCCACCTGCCTGCTCCTTTCCAACACTCAGCCTCATCCCCGACTGCCTTAAAGACCAGCAGGGCCATCTCCATCAGGCCTGTCACTCCTGCCGTCCTTCGTCACCGGGCAGCTCAGGACTGCCAGGTCATCTCTCATCCCCTGGACTCGTCACCATGCAGCTCTGTACATCCCCTTGGTATAATCCAGACTCCCATCCCTCCCAGACCCTTCCACGTGCCCTGTTACTCATCAGCAAAACCTCGACATCCTCAACCTCCAAACCTTCCCTCCACCTTGTGCTCTGGCGGCAGCCCAGCTCTCCTCTGAGGGCACTATTTCCCTTGCAGACCCCAAGCAGTGACTATTTCTCTCCCACACCCGTCCTCCTCCTTGGCCTTAAGAGAGGTCCTCCTTGCTCCTTAATGCTCCTTCCAGATCACTGTCCCTTGATCTTCCCTAAAAGTCTCCAGGTCTGCAGCTCCTGGAACACTATACCACCTCCCATCCCCATCTGTTTGCTGGAGAGCCACACAGAACTGCCGGTCAGTCCTCCCATGCCGGTTCTCAAGAGCTTTAGCCACTGTCACGCTCTCCCATACGTATGATGGTCCTGTCACAATTCCTGGTGATTTCCACATCACTCAGCTGCCAACCTACCCATACCTGTGTAGATCTGCCCTTCCTCCTGTTGCCAAGTTGGGGCTTTCTACACCTCTAAGGCACTACATTCTGTCTTCCTTTTCCTTCTCAAGGACTTCACTCCAGTAAATGTCTCTCTCATCTCCGGAGCATCGCTTCTGCTCTCTTCAGTAGGTAACTTCTGACAGCATATTAACACACTGCTACATCACACATCTTACAAAACCCCCCTTGACTCCACATTTCCCTCCAGCCACAGCCCGCTCTCTCCCTTCCCTTTAGAACAAACCCCACAAGAGCTGCCTCTGCTCACTGGCTCCAGCTCCTCTCCCATTCCCTCCTGAACCACTCAGTGGTGCTCCCTGGCACGCCACCCAAACTGCTCTGTTAAGGTCACAATGACCACTGCCACGTTATACACCCAATGGTCATTGTACTTGATGTCCAGAAGCATCTGATACGGTTTTGGAAACACTTTCATCCATTAGCTTTCAGGATGCCTGGTTCACACTCTCATCTCCTCGGTGTTTCTTAGCAGTCTCCTCTGATGCTTTCTCCTGATGCCCTGTCTTCTAATGCTGGGGCCCGGTGCTTAGGCTCCTGAGCTCTCCTGTTCTCCATCTACCTTCACCTCCACCCAGAAGGTGATTCATTCAGTCCCATGGTTTTAATACACTGATGACTCCAACATTTGTATCTCTAGGCCAGACCTCTCCCCTAAACTCCAGACTTGAATGGCCAACTTCTTACTTGACATCTGAGGCGTCTAAAAGGACACCCACATCCCATTGGTCTGAACATGTTGAAAGTGGCTTTATGCCCCCCATTCCAACCATCTAAACTTGTTCCTCTGAGTCATCCCCCATCACTAAATGGTAACTTCATCCTTCTCGCTACTCAAGTAGAAAACTTCGGAGTCATCTTGACTCCTCTTTCCCTCACCTTCGCATCCATCAGCAGCTCCACCTTCAAAATACCCACAGTCACTTCTCACCACATCTACCACCACTCTGGCCCTGCCCCCATCACCTGGTACCTGAACGGATCGCCGTAACGGCCTCCTGATCGGCCTCTCTGCCTCTGTCCTTCTCTGCCACACCCCCCACCCGGGCCCCCGTCTTCTCCACAGAGCAGACGGTTGCCTGTCTTTTCCAAGTTAAGTCAGATCACGCGCCTCTTCTTCAGAGCCCCACGACAGCCTTCCATCTCACGCAAAGCAGCAGCCCGAGTCCCTGCAGTGCCCTCCTGGGCCCCGTTACCTCCCGCACCTTACTGCTAACCACGCAGCTCGGCTAACTGTGCTCCGGCCACCCTCACTTCCTCACTGTGCCCTGAGTTCACCCAGCACATTCCTGCCTTAGGGATTTGCATTTGCTATTCTCTCTGCTTGAAACACTTCGCCCCCGTCATCCACATGGCCGGTCCCTTCAGTTTCTTCAGGTCTTCACTCATATGTCATCCATCAGTCTTCCCCTGACCACCCGATATGGAATGGTACTCACACACCGTCTCACCCAACCTCTCGGCCTCATCATCCTTATCCTGCCTTTTTTGGGTTTGAGTTACTTAATAGCATCTGATATTCCATATATTTTACATACTTGTTTATTGTCTGTTTCTTTACTAGAATGTTCTGAGGGCAGGGACTTTGTTTTTTTTTCATTAAAAAAAATTTTTTTTGGCTGCGTTGGGTCTTCGTTGCTGCGTGTGGGCTTTCTCTAGTTGTGGTGAGCGGGGCCTACTCTTCACTGCGGTGCATGGGCTTCTCATTGCGGTGGCTTCTCCTGTTGCGCAGCACAGGCTCTAGGCGCACGGGCTTCAGTAGTTGTGGCTCACGGGCTCTAGAGCGCAGGCTCAGTATTTGTGGCGCGTGGGCTTAGTTGCTCCGCGGCATGTGGGATCTTCCCGGACCAGGGATCGAACCCGTGTCGCCTGCATTGGCAGGTGGATTCTTAACCACTGTGCCACCAGGAAGTCCCAGGGACTTTGTTTTGATCACTGCTGTATCCTTAGCACCTAGACTAGCACATGACACACAACAGGTGATTACTAAATATCTAGTGAATGTACGAATGAATAAATGAATGAGAATAAATCTCATTTATTCATCCTTGTGAACAACCCTGTAAGGTAGGCACTATTTCAGGCCCATTTTATAGAAGAAGAAATTGAGTAGGGCTCAATACGTCCTAAATGCGACACAGCGTGGGAGAGGCAGAACCTGGGTTCCAAATCAGCTCTGCTTCCCCCAAAGCCTCACACACAGGTCATCTGATACTGGGGGCTACCATTTAAATAAGTACCTACCACAAGCCAGGCTCTGTGCTATCATCTTTAACCTGCCCAAACAGCATAGGAGATGAGTACTATCATTCCCACTTTAAAAAAGAGGAAACTGAAGCTCAAAAAGTTAAGGAAATTTCTCAAAGTTTCAGACAGGCTGTAAGGTCTAAAACTGAAATCTGAAGCCAGGCAGTCTGGCTCCTCAGCCTGTGCTCTTAACTGTTTACCAAACTGCTGCCCTGGGTTGAGGGTCTGCTCTGGGCCAAAGACAAAAGAGCAGCAGGCAGTCGAATGGGCACTCAAACTCGCCAGGTGTCCAGGGGCTAAAGCTCCCAGCTGATGTCGGGTCACTTACCGTGCACGTGGGACTGCTGGAAGCTCTTCCCGGGGGCAAAGTGGAAGTTTCCCGCCACCTGTAGGGGAGACGCCCTCTCATTCTCCAGCCATTTCCTGCCTTCCCTTTGTCCCCTCGATTCACAGTGGAGTGGGGCCAACCCACAGCCCAGCCGGCCCTGTCCCGTCTCGGCTCCTCCTGTACCTTGTTGACTTCCAAGAAGCCGTACACCTGGCAGCCTTCATTCTTCTGCTCCTGCATCTTCTGGCTGAAGCCCTCTCGCCGGCACTGCTCAATAGTGTCTGGGTTCTTGAAGGCCCAGCCTCGACGGCGATATGCCTCCCGCACATCCTCACAGGAGTTACAGCACCTGTAGGAGAGGAGGTGCAGGGGGAGAATGTCAAAGAGGCACAGAAACAGCGCCGGCACCTTGGGAAATAAAGCAGTTCTGCCCACTAATGAAGCCTCTGCCAGCCTCATCCTTGACCATCCAGTGTTCTCAAAGTATGTTTCCTCAGCGGCAGCAGGACTGTTAAAAATACATATTCCCATTTTCTTTGGGGCGATGAGAAGTTTTAGACCAGATTGTGGTGATGGCTGCACAATGCTATGAATGTAGTTAATACCACTGGATTGTACATAGGAAAATGGTTAAAATGGTAAATTTTATGTAATATATATTTTACCTAAAAAATTTTTTTTGAAATACATACTCCCAGGCCCTGCCCTAGACCTGGTGAATCAGCCTCTCACGGGTCAGGGCCCGAGAAACAAACCAGCAGTTACCATATATGGGAGGCTTAATTAATAACCTGGGCTGGGCCCTCCATCTCACTGCTTTACATACATATTCCTTATGTGACTCTTATGAGAAAGGTGCCATTATGGTCCCCCTTCACAAGAGAGGGTTATGTAGCTTGGCCCAAGGACCCATGGGTAGAACCCAGGCAGCTGGACTCCAGAGACTACCTCTGAACCAGAGCAAGGACCACTTCAACCTCATCCCCAGCTCTGCAGCCCCCAGGTAGGGCCTGGCCACAGAGCCTCAGTCGCCTGCACCAGGATCAGGGACCAAAGCATGCAGCCTGTCCCATCCCGTCTAAATTCTTGGTCTAACCCACAGAGTCCAACAAAGGCTGAGGATGACTGACAAAAAGCACCTGATGGGGGCCCTGCTCCCCACCCCCCACCTCGACCCCTGACCCTGGCTCACTTGATGTCTTCCGTCTCGGCACCATAGCAGCTCTCACAGCGATTAGGATCCAGGGAATCAGGGTCAAACACCTTCATCTCAACTTTCCCGAGCTCTAAGGGGAGGGCAGAGGCAGGGGCATCAGCTGGGGGCAGGCACAGTGAAATCTATACCCTTAACCCTTGCATGGGCCCTTTGGGTTAATAAACATTATAACAGCTAATAGTTACATCATGTATACTATGTGTCAGGCACTAAGCATTTCTACACATATATTATTTCTTTTAATAAAGGTAATAGTAATAAAACAATAACAGTGAATACTAATATTAGCTGAGTACAGGTTGCTGTACTTTACATATATTGTCTCTTTTCA
Organism: Physeter macrocephalus; assembly: GCF_002837175.3. NCBI lineage: Eukaryota > Metazoa > Chordata > Mammalia > Artiodactyla > Physeteridae > Physeter > Physeter macrocephalus. The sequence continues at coordinate 22,095,463 of NC_041227.1, forward strand.
ACCCCACAATGACTGTGAAGGTGGAGGTTATTATCCCCATAGTACTTGAGAAGGTGCTGAGGCTCAGAGATGAAAAGTGATTTTGCCCAATGCAACACAGTAAGTGGCAGATTTCAGCTCTAAATCCAAAGTGTAAGCCCTTAACCATGGTGCTTGTCCTCAGACTGCTGTCTCTGCACCTGGCTCCCTGCCTTTAACTACTTCAATATAACTGGCGATTTCAATATTCAATACCCTGACCTCCTGTCCTCCAATAATTGTTCTATTTTTGTCATCCAACCTCAGCCACGCATTTCCATACTCAGTTATTACCAGTTACTACAAACTTTCCAAAATTCAATTTCAAGTATCCCAATCTTCAATCTTATCCTCATCTTCCCACATCACTCTCTCTGGTACCCAGAATCTACCAATTCTTTGACACCACTGACACTATCACCACTTCACATCCTCACTTCCCTCCGTGTTTAAATTCTATGGTCCGAATGAGGAATGAACAGTATCTTCAATAAATGGTGCCGGGAAAACTGGATGTTCACATGCAAAAGATTGAAATTATACCCCTACTTTACACCACTCACAAAAATTAACTCAAAATGGATTAAAGAATTAAATGTAAGGCTTGATACCATAAAACTCCTAGAAGAAAACATAGGGAAAGAACTCCTTGATATTGGTCTTGGCAATGGTTTTTTGGATACGACACCAAAAGCACAGGCAACAAAAGTAAAAATAAGTGCAACTACATCAAAATAAATAGCTTCTGCACAGCAAAGAAACAATTAACAAAATGAAAAGACAACCTATGGAATGGGAGAAATATTTGCAAATGATATATCTGATAAGGGGTTAATATCTAAAACATGTAAGGAACTCATATAACTCAATAGCAAAAAAATCAATTTATTAAAATGGGCAAAGGACTTGAATAGACATTTTTCAAAAGAAGACATACAGGTGGTCAACAGGAACATGAAAAGGTGCTTAACAACACTAATCATCAGAGAAATGCAAATGAAAACCACAAGATATCACCTCACACCTGTTAGAATATCTATTATTAGAAAAAACAAAAACAAAAATGAAGTAAGTATTGATGAGAAAGTGGAGAAAAGGGAACCCTTGTGCACTGTTCATTGGAGTGTAAATTGGTACAGCCATTATGGAAAACAATATGCAAGTTCCTCAAAAAATTAAAAATAGAACTACCATTTGTTCCAGCACTCCCATTTCTGGGTATATATACAAAAAAAAAAAAAGAAATCAGTATCTTGAAGAGATATCTGTAGTCCTATGTTTATTGCAGCATTATTCACAAGAACCAAGACATGAAAACAACCTAAGTGTCCCTCAGCAGATGAATGGATAAGGAAAATGTGGTGTGTGTGTGGGTGTGTATATGGTGTGTATATATATATGGTGTGTATATATATATATATAAAATGAATATTATATATGTCATATATTAGAATATTTTATATGTATCATATACATATATTGGAATATTATTCAGCCATTAAAATGAAGGAAATCCTACCATTTGCAACAACATGGATAAACCTTGTGGCCATTATATTAAGGGAAATAAGTCAGACAGAGAAAGACAAATACTGTATGATCTCATTTTATATGCAGAATCTTAAAAAAACAAATTCATAGAAATAGAGAGTAGACAGGTGGCTGCCAGGGGCCGGGGGGTAGGGGAAATGGGGAAATGTTGGTCAAAGGGTACAGACTTTCACTTATAAGATGAATAAGTTCTAGGGATCTAATGTGCAGCATGGTGACTATAGTTAACAATATTGTACTGTATACTTGAAAGTTGCTGAGAGTACATCTTAAATGTTCTCACCACATACACAAAAAAGGTAACTGTGAGGTAATGGATGTGTTAGCAAACCCTATTGTGGTAATCATCTGACAACAAATATGTATGTTAAATCATCATGTCGTATACCTTAAACTTACACGATGGTATATTTCAATTATATCTCTACAAGGCTGGAAAATAAATTCTCTGGTCCACTGCTGCAATTATTCTCTTGCACATAATCACAAGTCATTTGTTCCTCTCTCCCTCTGTCGTACAAGTCTAGCAAAACTCAAATCCGAGTTCAGTTCAACTCCCTGTGCCTTCTTGCCTGTGCCTCCCTTAAGACTGCCTGGCAATCCTACTTCCTTTCAACAATCAGTTCACTATCCCATTCCCCACGATGACTAATTTCTATCTTTTCCCCTTTCCTTGGGCTTCCAAAATCCCTTCCCCTTTCTCCACTCTTAGCTAATGACTTTGCTTTCAATTTCCACTTAAAAAAAGAGAAGCAATAGAACCTCACTTAATCTCAACACCAAACCTACCAACCCGCACGCACTCTCTTCTAGCCTCCACCCCACTTCTCCGCTCTGTCTCGAAGGGTCATCTATACTTGATGTCTCCACTTGCTTTTCTGCTCTTTGGTTAGATTTTCGTCCCCAACAGTATCAAAACTATTCCTTTCAGTCTCCAGTGACCTCCGTGTTGCCAACTGCAATGGTCAGAACAACCCAACCAAGTCACTCCTGAATTCCTGACCCATAGAAACTGAAAAAAAATGTTTGTTGTGTTAAGTCACTAACTTTTGGGGTTACTTGTTACACAGTAGTGAATATATATTCCCCTACCTCTCCCACCTACACACACAAATCTTCTTCCTCCTTTCTGGTCATCAAGTCATTCATTTCCTCAGACCAAAGCCTTGGAATCAACCTTGACCCCACGTCCAATCCTACAGCCAATTCTAATGGTTTTACTGGTGTTCAACATATATTTGTTGAACAAATAAATGATAAAGCTCACCAACAGAGAAATCCCTAAGGTGTGAAAAATCATAGCTTTCAGGAAGGTTTTGTTATGGAGGGAAACTGACTTAATGGAGGCATTGGGAGGACACCTAGAGAGAAGAAAGGAAGCTAAAAGTGAACAGACACTCTGTACTAAGCATTGTACACATATTACTTCATTTGATCCTACAGTTCCACGTGGTGGGTACAACTGTTTATCACCACTTAATAGCTGAGGTCACAGATGGCAAGAGACGAAGCTACATCCAAACGCAGGCAATCTAACTCAAGAACAAACTCAACCTTAAGCCACCCTTCATTCCAAGAGGGAAGAGCATTCAGGGCTGAAGTCAGTCTATGGGACAGGGAAGCAACACCCAGAGAAGCGTGGGTCCACCTAGAGGAGTTCTGCCAAGGCAACAGCACATAGGACCCATCCTCAAACTTCTGTTACTCAGACCACAACAGGCAGGGATTGGGGACCTCTAAGAATGACAGCCCTGAAGAGTACTCTTCTCAATATTTAGAGGCTAGAAAACTGGATTTCAGCCCACTCTGATTCTTAATAGCTGGGGGACCCTAGACAAGCCACTTGACTTCTCTGGGTCCTAGATGTTTCATTTGTCACTGGGCCGGTCACAGCCCACTTGCCAGAAGGTAGTGCTTGGGCTTGTCCAGCTCTGGGATTTGAGAGCTGGACTCTCCCCCCCAGTTACCATGACGTTCCGCCTCTGAGCTCACGGGAAAGCCATCCTTATCTAGCCGTTTTTTGAACAGGTTGTGTTCCACATCCAGCTGCTGCTCCCCAGCCACATCCATGGCATCGATGCTCAGATCTGGAAGCAGGAAATCAGGGTAAAGTACTGGGAACCTAAGGACAAGGGAATCTGGGTTTTGGAGGGTAATGGGATGCTGGGCTTGTCTTGGGGCAGCAGTGGATTAGGGGAAGGAGGTTGTCCTGGAGTCATGTCCAGAACCTAAGGCTGGAGGTGTGAACCTGGAAGCCGATCTGAGAACCCTGGGACTTGCAACTCCCACCCATGGTGAGGTACTCACAGGCACACGGCATGTGTGGAAAAAGCACATTGATGTTGATCTTCAGTTTATCTCCCCGTGACTTGTCCACGTAGAGTTCAGGATGCACCTGGGGCAGGACGACCTCTGTAAGATTTGGCCCCAAGTCTCTTTTTCCCCATTCCCATCCCTAAAGCGCCTTACCTCTAGAACGCCAAGCCCCGCCCACGTACTAGGCCCCGCCCCTTACCTCAGTGGTGAGGTAATACTGCAGCTCGGACAGGAACAGTAGCAGCATGAGAAGGCCACTGACAATGGTCACTGCAGGGCAGGGAGCGAGGGTCAGGATGGCCTCTGTTCCTCTCCCTCAGCCCCTGGCAGGCCGGGCAGGTTCCAGGCGCCCCAGCCAACCTCTAGGACACCCCACTCCCCGCCACCCCGACCCCGCCACCCCGACCCCGCCACGGCCTACCCGTGGCGCCCCCGCAGGTCTTGACCCGGAAGTCCTCCAGAGTCTTGGGGTAGGCATCGAACTGCTTCAGCTTCCCCAGAGCCTCCATGGGGACCAGCCGGAAAGAGGACGCCAACCGACCCGCCCCTGCAGCCTCCCGCTTCCGGCCGAGCTTGAGCCACGCCCCCTCTCTGCACGCAGGCGCAGCAATGCGTACGCTTGGCCCCACCCTTCGCCCGCGTTCTCACTCAGGCCGCCCCGCCCACCCGTGCTGTTGGCACTTTTGTCCAGCGGCTAAGGAGGGCTCCAGCGGAAAGGGAGCGGGGGAAGGCGGGGTGGGGGGTAGATCTTTTGCGGAACTGGGTCTCCGGAGGAGGACTCCGCCGGGTAGACCCAGTAATAGCAGCATTCGCTTGCCTTGCGCCAGGAACTGCGCCTCGAGTTTCACATGAGACTCCTGGAACAACTTGGAAGCTCCTAGAACAGTGGTTTTCAGTCTCCCCAAGCGGCAGCCCCATTATCACCTGGAATTGGTTAGAAATGCAAGTTATCGTGCCCCAACACAAACCTGATGAATCAGAAACTCTAGGAATGGCTCCCAGGTGATTCCCTGCAGTTACAGCTTGTGAATCACCTCTGTAAAGTAGGTGTGACTTTTATATCCGTTTTCTGAAGGAGAAACTGTGGCGTGGAGAAGCTAAGTAACTTGCCCTAGATCACAGGAATTAATGGCAGGGCCTGATTCCAACCCATTTCTTCTGGACCTCAAAGTACTCTGGGAGCCAGGGCCTCTGGGGTTGATTTTACCGAAACAGCCTGAGCACGGCTAGTGGAGGTGCGCGGTTCAAATCATTTCAGTGGCATTAGACCAGAACTTTGATAAGAGGTGGTACAGGGGACTGTGGACAGAGTGCACAGAAGAAAATGACTGACACGTTGGGTCAGGGAAGGCTTCCAGGAAAAGGAGAAGGGACACAAGCTGGGTGCATTCTGGCAATCCGACTCAGGAGAAGCTGAGTCCCTGCTTCTGCCCGCAGGCTGCAGTTTGCTAGGAAGGGGAGAAGGAAAGGACTAATACATATTAACTGAAAACTGACAACATGCCAACTGCTGTCGTCCATTCTACATCAGAACAACCCTGGGAAGTCGGTGCTATTTCAAATCCCATTTTATAGATGAGGAAGCCAAGAGCTGGATTGACTTTGCCCAAGGTTGCAGGGGTAGTTAATGGGGCCAAGGTGGGGTTCAAGGCCTGGTTTCTCTGACTCCAGAGCATGGGTCTTCCACGCATTAGCTACCACCACCAAGTACAGGAGAAATCTATTCTCAGTTGGATGCCCAGGGAGAATGTTGACAGAAATTGTCCTCTCCTCTCTGCCGTAGGTCTATGTCGATTCTGTGCCTTTTCATGTTTAACTTCCAAGCCCTCCTTCCTCAGTGGGGCGCCATGCTAAGTGACTCACTCCTTCAACACATATTTATCAAGCTCTTCCTATTTCCCAGGTCTCCCCTGTGTTATGGAATACCATGGTGAATGAAACAGATATGGTTTATACCTACTCTTGAGGAGCTTTCAGTGGGGGTAGGGAGAGGTAAACAAAACAAAACAAACAAACAAAAATATATACCACTGAACTGTACACTTAAAAATGGTTAAACTGGTAAATTTTATGTGTATTTTACCACAATAAAAATATTTTGAAAAAAATAATAAAGTAATTAATTAATAAACTACCTAAAGGAGAATGTGCCTTGTACTGTGAAGGAAAAAGCAGAGAAATGTAGTAGGGACAACAACAGTGGGAGACTTTCTGCTTTAGGAATTGTAGAATTAGGTAGTCCTTCCCTTTATGGAGCCTTTTTAGTTGGCCATGACACAGAAGTCACAGGAGACCAAGGTACTGACCAGTTGGAAACTTTGCTCCTCACAATGTCAGGCTTCCCCCTAATGCTTCAGCCCTCTCCCTCAAGGTGGGATCCTTTGGCCTTGGGAGCAGCGGGGGGCTGCACAGGAGTGCCTCACTCTGCACACAGGGCTGCAGGAAGAGGGGGGCCACTGGTCACCTGTAGCTGTAGCCTAGAAGCCTGACCAGAGAAGGGGAAGGTTTCAGGCCCTTTCATTAGTTCATTCTGACCAGTCACAGCCTTCTCTCACCTTGTTTGGGACACGGATAAATGAACTTTTCCTGAATCATTAAAGAAATAGGTATATTTGTAGGTGTTACATGTTCTCCTTCTCTTGGGAGAAATAGAGATCTCAGTGTATCTGGGTTGAAAACAATAGTTGCAGTGTAGAAACCCCACTGCTTCCCCTGAGAAGGAAAAATCATGACACAGCTGTGTTAGGGGGTCTCAGGGCCTAATTAGGAGAGCTTCTTAGGGACTTCAATAATACAGGGGTCAGGGAAGGAGCCCCCAAATGAATGATATTTAAAATAAGACTGGAAGAAAGGGAAGGAACCAAGGAGGTGAAGTGCTGAGGGTACGAACAGGAGGGAGTAGTGTGTTCCAGGAAGAGAAACTGGTCCTGGGGCAAGGTGGAACTTGGAAAGTTCTGGGAACAGGAAAAAGCCAGAATGGCTGGCAAATGTGTGAGATGAGTGAGGATTTTGGATTTTATTCTGATGCAGTGGGATGCCATTAAGGATTCAAGTAGGAAATTAAGATCTTGCCAGTTGCTGGGTGAGGAATGGATGAGGGATGGATAGAACAGAGATACCAGTTAGGAAAGTATTGCAGGCTGTGGAAGGAAAACATTATAAGCCCCTCTTTAGAAAGCAGAAATATAATTCCTTCTATGAAAGGAACCAGTTTTTCTCTGTAAAATACTTTGCTGGCTGGATATGTTTCTTTTTTTAAATTTATTTATTTATTTTTGGCTGCCTTGGGTCTTCATTGCTGCATGAGGGCTTTTCTCTAGTTGGGGCGAGCGGGAGCTACTCTTCGTTGCAATGCGTGGGCTTCTCATTGCGGTGGCTTCTCTTGTTGCAGAGCACAGGCTCTAGGCGGGTGGGCTTCAGTAGTTGTGGTGCACGGGCTCTAGAGCACAGGCTCGGTAGTTGTGGCGCATGGGCTTAGTTGCTCCGCGGCATGTGGGATCTTCCTGGACCAGGGCTCGAAGCCGTGTCCCCTGCATTGGCAGGTGGATTCTTAACCACTGCGCCACCAGGGAAGCCCTGGATATGTTAAGCTAAGGCAGTGGTTCTCAAAGTGCAGTCCCTGGACCAGCAGCATCACCTGGGAACTTGTGAGAAATGCCAAAAACTGAATCAGAAACTCTGGGGATGAGGCTCAGCATTCTGTTTTTAATTAAGGCTTCCAGATAATCATGCTCAAGTTTGAGAAGCACTGGATTAAGAAGAGTCTCAGGCAAATACCTTTTATTCACACTATAATACAATCCATTCAAGGAAGAACCTTCTCTCAATGTTTGTAGAACGTCATTTAAGTCATTACATATATCATAAAACAATGATCAGTGAGAAAATTAATTATAATGGTTCTAGTTCCAGTAATATACAGACTTAATCCTGGGAGCCTTCCTGCTGTAAAACATCCTGAAATGCTGAATAACAAGTATCCCTTTGAATGTATAGCTGAGTGGTGACAAAGGAAGAGAAATTCCCAGGGGTTAAAAGTGAAGGTTTTGGGGAGCTTCCCCGGTGGCGCAGGGGTTGGGAGTCCTCCTGCCGATGTAGGGGACACGGGTTTGTGCCCCGGTCTGGGAGGATCCCACATGCTGCGGAGCGGCTGGGCCCGTGAGCCGTGGCCGCTGAGCCTGCGCGTCCGGAGCCTGTGCTCCCCAATGGGAGAGGCCACAACAGTGAGAGGCCCGCGTAACGCAAAAAAAAAAAGTGAAGGTTTTGAAAAAAAGCAGTAAATTTATGAGCTGGCTTTGTGGCTCTGGGGACGGGACAGGGAGGGGTGGCTAATGGAGCTAGTGTGTCAGTAATCTACAGGCTTGGCTTCCCTCCCCTCCCCTCCTCTTCCTTCCTTCCTCCCTCCCTCTCTCTCTCTTTTCTTTCTTTCTTCTTCCTTCCTTCCTTCCTTCCTTTCTTTCTTCCTTCCTTCCTTCCTTGCGCGTCCGGAGCCTGTGCTCCCCAATGGGAGAGGCCACAACAGTGAGAGGCCCGCGTAACGCAAAAAAAAAAAGTGAAGGTTTTGAAAAAAAGCAGTAAATTTATGAGCTGGCTTTGTGGCTCTGGGGACGGGACAGGGAGGGGTGGCTAATGGAGCTAGTGTGTCAGTAATCTACAGGCTTGGCTTCCCTCCCCTCCCCTCCTCTTCCTTCCTTCCTCCCTCCCTCTCTCTCTCTTTTCTTTCTTTCTTCTTCCTTCCTTCCTTCCTTCCTTTCTTTCTTTCTTTCTTCCTTCCTTCCTTCCTTTCTCTTTCTTTTTTATTTTTAGCACATAATACTTATATTAACATAGATGTTTACAGTTTACAAAGCCCTTTCATGTAAATAATCTTGTTCCTCGGAGAGTAGTATGTGTTAGGAGCTGTAATTTGGTAAGATGCTACATTAGTTTTAGGAAAGCTTTTGGAAGGAAGTGACTTTTTTTTGGAGTCAAATAGATGGGGAAAAAAATGGTTTCACAAAGTATTTTTTAATCAATGTGGCCTGAACTGCCCCATGACCATATTGTACTTGCCTTATAATCATTGTCAAAATATTGGGTTGGCCAAAAAGTTTTTGGCCAACCCAATAGCTAGGGGTGGGGGTCTTCTTTAGGTATTGGATATTGATGCCTACATAGAGAGGAGATGACAGCCAAATGAGGCCTCAGTAAAAAGATGGAGTCTTGACAGAGCTAGACCCATAGGAAAAGGTTAGTCTGGAAAAAAAATTATCCACTTGTATAGGGAGAAAAAGAGAATGCTTGAGATTGTCTCAACCTGTGTCCTGGATAAGAACACAAGAGCACAGAAAAATTAAACATTGCTGCGACATCATAATCACAGGCCTGTCCTCACATTTGAGGTTTGGATTTATATTATCTGCTTAGTCTGAAAGCTCCAAAGTGGAGAAATTAGCATAAAATTGAGGGTACCTGGCAGATGCAAACATGAAACTGCTCTGAGGGAACACACACAATTTAAGCCACATAGCATTCTCAAGGATAAAACCCTGCTAAAAATGAGCACCTGATCTAATGTTACAAACATATGAGGACACAATCCAACATGATCAAGATTCACAGACAACATCATCAGCATGATTAGATGCTTATCAACTTGAGATCATAGAACTTTCAGATAAAAACTATAAAGCAGTAAGTTTAGAGTGATTAAAGATATTTAAGAAACAATAAAAATGTAAAGACGAAGGAATACTTGAAAATAAATTTAAAATAAATTTAAATGTAACATAATTTCTAGAAATGAAAAATATAGTAATTTAAGTTCAAAAATCAGTGAGTTGAGCCACCAATTAGACAAAATTAAAGAGAGAAATATGGCACTGAAAGAGTTGGAAAAATTACCCAGCATGTAGTATAGAAAAATAAGATCATAGGTATAAAAGTTTCAGAATGAAGAAATCCAACGTATGACTAATAGGAGTTCTAGTAGGAGAAAGTAGTGAGAATGAGGGAGAGGCAATATTGGAAAGATATGACTGAGAATTAGCCAGAATTGATGAAAGGCATGAGTTTTCATATTCAACAAGGCTGAATCTATTCAAACGGAACAAATAAGCACATATTCACACCTAGACACCACAACACCAAAAACAGAGGAATTGTTAAGATGTGAAAAAAATGCATAGTGGCTACATGAATGTCATTATATTCATTATATAATGAATATAATGTCATTATATTCATAACTCTAGTGCTGTTAATTACATTGTTCACTACAGTGTCCTTGAAATATTTTATAATAATAGAAGAGAAAAATTAACAATGGTTTGAGAGCATATTGGTTAAGGGATGGGGCTTCCAGAATGACTGAGAAGCCCAGCAAATCCTCTCTTTAAAAAAACAATGATGAGGGCTTCCCTGGTGGCGCAGTGGTTGAGAGTCCGCCTGCCGATGCAGGGGACGCGGGTTCGTGCCCCGGTCCAGGAAGATCCCACATGCCGCGGAACGGCTAGGTCCGTGAGCCATGGCCACTGAGCCTGTACGTCCGGAGCCTGTGCTCCGCAACGGGAGAGACTACAACAGTGAGAGGCCCGTGTACCACACAAAATTGTCATAACAATCACCTTAGGACTCTGGAAATTGACCAAAGGCATACATCAAATTGAGAAGCATTTATCTGACAGAACCTATCAAACCTCAGTAAGAACAATGAGATTTCATGGCATTTTAGGCAGTGACTGTTCCCATCTTCCCCACTCCAGCTGTGGTGACAGTCCTACCAGAGTGGCGACGTTTGTGAGCACTAGGAGATTTGCCCTTGGAAGGGGCCGATTTGATTTGGAGCAGAGCTTGGAAAACCCTTGCCTGTGGATGTTGTTGAAAATAATAGCAATCTAGTGGCAAGCAATCAAGGAAAGCCAACCGTGCAGCTATCCTGAGGTCATGATACTGGTTGGAACAAGCAACAGACCAGTAAGCCAGCCAGAAATTTAACAGAGAGATCTGGGAACAAGATAGCCATAGTGGGTCTTAATAAGCTTTCATGCATCCCTGGTGGTCTGGAAGGCTGCCAGCTTGCACAAGCCTATACACATGCTCAGAAGAGACTGGAGAGGGTCCTAGATATCTAGTCATCCCTGGCTGAAAGTGAGACCCCGAACATGCAGAAAGCAAAAGGGGGGTGAATTTGTAAACTGCCTGAATTGTCAATGTGTTCTCCAAACCACATGGAGATCCACTGGTAAAGGGCAGAAGTTTTATAAGCTCAAGTTGTTTAATTACGCGTAACCTACAACCAATCATTGGCTCGACCACTAAACTATGTTGAACCTAGGTAACCCCTAACCCTTCATGATCCTGGGTTAGGCAAATCATATGATACAAAGGCATGATCCACATAATAAATTGGACTCCACCAAGATTTAAGTTTCTGCACTTCAAATGATACCATTAAGAATTTGAAAATACACAACTAGAGATTCACACTAAGTGAAGTAAGTCAGAAAGAGAAAGACAAATACCATATGATATCACTTATATGTGGAATCTGAAATATGACACAAGTGAACCTATCTATGAAACAGAAACCGAATCAGGGACATAGAGAATAGACTGGTGGTTGCCAAGGGGAAGGGGGATGGGAGAGGGTTGGATTGGGAGTTTGGGATTAGCAGATGCAAACTGGTATATATAGAATGGATAAACAACAAGGTCCAACTGTATAGCACAGGGAACTATATTCAATATCCTGTGATAAACCACAATGGAAAAGAATATGAAAAAGAATATATATATGTATCACTTTGCTGTACAGCAGTAATTAACACAACATTGTAATTTAGCTATATTCAATAAAAAATAAATTAAGGGCTTCCCTGGTGGCGCAGTGGTTGGGAGTCCGCCTGCCGATGCAGGGGACACGGGTTCGTGCCCCGGTCCGGGAAGATCCCACATGCCGCGGAGTGGCTGGGCCCGTGAGCCGTGGCCGCTGGGCCTGCGCGTCCGGAGCCTGTGCTCCGCAACGGGAGAGGCCACAACAGTGAGAGGCCTGCGTACCGCAAAAAAAAAAAAAGGAAAAAAAACGAAGACAGTCAAGGTCAGTCTCTACCCGCGTGGATCTTGCACTCAGTGCAGGCAGCTTGTGTGTAACAGACAGGCTAGGGTGGTGGCTTTGTGCCTAAAGGAGGGAGGTCACAATGTGTACTTTGTGATGAGAGCCATGATATACCCAGTGGCACTGAGGACCCCACTGAGAGCTCAGCCTTCCTCCTGCAGGGAGGATAGGGCACACACCATATGTTATCTCTCTGCTCTCACACCTTCCATCCCAGGCCCAGCCAGAGTCCCCTTTGGAGGTGGGCAAATGGATAGGGAAGTGGGAGATGAGGGGTTGGGAGGAGGTGTGGTGTGGAGGGCTGGGGAGCCGTGGAAGCCAACAAGACAGAGGGTTGGGGGGCTATCTGTGGCCTCAGTTCCTCACCCCTCCCACTCCCAGGTAGAGGAGCCAGTCAGCTGCCTGCCACTGGAGCCTTTGCCTGGGCCAGACATGAAGCACTGCTGGCAGATTTTTGTCCTGTGCATCTTCTTGATGCTCATCTTGTGGCTGATGGCCGCCTGCCTGGATCTGAAGCCGGAATCGGCACCCCAGGAAAAACGGATGAAGGTGGTACCATGGCGTTGCAGCTGCCCTCCGTTCAAATTCAGGAAATGTGGCTGCCCATCCGGGACACTCAACGACTCTGTCTGCCACCACGCGGCTGGAGGGAACTGGTTTGATGTAGGTTACGAGAAGACGATGGGCTACATCATGGGAGCAGCAGAGCCCACCAGCCCTGACGCTGTGCTCTCGTGGTGGGTCAGTGGTCAACACTGGGCCAGCCCATCCCGTCCTTCCCAGGCCCAGCCCACCTCCCACTTCCTGGCCCAAACTCCTGCCCTCGGCCCTGGCTTCGTGTGCCTCCTATCCTCACGGCCTCAACCCCTGACCTCCGGATGGAGGTCTCACCCACCCAGCTCTGCTTTCCTTCCACCGGGGGCCAATACCTGGATCTCAACCCCCAGTCTCCTCCCTCCTGCTCTTTTCAGGGCATGAACTCAGCAAGCGAGCTGGGCAGAGTGTGGGAGAAGCTGTTCAAGGTGATTCCCAGGCCCTCGGTGAGCCATTTTGATCTCTTCTGTGGAACTTGTGCATCGGTGGGGAACTCGAAGATCCTGTGGGCCGCCAGCCTCGTCAAGAGTGCCAATCACACCGCGGTCTCCAGGTGGGCACTGAGGACGGGGCAGGGGACTGGACGTCCAGGCCTGCCCCCAGAGTTTTGTCAGTTTCTGCTCTCCTTCCCAGGATGAACCAGGTCCCTGTTCAGGGCTTCGAGATGCTGGGGAACCAAACCACAGGACCCTCCATCTCCCGCAGGAATGATAGGGACCAGGGTTCTTGGAGCCAGTTGGTGCTGCTCTTCCTGAAGCTCTTTGTTCTGGCATGGACTTCAGATGCTCTGAGTGAAGAGGTGATGGTCTGGGAACCCAGACATTCTTAGTATGGGGGGTAAGGAGAGGTCACTGCAGGGGATGACAGAGGGGGCTCCAGGGAGACCCTCTGCTGGCTTATTGGGAGCACCTGCAGGACCTTCGCAGGTCTCAGGGGCTGCTGAAACTCCCCCACCTCCTACTTCTTCCTTAGATTTCGGAAGATGGTCCAGTTCCCTAGTAGAATGGAAGATAGAAAAGACCAGGTAAGGGGACGAGAGGCAGGAAGACGTAGCTTCAGGCTGCTGTGGGAAGGGCCCCAGGTCGGCCCTCTCCCCCTTCTTCCCCAGGTCCTGGTGATCAGCCCCACCTTCCTCAGGTACACCCAGGACAACAGGCTGGATAAAAGGGTCAGTATCCATCCCAGGGGCTCGTGGCTCTGTTCTGTGCCTTGCACACCTGTGACCCAGTTAAAGATTCATGTCCTTTCCTCACTTAAAACTTTTCCCTGCTATGCCTTCAGCATAGAGTTTAAAAGCTCCTGTCTGGCTTCCAAGACCTGGCATGGTCTGACCCCTCCCCCATCTCTCTCCCAGGCTCACACCATGGGCTTCTCAGCGTTCCCCAAACACACCATCTGCCTCGTGCCTTTTCAGACGCTGTTCCCTCTGCCTGGAATGCCTTCCCCCTGTCTCCCCGAGGAATGCCCTCTTCCTCCAATATGATGAGAATCAGCTAGCTGGTGCTGTCTTTTCTGGGCTCTGGGGTCCCTCTGTGTGTTCAGAGTCTGTCTCCCCTGGGGAAGGTGAGCTCCGTTCTCCTCCCAGCTCCGGGAGGCGGCCTGTCACCCTTGATGTTAAGTGAGTGTTTGCTGAAGGAATGGTCGGGGGGCATGGAAGCAGGGCAGGATCCAGCCTGCTGCCCCACAACCCTCTCCTGTCTTACCCCATCTTCCAGGTATCCTTGTTTGGTTTGGGGACAGACCGGCTCAGGAGGTGGTCCCATTACTGGGATGAAGAATATTGGTTCAAGAGCAACCTGCACAGTTTTAAAGAAGAGCAACAGGTCATTCTTAAGCTGCAGTGTGAGGGGAAGGTTGTTATTTACAACTGAGATGGTCCTCAGCCTATTCAGCCCACTGGAGGCCCCAGGAGGCTGACAGGTAGTCAAGGGGACCTTGGAGTGTCAGAGAGGGATTGGGGCTTCAGACACACCCTGGAGGAAGGTCACTCTGCTACTGAATAGAACCCTACATTGTGGCATTAAACGGTTACATCCTCTTCTAGATTCTCAACAGCAAACATTTCATTGTTACTTATATATATATATATATATATATATATATATATATATATATATATTTACCTGACCAAAAAATAAAATTAAATGAAAAAGAGGAAAAAGCAAACCCTAAAGTTGAAAACACATCAAATGGACCTAACTGTATATCAGATTGATAACATAACCACCAGGGAAAGAAGTAGTTCAAGTTCCTTTAGAATTCAATATACTGTGTAGGATAGATTTTGTGGACAAAAAGAACCACAAAGACATTTTAAACTTCACTCAGTAGATTTATTATAATATTATAATATTGTAATTTATTAAATATTTATAATATTATAATATTATAAACTATATAATAAATATCACAGAATAAAGTAAATAAGTAATTATATTAATATCATTAGGAACCAAATACAAAATCAGACAGGTATAATAAAAACCCTGTGACATTAAATTCAAACTGGAAATATCATTATGAACTCAATTTTTATGTTATTTTTATTGTGGTGAATTATACATAAAATTTGCCATTTGAAGGTGTACAGTTCAGTGGCATTAAGTATACTCACATTGTTGTGCAACCATCACCATCCTGAACTCACAATTTTCAAAACACATTTTCTGCTAGTCTAAAAACCGTAACATCCCAGAGGCAATGATCAACTCTGGAATGCAGATTTCATTTTCTAAATATTTTTTCCCATTAAAAGATTCCAGGTCTGAACAGGAAAAGTACAAGGAAAAACTGGACATCAAATTTGGGACAATTTGAGCATCAGAAATAGCAACTGTCACGAATGAATCACAGTGAATATATAAAAATCCTTGGGTCCATAATGATACTCAAAGAGAAATAAAAACAATCGTTGGAGAAGACTATTACATCAAACGAGGGCAGGGGGCAAGCATTTATCTTGCCTTCTTGGTAGAAACAGTAGTTCAAGGTAAGCAAAGAGCCTTAGTTAATGAGGGTTTTCAGTTGCTGGGTGTATCCAAAACAAATCCACTACGTTCTTACTTTGGCTGCCCGACAAACACACATAACCTAACAAAATGTAAATATCCCTGGTACAGCTGAGAGCACGTTTACCCGCCTCCCTAAGGGCACTGAGATGCCAGGTGTCTGGCTCAGAACCAGAGTCCAAGAATCCCCAAAGGTGTGGGCAGTGCAGCTACCTATCACCATCTTGTTCCAGATCCTGGGCCCATATGGCATTATATAAACATTATTTAGAGGAACAAAGTTACCCTCTACGAAAATAGAGTTTAAAAAATTGGAAAGGGGGACTTCCCTGGTGGCGCAGTGGTTGAGAATCCGCCTGCCGATGCAGGGGACACGGGTTCGTGCCCTGGTCCGGGAAGATCCCACATGCCGTGGAGCGGCTGGGCCCGTGAGCCATGGCCGCTGAGCCTGCGCGTCCGGAGCCTGTGCTCCGCAACGGGAGAGGCCACAACAGTGAGAGGCCCGCGTACCGAAAAAAAAAAAAAAATTGGAAAGGGCTTAAAAAAGAATGGGGTGATGGGACTTTTTTGGCCTTCTAGTGGTTAAGACTCCGCGCTTCCACTGCAGGGGGCGTGGGCTCGATCCCTGGTTGAGGAACTGAGATCCCTCATGCTGCGTGGCGTGGCCAAAAAAAAAAAAAAAAAGGAATGGGGTAGGAAACTGCTGCCTTCTATTCTATTTAATTTTTAACCATGTGCATGCAATTGTTTCATTTGAAATAAATGAAAATCTAGGGAATTCCCTGGCAGTCTAGTGGTTTGGGACTCAGCGCTTTCACTGAGAGCCCTGGGTTCGATCCCTGGTCGGGGAACTAAGATCCCTGCAAGCCATGTGGCCTAAAAACAAAGCAAAACAAAAAAAACTACCCTCCCCCCAAGTTTGGTTGAATAGAAATTTGTTTTTAAGCACATCACGAAGTTTTCTCGTAGGCTCTTTTCTCAAGAGGCGCCAAAAGGCTCTTCCTTTCCCCTGTCTGCCTCGTGCTTAACAAGCCTGCATCGGAAATAGCTGGCATCCCTCTCAGAGATGCACCACACTAGCCTTGGCATGTAGTCTTGCCCTTTTCATTCCTGTCCCCATCATACTTGGTTTCCAAGCCCCCCCTCGCCAGCTGGACCCTGGGCTGAATGCCAAGGTGAAGGCGATCTTACCTACAAAGCCTACATTCAGGAACTCACAATGTGACTTGCACGGTGGGGTCCCTGATACAAATGGGCTGGCAGGAAGGACCCCATTGGGCATCAACCCCTTCTCCAGGGAGGCCACAGGACACACCAAAAGGCACTTCTCCCCTCCCTCCCCTCATCCTCCAGCACAGCACCCTGTAGGGCTTAGCAGGTGGCTGGGGAGGTGAGAGGTGAAGTGCTATAAGGAGGTGTGGTGAGGAGGGTTGAGGAAGCGATGGAGGCCACCAGGGCAGTTGGATGCTGGTGGAGGCTGTGACCACAGCTTCCTACTTTTTCCGGAGCCTGCTGTCCGAGTCAGCCTGCCACTTGCCCTGTGAGTTGTCCCACGGGACAGGAATGAAGGCTTAATGGTGGGTTTGAGGCTGGTGGGCTGCCTCGATGCTCACCTGTGGCCGATGCTCCTGTTCTTTGGTCAGAGCGGTCTCACCTGACCGGGCTAGCTGGTACAACTCCCAAGAGCTGCCATTGCTCCCGGGACCTGCAGGTGCAGCCCTTGACGCCATGCACCCAGTGTAACCAATCGGCTTGACAAACACTTTGAAAGGGCCCTCAAGCCCTCTCTTCCTCCAAGATGTTCTGTGACACTTTCCCTGGCCTCATTACAAGTGGCCAGTGAGTCTCTTCCCAGCACCCGGGTCATGCTGTGGGTGCTTCTCTACGTCCAGGGTCTGTCTCCCCTGGAGACGAGCTCCTCCTTTCAGTGCGTGTCGTGGAGCTTTGTGACACATAGCTTTGATGAGTATTTGCCAGATGAATGAGAAGCTGGATTAGGAGCAGGGGGCAGCAACCAGTCCATCTGATCTCAACCACAGGGTTTCTCTATTTGCGGTCGGGTGGACAAGCTGAAGAGATGACCCCTTATGCGGGAAGAGAGTTATAGCTAAAGGCTCCAGCATGACTTGCCGAGCATCACGCAATAGCAGAAGGCAAGGGAATTAGCCAGCTCCGATGTGAGCCTAGCCTTGGCCAGCAGCAAGCCTTAGACTCTTGGTAGGGCTGGAATTTGCAGATACAGGAGAGATAATGACAGGAAACCAAGACAGGAGGTGCAGGAGCAAAGTATGGGTTATCAGGCACTGAAAAAAAGCCTTCCCTGATTCCCTCACCCAACAAATAGTAGTAAGTAAGGAAGAACTAAACTTGAATACTAATTCTTACCCCTTTCTGCGTCCACTCAAACGACCACGAGCTGGGAACAGCGAGCACCCACTCTCAGATGGCCACCTCACAGCCTTTGCTCGCGTCTCTCCTCTGACCCCGGACCCATTCAACTTCTTGCCTCCAAGCCCTTCCACCTGTGCCAAGCTTCAGGCCCTATGAAGGCATTTAAAGAGCTGGGGGCATTAATGACAAAGGACTAAGAAGAAAGAGGTCATAATGTCCACTCTGTGACAGGCTACTGATGTGAGTCAGGTGAGCACAGCGGGGCCAGGAGCACAGTCCTTTCTTCTCTGGAGACGCCTCTCTCCTTGCCTTCGCCTCCGTCAGGGTCTAGGCAAACCCTGGACTCAGGAGAGCAGGGGAGTAAACTGCAGGGCCCCAGAACCTTGAGACCCCTTGCTCTTGTCCTTCCTTCTCCCTTGCCTCGTTTCTCGGTGTGGTGAGCGGAGCGAAGCCTGTACGCCAGGACTGCGCAGAGGGACCTCACGGCTCGGGGCACACTGGCCCCGAGGCCCCCGCTCCTTGCTCCTCTCCGCCTCTGCTCACCACTCCCCCGGCTCTTCAGGACTCAGCGTTTTCATATTGCTCAGCTGGACCCTTCCTCAGCCCCAGGAGCACGTGCCAGTAGGTGGTTCGTGGGACAGGAGGTAGGAGGTGCAGTACTGCAGGGGGAACAGCTAAAGGCATCATCTGTCCTAAGATCGAACAACTGAACCAACTCACTGCCCAAGGGACCTGTCCCATGGGCTGAGATGAGGCCTGCATGTGAAGTCTCGGGCTGGAGGATGCCTTGCTGCTTTTGTGGGTGGGGTCTCCCCACCTCCACAGGTACTTCTGGAAGTTCTGCTGCTGGCCCCAGAGCATCTGCATAGCCTGCCTGCACCAGCAGGGTGTCTACCTGGTTTGCCTGGCACTCCTGATGGGCCCTGCAGCTCCTGATGGCGTTAGAGACCACCCTGCTAGTCCCCGTGTGGGAAGCAGATGAGAAAAGGTAATTAGGTTGCAATGTGGTGATTGTTGCTCTAACATGCAAAGCATGGAGGCTTGTTGAGAGAACAGGGTATCATACCCACCAGACCCAGCGCTTCCTGGGAACAAGAACATTGCCCAGACTCTGACTCAGCTCTCGCCCCCTTCTGTTCTCAGGACTTTGGGGCCTGTAGCAGCCTCTATCAAAGCAGGAAAGGAGAAGGCTGGAGGGAGGGGGAGGATTTGTGGATGGAGAAGACCTGCGTGCTCAGCTCTGACCTCCTTTCCCCCAGGTTCTGGAGATCAATCACACCACCCTCTACTGTATCCGTGAGAACTGGCTGGATGGTCAGAGACAGTGCCCATCCACTGGATTCACTGCTCTGGTTACGCCCTGTTGCATGTGACAAAGGGAAGGAAAGGGAGCTATGGGCCTGATGCCTTGGGGCAAGGTTGGGTCCTGCCTGGAAGACCCATATTCTTTCCTTCATGCTTCTCCAATTTAGGTCTCTCTCTTTGCGTTTGGAGCTGATAAGAAGAGCAGTTGGCTCTGTTACTGGTGGGACCCTCCAAACAGCTGATCCTACTGTTGGTCAAAGAAAGTGTATTTTAGGAAGTTGGAGCAGAAAATCATCCACAAGCTAAGAATGTGAGAGCAAGATCGTAGTCTACACTTGAAGACTAACCCTGGCCAAACATCTGGTGGGGAGGGGAGGCCCTAGCCTGAGGTCTAGAGTGGGGGTGAGGGGCTACTGAGGGTTGGATGGGGAGTGAGGCGCAGATATAGATTAGCTTATTACTGAATGAAGACCTCGCTTGGCTGCCTCTAAAATGCCTTTCATCTGCTGAAAGCTCTCTCCCTGCTCCCAGAAGGTGTGTGGGGCTTAAGGCCTTGGCTTACAACCTACAGATACCGGAAGTGAGAAGAAACTCCAAGGTAAACAACAGGGTCCCTCTGTCAGGCTCTAAGCTACAGAACTAGAGTTGGGGGACCAAAAAAGGTAAGGAACCCAGAGAAATCTCGTTTGTCCCTGAGAACTCCTACCATCGAAAAGGCCAGGTAAGGATTCTGAGCCACAGGGATGTGACTAGAGGCAGGGACCAGCTGGCATCTTGGGGGCCCCAGATTTAGCTCTGGGGGGCTTTAAACTTTTTTTTGCTAAGCATCTGTGCAGTCCCATGCATGGGCTTTGGAACCAAGCTCCAGCAGTTGTGAACAGCCCCCTTCCCACTCTGTGTGGTGTGATGGGATATCATGGGGCCTGAGCCCCGGGTAAGTAGGTCTGGGGGACCGTGGTGCTGCTCCTAAACTCCCACGTTCTTAGCCGGCCTTAGCTCCATCCCCATGCCTAGGTAAGAGGAATCACAGATTACGGTTGGAGGGCTGGAAGAAGGTCATGCCTGCTTCTTTATTATATTTTTTAAATTTTTATTATCATTATTTTTTATTTATTTTTTGGCTGTGTTGGGTCTTCGTTGCCGCACACGGGCTTTGTCTAGTTGTGGTGCGCGGGCTTCTCATCGCGGTGGCTTCTCTTGTTGTGGAGCACGGGCTCTAGGCACGCAGGCTTCAGTAGCTGTGGCTTGTGGGCTTCAGTAGTTGTGGCTCGCGGGCTCTAGGGCACAGGCTCAGTAGTTGTGGCGCACGGGCTTAGCTGCTCTGCGGCATGTGGGATCTTCCCGGACCAGTGATCGAACCCGTGTCCCCTGCACTGGCAGGCAGTTTCTTATCCACTGCGCCACCAGGGAAGCCCTATATATATATTTTTAAATTAATTAATTAATTTAGGCTGCCCCGGGTCTTAGTTGCGGCATGCGGGATTTTTTTTTTAGTTGCGGCACGTGGGCTCATAGTTGCAGCATGCATGCGGGATCTAGTTCCCCGACCAGGGATCGAACCTGGGCCCCCAGCATTGGGACTGCAGAGTCTTACCGACCGGACCTCCAGGGAAGTCCCATGCCTGCTTCTTTAAAGAAAACTGTTCTCTCTTAGGCTTTGAGGAAGTTGTCAACAAGAGGTCTTAAGCCTGTACACTGCCTAAACCAGGGCCAGGCTATAAGTGACAAGTCCTGCCACACTCCATCCTCCTTCCTGGCTTGACCTATGGCTGGAGTACAGGGGGCCACAGTCGGTTGCAGCTGATATGCCCAGAAAGGGACACCCCGAGGCCTTTCACCCAGCGCAGAAGGGGAATGAAGCCAGATAGAACTTCTGAACTCAAGAGGCTGACTTTAGCCAAAAGCCAACTCAGTGTTTTTGAAGTCCCCAGAACATGTTTTAAGTCAAGAACATATGATGGCTCCTCATTATCCATGAGTTCAAATCTAGATCTCAAGGCCCTCCCTCCTCTCCCTCCCTCCTCATCCCTCAGCGCAAACACACCCTGCTAAGGCAGACCAGTCTTCTCACCAGTATGCTTAGCAACCCTCCCAACTCCTCTCCAGCCACCAAGGGCCAGTTCATGCCTTCCTGCCTCAGCCCCTGGAATTTCTACAGCACTTCTAGGCAGCACACACAACTGTCTCTGACTCATCTGGCTGTTATTGTCAATTGGGCTCAAGCTTCCTGTGGGCAGGGGCTTTGTCTTGTGTATCTTCTGTAGCCCTTCTCTATCAGAATGCAGGCAGATTGACAAATGCATGCCACCTGACAGGAATCTTCAGCGAATTCTTCCTTAATAGATGCCCTTGATGTATGGCTGTTGCCCAGCTACACAGTAGAGACAGCAGCAGAGAACAAATGCAAAGACCTAGGGTTTATTGCTGGAGGGGGAGGTGTCTGAGAGGGTGAAGGACTGGATAATGAGTTCTAGGCGAGAGGCAGCAGACGCCCCTTGGCCAGGGCAAAACGCTCTCTGGGTGACTGCAGGCCGGCAGCAAGTGTGATGTGCCTCATTCCCATGTGAGTCAGGGCCTTCCCCCAGCCTTGCAGCTTTCCCTCCCTCTTCCTGGGAATGCCAGCTGACCTGGGGCTCCCAGGCTGGGTAACAGAGTCAGAATTTTCTTTGGCAAACAGCAGCTGTGTGGAGGGGCCAGGGCCCGCTCTACGGCCATCTGTCTGTCTGTGTGCTCCAAGGCTGGCCCGTGTCCTGCTCTCGCTGCAGCTGCTATCTGGAGGCGCCTTGAGCAGCGCTGGGGCTGGGGCACAGCAGGACCGGCCCAGGGGATGTCAGGCTTTGAGTCAGGGACTCATCCAGCTTTCGGGTCTCGGCCTCCAGGACAGTGGCCTCGGGGGCCTGGGCCACGGTGAGGAGGGAGTGAGAGAGGCTGTGGTGCAGGCCCGCCAGCTCACGGCTCGTCTGCACTGAGCGGGCGACGTAGTCCTGCTTCTGCTTCCGCTCCAGGGCCAGCTGCGCTCGCAGCAGGGCCACCTGGGGGGCAGGGAAACCAAGAGGGTGAGAGCAGCGGAGGGCCTCGAAGCTGCCCCAACCCCTCCTGCTTGGCTCCTGTGGCTCCCGTGAGACCAGCGTTTGAATGAACACCTCACGCACGAATCTCAGGATCAGGCTTTACAGCGTTTGGGGGAAGGGCTGCTGGGAATCAGAGAATCCAGTGATTGTCAACCCTGGCTGCACAGGAGACTCAGAGAGAGAGCTTAAAAAAAAACCAACCAGACTATTCACACGTTTACATGTAATAAAATGCCCAGATTTTAAGTACATTTTGACCAACTTCATAACATACATACCCATATATAACCACTATCTCAATCAAGATACAGAATGCTTTAACCCCTGCAGAAAGCTCCATCGTGTCCCTTTTGGAAGGTTTTAAGAAATTTTCTGACTTAATTAGACAGGTGTGAGGCCTGAGCATCAGTATTTTTTTCAAAGCTCCCCAGGTGGTTCTAACGTGCAGCCAGGGTTGAGATCATTGATTGATCCATTTCTCAAGATGAGTATACTGAGGGCCCCAGGAGGTGAGGTTATTGGGAGGTCAGGGCACATCCAGGACTAGGGTGGGGCAACAGATGCTCCTAGGGTGCAAAATTTAAGGAGGAGCTCCAGGTCACCAGTGAGGCCTGTCTTGCCTCCCCCTAGTCCGGGCCCTGTCTCAGCGATTGCTTCGTATGAGTTTAAGAGAATTCAAAGTAATAGCTTAGGTCTAGCTGTATAGTCAGGCCCTGCCAGTGGTGACTACTGATTTCTGAAACAGGTCCAGAAATCAAAATTCCACAGTTCTAATTACTCTTGGGCCTTGAAAGACAGGGTGAACCTTTAGGGGAGGCCTAAGAGGCAAGAAGGCACTTTACACAGTTTCCCTGAGCTTGACCTGAGCTCTAGGGTATGGATCCTGGCGCTGGTGCCAGGCAACTCTGCCTGGTGTGCTGGGTGCACGGGAGGGCAGAGGAGGCCAGGATGCTTCTGCGTGCTTTAGACTGTCCTCTTAGAATCTTCATCTGCTCCTCTGCCTTTTCCTTTTCTTTCCTAAGTAGGAGGTATGGGGCCTGGAGTGTGCTTTCTTCCCCAGTCCCACCCTAAGCACGTGGGAGGTTAAGTCCACTCAGTGTGGGAGGTGGAGTTGAGACGGGGCTCTGCTTGCCTCCCAGGAGGACTGAAGTTCTCTAGGCAGGAACTATTTCCCCTCTCCCTGCTGGAGGTGCACAAAGGGCCAAGCACATAGCAGACACCAAAGCCTTGCTGCTTGAGTGCAAGGGAGGGAAAAGGGGCTTAGAAAATGGATCCTTCCAGAACGTACCTCTTTCTGCAGTTCAGCCACGTGCCTGGCATCTGAGGAGCCCTTCTGTCCTCCTCTTCCATCCTGTGGAAGACAAATGCCATTCCTGTTGGAACAGGCCTTCCACCAGGGTTTGTGCAGGCCTCCTCACAATCCTGGGGACCAGGGCAAGGGCTATGGGCCAGAAGTGCTTGAACTCAGATTGAACTCTCTGGGGCACCATGGCCCTGGGGCAAGGAGAAGCCCCAGAGGGCCCAAACCAACCCAATGGAGACCTGAGGCCAAATGTCCCAAAGGCTTGTATGGGACTGGCTTCTTTGAGGTACCTCTTGATTTAAAGTTCAGCACACACCTGCTTCGTGCTAGCCCTGGTCCGTGAGCTAAGGATACAGAGGGGAAGTAAGACAAGGGGCCTGTCCTTTGGGAAGCTTTCCTTGAAGGAAGGGGGATGGAGGGTTAGGAGGTGCTCAGCCACCAGCAACAGTCCCTACCTGCCGGGCCCCAGGGCTGTCTACTGATGGGCATAACTCAACTAAAAGAGTGCTGGTTTGTGGTGTCTTCCCCCAGATCCTTCTGGCCCCAGGAAATACCCTGGACCCCTATCTTGTAAATTCAGTACTGCAAAGGGCAAGGAAGTCTAAGAGGTCCACGAAGCTGCTATCAAGCTCCTAGGAACACCCAGGTCTGGCAAGCACCACCCGACACCTACATGCAGGGAGAGACCAGAAGCCCCATGAGGCCTGCTCCTGGGAGCCTGAAGCACTGGTCTGGGGGGCAGGTGGACTGCGTATCAGTGAAGGCTGGGTTCCTCAGAATGCAGGGCTGACTCCAGCCCTGCCCACTGATGTTGGGCCTCTTTCCCGGGTCAGGGACAGTGCTGGGTGGGGCAGAGCCCGGTCAGGAGGGGCCCTACGGAATGGCTGGAGTGGCTCCTCCCCTTGCAAGGGGAGCCTGGGATACGCACTGCAGAGGGCTGTTTCTAGTGGCTGGGCTTGGGCTCTCCTGAGGCTGCAGTCAATGAAACAGACAAACCTGCTGGGTGGGTGACGGTGCCGTGGCTTCGCCGCTCTCCAGGACGCCCGCCCGCGATGCTCGCAGGGAATCCCTCTTCAGTTTCCTCCGCTCTCGCTCCACCTGCCAAGATGCGAGTGAGAAGTCAGGGCTGGGCTTGGCTCTGGGTCTGGAGCAGAGCCGCCTTTTTTGAGAGGAGGCCGGTGTGAGGGTGGGGCAAGTGTAAGGGGCCAGCAGCCATGGGAAGCTGAATTGGGCTGAGGAGAGCACTTGCTGGGGCAGCCCTGAGTGCAAAGTGCTGCTGCGGCAGAGGAGGTGGGGCCGGCCTCCCGAGCCTTTGAAGCAGGGCCAGCAAACCTTTTCTGTAGTATTTTAGGCGCTCTGGGCCATTTGATCTCTGTCACAACTACTGCAGTGTCTCCAAACAGCTTTATTTTCAGAAACGGGCAGTGGGCCGAATTTGGCCCCTAGGCTATAGTTTACTAACCCCTGCTCTGGGGGCTGCATGAGAAGTGGAGATGCATGCCCAGCGGACCGGGGAGGGAGCTGAGGACAGGAGTCACCCACCTGCTCCAGCGTGGTCCGCAGCTGGGCATTGTGGTGCTGCAGTCGGCTTCGGTCAACCTCCAGCCGCGCCACCGCTCGCTGCAGGTGTTCAAGCCTCTGCTCCCAGAGCTGCTTCTCCTCCACCTCAGGACTCGGCTCAGTCTTCGCCCCCGAGACCTGAAGGAGAGACCTGTCAGTCTCACCCGGGCAGCCCCTCACACAGGTAGGGAACAGATAGAGGGCAAAGGACTAACCTGGCAGGTCTGGGCTTCAGGGACCCAATTCCCAGGGGAAGGGGACAAGCCCCTGGACAGGCGCTCCCTCCTGGGCCATCTGTTCCCACCAGGCCCCCAGCTCACCTCTCCCAGCTGGGCACCGGGGTCTCCTCTGGGCCCCTCTTCTGCTCGGCTGGTCAGGCCTGGGTTGTGGAGTCGCTCCTTCTCCAGAGCTTGTCTGCTGAGCTCCAGCTCATCCTGGGGTGAGTCACACCATGACGACCTCATATCAAGACCCACTCCACCCTCCATCCTCAACAATTTTCTCATCAGGTTATAGTCTTACTTTTCCTGGCATCTCTGAGTTATTATAGTGGATAACTTTCATTTTACAGGTGGATAAAACCAAGGAGCAGAGAGGGATCTTCCCAAGGATACATGGTGGACTAGGACTAAAACCTGTCTCATTTTATTTATTAATTTTATTTTTATTTTTATTTTTTTGGCCGCGCCGCGTGGCTTGTGGGATCTTAGTTCCCCGACCATGGATTGAACCAGGGCCACGGCAGTGAGACCCTAACCACTAGGCCACCAGGGAACTCCCGTCTTAGATCTCCCCTAAGCTAAGCGACAACTGGGAGCACTAGGTGTTGTGGAAAGAGCATGGACTCAGGAATCACATAGAGCCGGGTATCGTGTCACCACGTATTGGCTATATGACTTGGGTCAAGATATGAGCTCTCTCCAAACCCCAATTACCTTGTTTGTAAAATGACCACAATGAGGACTTCCCTGGTGGTCCAGTGGTTAAGACTCCGCACTCCCAATGCAGGGGGCGTGGGTTTGATCCCTGGTCAGGGAACTAAGATCCCACATGCCGGGAGGTGCGGCCACACACACACACACACAAAGACCACGTGAAGCGTAGATTAAGCCTCTGGGATTAAACCCCTTTAGATAAATGGGAAGACTAGTGCTAGATATTTTCTAGGCACCCTAGGGTTCATAAATGGTAAAGGTCAAGAGGACAGACAGAGAAGGGGAACAGAAGGTACACGTGTGGGTGGAGGCTGTCTGGAAGAGAGAAGGAGCTTAGTAGTACGAGGCCAGCCTGCTTAGGTCTAACCCTAGTTCTGCCCTTTACTAGCTGGATGACCTTGGACAGGTTACTAACCTCTCTTAACTGCCGTTCCTCAACTATAAAATGAAGATAATAACCATTCCTACTTCTCAGGGTTGTTGTAGAAGAAAGTGAGAGTAACAGTTCCTGGCATGTAAAATGCTTAAAGTAAAAAATGGTGCTACTATATAAATGTCCATTGACAGATGAATGGATAAAGAGGCAGTAAATAACAATGGAATGCTACTCAGCCATAAAAAAGAATGAAATAATGCCATTTGCAGCAACATGGATGGACCTAGAGATTATCATACTAAATGAAGTAAGCCAGACAAATATCATACGGTATCAGTTATATGTGGAATCTAAAAAAAAAAATGATACAAACGAATTTATTTATAAAACAGAAATAGACTCATGGACGTAGAAAACAAACTTACAGTTACCAAAGGGAAAAGGGGGAGGAGGGATAAATTAGGAATTTGGGATTAACATACACACACTACTATATATAAAGTAGATAAACAACAAGGACCTACTTTATAGCACAGGAAACTATATTCAACATCTTGTAATAACCTATAAGGGAAAAGAATCTGAAAAAGAATATACCTCCTTCTATATATATAACTGAATCAACTATACTTCGATTTTAAAAAAATGCTGCTACTGTGATGAAGGGCTGTTTCTGAAAGGTGTCCCTGAGTGTTTTGGGAATGGGAGGACCCTGACCTGAGCTTCATTATTGAGTAACTACTGCTCAGTAACTCAAAAGTATGGACAGGAAGTGCCTTCCCACCCACCTACGTATCTGACTTTTTCTGTGCCCGTAAGAACAGGCCTGGAAACAGGAAAGGAGTCCCACTTACTGAATGCCTTTTTCCTGTGCACTTTATTCACATTATCGCTTTTTGGACTCAAAATGGCTCTATGGGGCTGGTACTATCATTCTGTATTTTATCAATGAGAAAACCAAGAGTCAGAGAAGTAAAAGCACTTACTTCAGGTCACACAGCTAATAAACTGCAGAACTGTATTTCAAATCCAAGAACTCGACTCCAAAGCTCATAAATGTAACCCCTTGTCTGCATATTGCCTTTTCACCAGAGCAGAGCTTTTGGGGCTCCCAGAAGGCAAGTCCCTGCAGGGTCGTGTGTCTGAATTGAGGGAGGGGGTTCTCTAGGGCTCACCTCAGGTCAAGGGACCAGGATATAAAGTCAACTTCCCAGGAAAAATGGGCTGGGTTCCTCTTGGCAAAAGAGATAATACTATGTCCAGTAGTCAGGCCAGCTTTCCTGATGGCCCACTCTGCAGACCTTGCGCTCAGTGCAGGGTGCAAAGATGACTGAGACGTGGCCGTGACCTGAGGCTAAAGGTTAGACTCTAAGGTCACTTCCTCTGTCACTCAACATCCCACCTAGAGGAGCCCACTCCCCCTGACTGCTGACAACTCCAGAGGCTCTGCCCCTAGCCTCAACCTCACGCTTTAACTTCAGATCACATTAGCAGATCTGCCCGCTGACGTGTGCGCTTGCTTGGCCCCACAGGTACCTCGCTCCATTTCCAAACTGAACTCACTGTTCCACCCCGCGTCCCCAAACCTGCCTTTATCCCAGTGAGCAGAAACCTGGGCGCTGCCTTTGATTTCTTTCTGTCTTTTCTTTACTCCCTTCATCTCTTGGGCAATCATCTGCTGGAAATCCTGTGGAACTCTAGGTCCACCCACGTGACTCCATCCACACTTCTTATCTCAGGTCACCACCTGTCCACCGACTCCCATTACAGCCTCCTGGTCAGTCTCCTCAGGTCTACAGTTGCTCCCCCAGCAGCCTGAGCCATCTTTCTGAACTATATATCTGATCGTGTCACTCCCCTGCCCCAAACCCTTCATCCACTTTGCACTGGTCACCCAGGTCCTTAACATGCTTAACAAGCCCTAAATGATGGCCCCCTGCTGTCCTCTCTTCTCTTGCCAGAGCTTCTTCTCTGTCCCAGGCAGCCTGAACTCCCTCACAGATACTCCATGCTCTCTCTCCTCCTTCTTCCTCCCCCTCCCCCAATCTGTGCTTGGCTCTTTCCTTACTGGTCCCTTCAGATCTAATCTTCAACACCACTTCTACCAGGAAAGGTGGGGGGTTCCCTCTGGTATGCTCAGAGCACACGAAACTTCACGTGTCAGGCACCAACCCTAATTAGGCACTGCATTATAATTGCTTTTCCACTAGACCGTCAGCTCTAGGAGGGCAGGGACTGTGGACCCCACATCTTCCCCCACCGCACTAGCACAGTAACCTGGATTCCACTCTGTTGAGGTGCTCGTGACCTCAGCTTTCTCACACCCTGAGATGCAGACAGCCCCGGAGCCCAGGCAGACCGGGCTCTGCCCCAGCCCTTACCACCCACGGGGTGACTCACCTGCAGCCTCTGCTGTTCCGAGTCCCGCTCCAGGACAGAGGCTTGCAGGAACAGGGCTACCTCCTGCAGACTGCTGACGCTGGCCTTGCTCTGGGCCAGGGACAGTGCCAGGTCCTGGGCCTTCTCCCTCCACTCGATCTCCCTGGCCTCCGTCTGCCTCAGGGCCACCTGCAGTCGCTCCAGCTCCCGCTGCAGCCTGGGCCCTGAGGAATCAAGTGTGGAAGACGGCTCCTCCCCTGGGGAGGCTCTGTGGCTGGGGGGTGAGTCCTCCAGACCCTTCCTTGGCTGGGCCTCCCTCAGCTCCAGGATCTCCTCTTCCTTTTGGGCTAGAGTCCACCGTAGCTCCCTTAGGCTCTCACGAAGGCCCCTCGTCTCTTCCTCTTCTCTCTCGTGCCTCGGCTCCTGCTTCTCTTGGGTCGCATCCTCTAGGCCCCGCTGGGCCGGAGGCTTCTCCAGCAGCTGTCCCTGTCTCCTCTGGTGTCTCAGCTCTTCATCCCTCTGGGCAAGTGCCTCCTGGAGCTGCCGCACGGCCTCCTGGTGTCGGAGGTCCTGGTCCTCGATCTCACCTTCCCGCTTCCTCAGGGCCTCCTTCAGCTGCCGGGCTTGTGCCTGGCAGGAGTCCAGGGCAGCCTGCAAGGTGGCCGTGCTGGCCTCCAGGCTGCGGCTCAGCTCTGCCTGCCCAAGGAGATGCTGCTCTTTCTCCTGCAGGGCGGCCTGAGCCTTGCTGAGGGCCTCCTGCAGAGCCTCAGCCTGGCCCCAGGCAGCCTCCTCCCGACACTGGGAGGACTGGCCATCTGCCCGTAGGGCCTCCAGCTCCCGGTCCCGTTCCT
This sequence comes from Physeter macrocephalus, assembly GCF_002837175.3. NCBI lineage: Eukaryota > Metazoa > Chordata > Mammalia > Artiodactyla > Physeteridae > Physeter > Physeter macrocephalus. Next base: position 22,125,216 of record NC_041227.1, read on the forward strand.
GGAGCATCACCTCTGCCTGCAGCCAGCTGTCCCTCAGGGTCCTGGCCTCCGCCTCATGCTCCTGGGCCCGCTCGGCACACTGCTGCTGGAGGGCCAGCAGAGCCTTCTCCTGCTCCCGGGACTCAGCCCTTAGGTCACCCAGCACCTCCTCCAGGGCCTGGAACCGCTGTCCCTCCACTGCCAGCTCTTCCTGGAGCCTCCGCGCGTGTTCCTTGTGGTCCTCCAGCTCAGCCTGGCACTCCTTCAGTGTGGCGTGGGCCTGATCCAGAGCTCGCTGCAGTGAGCCTGCCTGTTCCTTCACGCTCTCCTCCTGGCCCTGGGCCTGCTGCTGCTGGTGCTGCAGGGCTTCGAGCTCCCGGGCCCTCTGGGCCAGGGCCCTCTGGGCCTCGTCCAGCTGACCCTGAAGTGCCTGCTCTTTCAGCTCCCCCTGCTCCCTGGCTTCCTGCTGGTGCCGCTGGAGGACCACTATCTCCTGCTCCCGCTGGGTCAGGAGTAGGCTGGTCTCACCCACCTTCCTGTGGAGGCCCTGGAGCTGCTGCTCCAGCTGGCCCTTGCGTTCCTCAAGTTCCTGGATAAGCTCCTGCTGGCATTCCAACTCCTTCTCCTTATCACGCAGGATCAGCTTCATGTGCTCCAGGCTCCCTCGCTGAGCTTTACTCTGGCCCTTCCCTTCCTCTGCCCGCTCCTGCATCAGCTGCCTCTGAGAGGCCAGCTCCCGGCCTCGTTCTCTCAAGGACAGCTTGATCTGCTCCAGGTCCTCCTCCAGGATCTTGGTCTGCAGGGTCCTCTGATCTTCCAGGACCTGAATCCTTTCCTTCAGCAGCACCATCTCCTGCTCCCTCCTCTCCAGGTCCTGAGTCAGATGCTCTTTCTGCCTCTGCAGCTCCTGGATCTGGTCTTGCTGGGACGTCACCTCCTGGTCCTTCTCCTGGAGCTCTCTTGCCAGAAGGGTGCTCTGGCTCTCCAGCTCCTGGATCTGGCTGCCCTGCACCTGCAGCTCCTGGCTCCTTTCCTCCAGGTCCAGTGTAAGGTGGGTCAGAGCCACCCTCTGCATTTCCCTCTGGCCCTCCAGCTCCTCGATCGCCTTTTGCTGGCATTCCACTTTGTGATGGTTTTCCTCTAGTTCCAGGGCCAGGCGTTCCGTTGTAACCAGCTGCTTCTTCAGGTCCTCGATCTGTCCTTTCTGGGACTCAATCACTTGGGCCTTTTTCTCAAGTTCCAGAAGCTGATGCTCCAAGATGTTCCTCTGTGCCTCCTGGTCCTTCTCAAGCTCCTCGATCTGCTCCCTCTGCAGAGTCAGCTTCTGCTCTCGCTCCTGGACGGCCGTGGGGAGATGCTCTAGAACAGACCTACACTCCTCCAGCTCCCGAATCTGTCCTCGCTGCAGATCCACCTCTTGGGTCCTCTTCTTCAGGTCCAGAGACAGCACTTCCAAAGCAGCCTTTTGCATTTCCCGTTGCTTCTCCAGCCCCTGGATTTTTCCCTGCAGAGTCTCCACCTCCTCTTCTCTTTCAGATAGGGTCTGGGCCAGGCGAGCCAGATTCTCCTGCAAAGCCTTCCCCTGGGCCACCTTCAGCTTGCTCTGCTCCTGCAGGGCCTGGGCTCGCTCGCGCTCACTCTCCACCTCCTCGTTTTTCAGTTTCAGTGCTGAGCGCACAGTTCTCAGGTCTTCCTCCAGGACCCCGGCAGCGCTTGCCTGAGCCCTGGCTTCTGCCACAGATGCTTGGAGATGTTCCACCTGGGCGGTCAGGTTCTCCTTGGCCGCCTGCAGTAACTCTCGCTCGTTCTGGAAATCAAGATGCAAAACCACCTTCAACTATACTTCCCTGAAACTGTCACTCCAACACAGGCCCTTCCTTTCCTTCCTCTGTGGCACCAGCATTGTCAAGGATTTGGGCAAAAGGAACTGGGTGTTCCACTTAGGCTGATACTGTAAAAGAACATCCCTACCACACCCCCGGGCTCTGCTGTGCTCAGAGGGGAAAACCTGGTGCAAATGAGTCATCCCAGACTCTAGTTCTTCAGGGAAAGGGACAAAAATCTCAACCTCAATTCAGAAAAAGTAATTAAAGGAGGATTCACTAGGGCCTTAATAATGGCCCTCAGGGATGTGGAGAGAGCCAGAGAAACAGAGACACTGCTGAAGGAAGCTGGGCACTACATATGGATGGGGTACGACCGTGGGCCAGGATGGGCTCGATCCTGGTCCCTGAGGGACTAACTCCTGAAGCAACACCTCCCCCAAACCGGAAACACCTTACCTGGGCTTCTATTCCCTGGAGCTCTGCGTGCCGTAGGCGACTCTGGAAGGATGTCACAGTTTCACGCAGCTCCCTCAGCTCAGATTCTAGGGAGTTCTGTTTTCCTTCCCACTTGGATTTCTCTTTGGGAAGAGAGGTAGTGGAGGAAGAACCATGATTGGAGGAAAAGAGGGATGTAGAGGCAGATGGAAGATGGGGAATAGAATCAAAGGAGGAAAAGACCAAGAAGGAGAGAATTACATCCAGTTTCATAGAGGCATCACCCGTCTGCCAGCTGCTCCTGTCTGTCTAGGCTCCCCGCTGCTTCCAGACTCATGTCTGCACCTGCTGCCCAGCCCAGCCCAGCCCAGCCCAGCAGGGCCTGACAATCATCCTAGCACTTCCCATCCCGATCACACGGATTCTCAACCTTGGATTCCAGACAGGGTCGAGCCAGATGATGTTGGAGGTCCTTTCCAGTCCCTAATTCTATGATTTTGCAGAGGTTCCTAGAGACCAGGGTTGCTCTGCTGGGTACCCTCCATTTCTGCAAAATGCACCAGAACCCAACTGTATGTGTGTGGCTCTCAGGGAGCCATCTGGGATACTTTTAAGACCCAGACCCACTCCCCACGTTGTCTTCTTCCCTTCTCCAGTTGAGCCTTGAGTCACAAGACCCTCCCCTCTCCTTTCCTTTCCTAGTAGTCACCACCCTTCCTAGCCCTTGGCTGTGGCACAGTTTCTCCCCAGATTCCCCCCTCTTCCTATCTCCCAAACAAGCCCATAATCCTTCTGCTGTCAAAGGTTAATCATTTGAGAACATAGTTGGAGATAACAAAATAAGTAACACTGATAAATGATGAAAGACATAGAATTTCAGTGTTCTTATAGACCTGACCTTAGGTTGCCAGTTTTTAAATCTTCACAGAAAAAACAGAAGCCTAGCTAGCAACTTCCCTCAGTTCACCAAATCTGTTCCTCCTAATCCCTTCTTCCAGGAAGGCTCTCAAAGGCCAAGCAAAGTACAAAAAATAGTTCACGGGGGTCATCACCCCTTTGGAGACGCCTCTAGGTAAATCTCACAGTTGTGGGTCAGCAGTAAGGAGTGGCTCCCAGGCCCGATTCCGCCCCTCTGGGCTTCCTGCCTTTCCTCTTTCTTCTCCCCCAAACCCACCCCTGCCTTAAGCTTCTCACCTTCCTGGCTCTGGGAGAGCTGTCTCTGCAGAGCCTGCAACTCTGTGTGGATCTGGTTCTTCTCAGCCTCTGTATCAGTGAGACGCTGTTCCAGCTTCCGGGCCTGATCCCTCAGATCATCCTGGGAAAGAAAGGGTGTGGAACTCAAGTTCCTCATCGTCCACAAAGCCGCCCCAGTTCAGGGCCCGATCCCTTTCTTCCCTCAGCCTCTGTCAGGGTCTGCCATCACGGACCTACTCTCAGATTGCTGGGTTATTTACCTCTGAACTCATGTGCATTTGGCTCCTGGAAGGGATGACAGGCTCTGCTCCGACTGGCTGGAGCCTAGGGTTCCCCTTCTGACTCGTCTGTCTTTGAAACAGAACTCCTGCTGAAGTCTTAGCCCGGGGTCACCTCTCCTCTCCCCCAACTCCTACTTCAAAGCTTAGCTCAAAGGTCACTGCTTCCCTCCTTCTGACCCTCCCAATTGTCCCTTCCTCCTATTATTATCATGTACATCTGTTATTGATCCAATTATTTCTATCATTTCTGCTTTATCTTAGGATGCAGTCTGGTTGCTCAGCCCTGTCACAAGCCTTCTTGAGGGCAGAGAGCAGGTCTTTCTCCTTTTGTATCCCCAGCTCAGAGTGGCTGGCATATAGGTGACACTCAATTTTTACTGACTGATGGGTTCACTGTGAGGTGGAATCTGGGGGACAGTTCAGTCTTAGGCCTAGAATGTTCCTATAAACGGCAACCTCAAATCTCAGTGATCCCCAATTTGTCAGGTTTTTCTTGGAGGTCTTGGCACCAAGAACAATTCATGACTGAGAGGAAAATGATGCAAAACAGTATCACAGATCTATACAGAGTATCATGGTTTACAGGGTTCACTTGAGTCCCTCACTCATTTATTCCTCACAGCCCTGTGAGGTAGGCACGATTTGCCTTACTTTACTAGTGAAACCAAGGCCCAGGAAGCCAAATGCTTTATTCACAGTTGCCGGGTAGTAAGTGATAGAGGTGGAACTCATCCCAACTTTACGTCAGAAATAAAACAATCAGTTTTATAGATCCCAAGAAGATCCCAAGATCTTCTTGGACCAGGGATCGAACCCTTCCAGGTCAAAGTGCTTCACAAGTCTTTTTCGCCGTAGGTGAAGAGCCTAAGGAAGGAGAACAGAGACACATACCCGGGCCCGCTGCGTCTTCCACAGGTCTTGGTGAAGCTTCTGGAGGGCAGATGCCACCGCCTCAGCTGAGAGAGCCGTCTGGAGGGGCCATCTCTTAAAGAGGATCCTAGCCCCATTCTGGTCTGAAAAAATGAGGAAACACCTCCTGACCTGGCTGCACTATGAAAAGAAACAGCCATACCTCCCAGACCTGGCCTTGGCCTTCCCACCCATCCCTCTTCTCCTCAAAGAACCCCTTCTCAGCAGTTTGTTCATCATGCCCTGTCTGCATACCTACGTGCCAGGCACTGTGATGTGCACTAGAAAATGCTATCATTTGTTAGGCATTTAATAAGTGCCAGGAACTGTGTGAACGATTTTATTTATCATCTCATTAACTCCTTAAAAAAATCCCAAGAGGTAAGTACTTTTTCTAAAAAAAATTTATTTATTTATTTTTGGCTGCGTTGGGTCTTCGTTGCTGCGCTCGGGCTTTTTCTAGTTGCGGATGGAGGGGGCTGCTCTTCGTTGCGGTGTGCGGGCTTCTCATTGCGGTGGCTTCTCTTGTTGTGGAGCACGGGCTCTAGGCGAGTGGGCTTCAGTAGTTGTGGCACGTGGGCTCAGTAGTTGTGGTTCGCAGGCTCCAGAGCACAGGCTCAGTAGTTGCGGCGCACGGGCTTAGCTGCTCCGCAGCATGTGGGATCTTCTTGGACCAGGGATCGAACCCGTGTCCCCTGAATTGGCAGGCGGATTCTTAACCACTGTGCCACCAGGGAAGTCCCGGTAAGTACTTTTAACACTCTCATTTTATAGTTGAGAAAACCAAATTCAAAGAGGAGAGGTGACTTGCCCAAGGACACACATCTAGCAAATGGCCAAGCTGGGGTTCAAACTCTGATTGAATTAATCCCAGAGTCTGTGGTCTTGGCCTTGATGAGTATTGCCTAAGAAACTGCATTCCCTTTCCTTCTCCCCTGGGAGCTAGGCCTGGCTTTGACCAAAGGACTGAGTTCCGGGGTGGCTGCCTCACCTGGCTCAGGGCCCCAGAGGGAGGAAGCTGAGTCTCCCCCACCACTCAGCTCAAGCCTGCTCTCATAAGGAGACCCCAGGGCCTGCTGCAAGACAGAACAGAGGCTGGCCAGCTGGACCTGGGCCTGGTGCCCAGGCTGCTGTCCCGCTGCCAGGGCCTCCAGCTGGCTCTCCGTGCTGCGCAGTCGCAGCTGTAGTTGGGCTGCCTTGGTTTCCTGGGCCCACAAGGAAGATCGTAGCTGCTGTTCTGTCACTCGAGCTGCCTCTAGCTCCTCCAGCAGCTGTGCTTCCTGGGCCAGAAAGTCAGCCTCCTTTTCCTTCACCTCCTGCTTCAGTAATTCCACCTGCCAGAGAGGAAGTATGGTCACTCTGAGCAGGGGCTGGATACCCTCTGCCCAGACCCCCCCGGGCCTGACCCCACTCAATCCCTGTGCAAACCCTGACCGGGGCCGGGAGGATTTCAGTAGGCTCAGCTCTCCAGCAGGAAGGGACAGCTCCGGAGTGAGTGTAACCCTAGGTCTAACCTACATGCCCACCTACGGACTCCTGACACATGGGCCTGGGCTATGCAAATGGGCTTTGGCCCCGGTCCCCCTGGCAACTATGCCAGCTCCCTGCTATGATTAGAAATCTGCCTGAAACGCTGACACTGAGCCTAAAAGACCAGTCATGATAATAATGGCTACCATTTATTGAATGCTTACTGTGTTCCTGACACTTTATATATTCCTATAACGATTAAGAATTATCATCCTTGTTTTACAGTTGAATAAAGTGATGTTCGCACAACCAGGAAGCAGTAGAGCTGGGAGTCACACCCAGGACCGTCTAACAAGCACACCTGGGTCCTCATCTGCCGCAGTCTACGTCTAGCTCTTACTCCCTCATTATTCTCCTCCCGGTTCCATCTTTCCTCTGTGCACAAGGTCTGGGGTCCTGCTGTGAGCAGACCGAGTCCCTGGAAGCAAGAGGCTGCCACTGACCCCATCTGGAGTAATACTTGTTCCCCCTGCTGTGTCTTGCCAGGCAGACCAGGCACACTTGGCAGCAGATGGGCTTGAACCAGGCCTGCGTGAGTTCTGCCCCTCTAGGCACTGTGTTCTGGGCCATCAGGTTCCCCACGGGGTCCGTTCTCAACTCTGGGTCAGGTTCCCAAGCCCCACCCAGCCCGGTCCTGGCTTCCCCCTCCTGCCGGGGCTGCTGAGGTCCCAGCGTGACTGAGCAATCACCTGCCGACTCCAGAAGCAGGTTTCCACCAAGGAAGAGGGCTCTTGGTGGGGTGGGAAATACCTGGGCGCTGAGCTCTTTCTGCCCTGCCTGGGCCTCCTGCATGTCCTGGCGCAAGGAGCTCAGCTCTTGCTGTCGAACAGAGTCAGCCTCTTGTAAAACAATGAGTCTCTGTTCCTTTTCCGCCAGCGACAGAGTCAGGCTAAAAAGAGAGGGTTCAGAGGGCTGGGTCATTCTCTCAGGGAATGAAGAACTACCTTCTCATCTGACTGCTCTAACACAGCATTAATAATTAATAGAAGCAGTGATGATAGTGATTCCAGTATAACAATAAAAGCCTCCATATACTGAGCACCTACTGAGTGCTCCTAGTCCTTCATGCATATAATATTTCATTTCAACTTCACAGTTTATTCTTCTCTGGCAAATTCCAGAAATATCTATACAATACCTCAAATTCAACAGGTCCAATTCTTCCCATCCCCTCTGCACCTCCCCTCCCACCAGTCACCCCTACTATGTTCCCCAGCTCACTGAATGGCACCTCCATTCACCCTTAGAAGTCTGGACCACGTCACAGCATCCTCCCCTCATCCCACCTGAGTCCACTCTAAGACTACAAATAACTGATTCCAACTCCCCTAACACCCCTTAAACCACTTCCCTCCTCCTCTTCCCTACGACCCTACCTCGGTTCAGCTTTAGTTCTCTTATCTGGACAATTGTACCAGTCTCCTACCTTGTCTTCCTGCCTCTAGTTTCATCAACAAAAGGATTTCTCCCTCCTCAGACTCCAGGTAACATAATCTGCATTACTTTCCTTTGGGGGTTATTTGATTAACGTCTTCCCCACAAAACTATAAATTCTACTGAGGCAGAGACTCTATCGTCTTAATATATCCCCAACCCCTGGCATAGTGTCTGGTGCGCGCTACATGTTCTCTAAATATCTGCTAAATGAATGAAGCATGAGCTTTGGAGACAAGGACCATGCCCTCTCCACACAGCTACCTGTACAACCCAGAGCTGGAGACATGAGAGGTTAGGTGCCCTGAGCAAACTGTCAACCTCACAGTGACCCCTGGACCCAGACAGGCAAAAGCCAACTCCACGGCCTGTCTAGGCTACCTGGCTTTCTCTCTCTCCAGCTCCTTCTGAATTCGGCTACACTCCTGGGCCTCTCTCAGCTTCTCCTGAACCTCCTGGTCCACCAACCTCTGGGAGTCTTCCTTGGAAACCAGCTGAGACTTCAAGTCCTCCACCTGGAAAGTCAAGGGCATGAGGACCAAGGGCAGGAAGGCTGGTGGGAGGATGCTTCTCACCTAGGGCTTTAGGGTCCTTCAAGGTTTACCGGAGTCACCAGCCCATTCTCAAAGCTCTGCAGGTTCTGCCAACCCTTACCTGCTGTTCTTAACCACCTCCCCCTGCCAGTACCATTCAGCCTAGTCCCCTGTCTCCCCAGCCTCACATATGCTGTATAGAGGCAGGCACAAATAAAAACCTTGGCTGAATGTAACTCTGTCCAAAGGCCAAGTGATGAGCAAGTGATTGTGTTTTTTTAAAAATAAACAACCCGAACATCATCTGATATAGGATTTTGAGAAGGAAAAGCAATCTGGGATAAAAATACTGGATCTATGGGGAGGATGGATCTATGGGGCTGCCAAGAAAATATGAGGTCTGTGGTCCCCACTGAGAGAGGTTACTAACTACCCCAGGGATCTGGGAGGCACATGCACAGCTCTGAGCACCCTTCACTTTTCCACTCAGTACTGGGGCTTCCCCTCCCCCTACCAGGCTCAAGCAGCCAAGGTTCCCCCGTCCTGCCAGAGGGAGTGGGAGAGCCTGGCTGTGCTGGGGAAGGGTGCTGGGCTGGGAGAGAGGAGCAGGGACCTGCTTCTGCAGGTCTATCTTATCCTGCTGCAGGGTGGTGCCCTCTTCCTGGAGGGCAGCAAGGCTGTCTCTGTGCTGCTGGGCTGCCTGCTCCAGCTCCCGCCGAGCCTCCTGGAGTTGGGTCTGCAGCATCCCAGTGGTCTCCTGCAAAGGGAGAAGACAGCAGGGAGCAGAAGAAAGCTTCCTTGGTCTTGAAATCCATGTTACAGAAATCCGTGTTGTATAAATACTGGTTTTTTGGTTGGGTTGCCAAAAGCTGAGGCAGGGCCCAGCTATCCACGTTGTTTCCATGATACCCTGTCACCTCAAGTCCTCACCTCCTATTCCCTCTCCTCCCTCACCAAGTGCACTGCTCACCCAGGCTTTCTCGGCCAGGGTCCCTTACCCAGACCACTGCAGCAGCCTCCTGCTGTGTGTCCCTACTTCCACTTCATGCCACCATGCCCACATGCAAACACAAACACACACAAAATTCTCCCCTTGGCAGCTAAAGTATTTTAAAAATATATATGTAATAAATCATGTCCCACTCTGCTTTTTAAATACCATCCAGCATGTTCCCACTGCCCTTAGAACAAAGTCCAAGGTCCTACCACGGCTGACAAAGGGCTCCTGCCCCCAAGCTTATCGCGCTGCCTCCTGTCTGTCCTGAACTGTCCCAGGCCCTTTCTGCCTGTCCCAGGCCCTTATGATAGCTATATCCTCTGCCTAAACTGTTCTTCAAGTGGCTGGCTTCTTTTCTTTTCCTTTTAATGATTTTATTGAGATTCAGTTCACATACCCTACAATTTACTCATTTAAAGCATACAATTCAATGGTTTTAGTATATTCACAGAGTTGTGCAACTGTCACCATGATCATTTTTTACCATTTTCATCACCTCCAGAAAGAAATCCTGTACCCTCCCCATCCCCCATCCTCACTCCCAACTACTCATCTACTTTCTGTCTGTGTAGATTTGCCTGTTTTGGATATTTCCTACAAGTGGAATCATACACTGTGTGGCTTCTTGTAACTGGCTTCTTTCACTTAGCATAATGCTTTCAAGGTTCATCCTTATTGTTCTACGGGTCTGGCTCTTCAACCTTAATGGCTCAGCTCAAATGCCATTTTCTCAGTGAGGCCCTCCATGACCACCTTGTCCAAAGAGGCCTCCTCTGAATCACTCTCAGTTACATCGTCCTATTTATTTCCTTTATAGCCCTTATCACAACCTGTAATTATCTCACTTATTCTGTGTCTGCTCTGCCTCTAGAACTCCATGACTGTCAGGTTCACCGTTGTGCCACACCTTTCTGTTGGTCAAATGTCAGCACCTAGGCAGGGCCCGGTGCAAAGAAGTGCCAAAGAGCAGGTCAATGTGAATGAATAAATCAATGCTGCCTCTTCTTCCTTGCCCAGAACCACCCTCCATACCTGCTCCTTTAACTTCTGAACCTTCATGTCCTGCCTCAGCCGCTCCAGCTGTTGGCTGGCATCTGCCAGCTCCTTCTGGGTCTGCAGCAGTGTCTCCAGGAGGGACACCCTCTCCTTCTCTGTTTCAAGCTGCATCTGTGGAGGGGTAGGAGGGCGAGGGCTTGTTGGGTTAGGGGTCACCATGCTCACCCACTAGGCCACAAGCACACGCCAGCTGCTCTAGGGCTCTTCTAACAAATGGGGTTGGGGCTGAGGGCGAAGGAAGGTCTGGACCCACTGACTGAGAGCCAGGAAGTACGAAGATTGCTGCTGGTTTGCAAGCTGACAGGATGTGGTAAACGACAGCCCTCCCTCAGGAAGTAGGACATACCGCCGGCCGTGCAGCTAACGGTACCGATCACCTGCTCACAGGGAGCAGAGTGGGAAGCTATACTCTCTTCTGGAAGCCCCTGCAGCACCACCCTCGGGGGTGGGAAAGGAAGTGGCCCAAGGTAGGGGGATCACAGGGTGGACGTGCAGCCCATTCCTCGCAGCTGCCCACCTGGCACAGGGCGCTCTCGGCCTCGGCCTGTTCTTCTGCCCTCTGTGTCCGCATGGCCTCCGTTTCTGCCTGCTGTTCCCTCAGCCTCGTTTCCAGCTCCATTTTCTCCCTCTCCAGGCTCTCCAGAGCCTTATCCAGTTCCTGCTGGTGCCAGGAGCGCTCTCTCTCCTGGTCGTACGAAGGAAGCACCGTTAGAGCCGCGGGGGTGAGGAGAGGAGGCACAAGGAGAGCCGGGTTGGGGCAAGAAGCCTACTGCTCACCAGCTGTGTGACCCTGGTGCCTCACGGGACAAGCCTGCTTCCTCATCTGCGAGGTGAGGCTAATCATCCTGCCTTGCCCATCTCGCCAAATTTTACGAGGATCAAATGAGATTTATTAAAAAAAAAATCAAATGATATAATACATGGAAAAGTGTTTTCTAAAGCACAACTGTCCTTCATATAAGCTACAAATACCTGTCATTTTAAAGCAAGCACATCATGGTTGGCGGCTGTAACAGCGAACTGAGGTGGCGGACTCGCTCTCTGCTGTCCCCCCTCCCCTGCTCAGGGTGACGGGGTTAGCCTCCCAAAAAGCCAGGCCGAGCCTGTCTCCTATAAGATACAAGAGTGTTTGGATGGGGCATCCCGGTCCTCCCAGAGGTCCATCAGTGACCGACACCTTCCCTGATCTCCTAGACGAATCCAGCCCCTCTATTAGGATCTCAGGATGGTGGTGAAGGGCACTGGAGCCAGGCTGCCTAGGTTACAGTCTTTACCCCAGTACTACTAGTGTGACCTCAGTTCATTTCTATCGCATCTCTGTGCCTCAGTTTCCTCATCTATAAAAACGGGGACAGGGAATTCCCTGGCGGTCCAGTGGTTAGAACTCTGCGTTTTCACTGCTGAGGGAGCAGGTTTGGTCCCTGGTCCGGGAACTAAGATCCCGCAAGCTGCACGGCGTGGCCTAAATAAATAAATAAATCCTGTGTAAAAAATAATAATAAAATTAAAAAAATTTTTTTTAAAAACTGAGGATAACAACAGGGTCCTCCTAGGGTTGTTCTCACGAGTGAAGAAAGTCGTGTAAAGTACTTTAAGTGGTGCTGAGCACCCAGAAAGCATTCAGGAGCCAATAGCTATCATCATCTTCATCACCTTTCCTTGAAAATGTTTGTAAGTCTGTAGTTATCCACGTTTAGTGGGAAGGCCTCTAGTGTTTCACCCCTTTCCAACATTGTCTTGTGCACTCTCCCCTCACTCGCTACACTCTGGCTGCACTGGCCTCCTTTCAGGTCCTGGAGGACACCACACACCTCCATTCCTTAAGGCCTTGACCCATGCTTTCCTTCTACTTGGACCGCTCTTCCCCCCTCACCGTCACTCATGGCTTAAATGACACTTCCTCATAGATGCCTTCCCAGACCATACGCTCAAAACGGTCCCGCTTTGTTCTTCTTCTTCTATCACCCAGTTCTTTTTCTTCATAGAACTTCCATCATCAGTTACTCATTTATGTATTAATTTATTTAATACCTATCTTCCCCCAAGACTTGAAGCTCCATCAGGAGAACCATGTCTACTTTGCTCTCTGCTGTATCCTCAATGCCAGCATCGTGCCTGGCAGACAGTAAGAACTCAGCATTGCTTGAATGAATCACATTTCAACTACTGGACTATTAAGATGCTTAAGAACAGTGATCTATAATACCACAGTTAATAGAACAGCTATGAATATCAAATCATACACTCTGGTTCAAAAAGCCAACTGTAAGAATATGGGAAAGATGAATTTAATAGTAGTTAAGTGTTAAAAAAAACAAAACAAAACTGACCTATTTGCTCAATATGAGTTAGAAGTGTGTTATGTCTACCAGAAGAGCTAATTCTGTGATGTCCAGGAAGTAACAGTCAAGCATTGCTGCCTAGTTTGTGGATCAGAATACTCTGCACACTGGTTCATGAGTGATGTGTATCATGCCTGGAGGAAAGCAACCATGTTGGTGAGGTATTTCAAGCAAATCTAAGGCTGATTTGTTTCAGGTAATAGATTTTGGCTCAACTTAAGGAATAATTTTCTAATAACTAGATCTATCTAAAAATAAATGGGCATTCCAATGGATGGAATACAACAGAAGCTAAGCAACCCTTGGAAGGGATATTGTAGAAGTGGACATAGCATAAATGCTAAGAAATGGTTAATCCCTGCTCTACCACTTCTTAACCAGGTAACCCTGAGTGACTTCTCTAAGTCTCAGTTTCCTCACTAGGTGGTTGTGTAGGCTATCTGAAATAACGTGACTAGCATTCAGCATGGTACCTGGCGTGGGAAAGTGTTCAGTAAGTAAGTATCCACTATCACTGCTATTAAAGGGGATTCAGACACTAGATGGAAGAATGGAGAATATAACCCCTAAGAGTTTTTCTAATTGGTAGGATTCCAGCACAAGGCAGGCACTGTTAAAACTAACAGACTCTCTGGGAATTCCCTGGCGGTCCAGTGGTTAGGACTCTGCCAAGGGCCTGGGTTCAATCCCTGGTCAGGGAACTAGGATCCTGCATGCTGTGTGGCATGGCCAAAAAACAAAAAACTAACAGACTCTCAAGAGTTATGAGGGCTTTCAACCCTTTCAATCAATAGGGAGATCATGAAGTCAGACAATCAGAAGTCAGGGGGATTATCTGACTGAGAAGAAAGGAAAAGATGCAAGAGACTTTCTCATGATTCAGGTGTGGCCATGAGATGGTCAGTTCCTTCCACAGATACCAAGTCTACGTCAGGTGGTAACACATCATTCAGAAGTTTTACAGCTTCTTTTACTTGTAGGGTTTTCAGTGGGTGGTATGCCTGATTCTTGCTGGGAAACTGAACTGCCTCTGGACACTGGTCATTCAATAAATATTTTGAAGTACCTACTATAATCTAGGCACATAATTCTAAAAAGAGGCAAACTTCTGGCTACCATCTTGCCAACAAGTCTGCCTTGTAATAACTATCAAATCACAAATACACACAAAGCACAAGTCAACTTCCATTTCCAGAAATCTGACAAACAAGCTCTCTGAACCCTCCACCTGTAAAAGGGCAAAACAAACTAACAAACAAAAAAATGCCAATTTAACTATTAAGTATATATTTTAATGTATCACTGAGCCAGCAGGAAAATAATGAAAATTTCATTGGAGCCAAAATCAAAGCAAGACTTGTGATCTAAAGAGGTAAATGAGCACAGAACAGGCTTTCCACTGGAGGTATTTACTATACCTAATAACCTTGAAATTCATTTTCTGGCTATGTGGGCAAAGAAAACAGAAAACAAAGGGTGGGGAGCCTGACAGGGGACATAAGGCTGGACCTCCAAAGGGCTATCTGGGGTGAGGAGACTATGGCATGTGGGCCAAACCTGGCCCCGTGAACTAAGAGTGGTTTTTATGTTTTTAATGGTTGATAAGAAGTCAAAAGAAGAATAAGACTTTGTGACATGTGAAAATTATATGAAATTCAGTTTCAGTGTCCATACATAAAGTTTTATTGGAACACAGCCATGCTCATTTACATACATGTCATTTACAGCTGCTTTTGCACTAGAGCGGCAGAGAAGAGTGAGTGTGACAGAGACTGTATGGTCTACAAGGCCCAGTGTGGCTCTTCAGAAGAACACCCACCCATCCCTGGGCTACAGTCCTCAGTAAATGGATAAACCTGAGAGAGGGAGAAAAGGGGAAGAAAAAGGGAGAGAGAAAAAGTGGGGGAGAGAGAAAACAAAACACTGTATAGAAGGGAATAGCAAGAAAATTTGTTTTAACCTTCACAAAGGGTTATATATATATATCACTTGAGAATTCATAACCATAAGCTGGTCTTCATGTGGATTCAGGGCTTGAATGTGGCCCAAAAACTTTAAACAGAAATTGTACTTTAAGGTGGTCCTGGGATGCTAGTCCTTCAGCTTCCTCAGAGAAGCAAAAGCAAATCTCTGAGGAAAATCTCCTTTGCCTCAGGCTTAAAAGGATTCCCACAGAAAAATTTCCAGAGAACATGAGTTCACAGTCAGGAATCACAAAACACATAGGGGCCAAGGTCATCAGTGACAGCCAAGGGAAACAACATATAACAGAGATCCAAAAAGATTTTAGGTGTTGGAATTATTAGACAGCATAAAAGTATGTTTCACGTGTTTAAAGAATAAAAGAGGGGACTGCAAATATAAATTAGGGAGAAGACACTAAAAAATGACCAAGAAGATTTGAAAAAATAACCAAACAGAATGTTGAGAAATAAAATATTTAATAAATAAAATTGAAAACTTGGTGAATAGACTATAAAGCAGATTAGACACAGTTGAAAAGGGAAATTAGTGAATAGAAGAGGGATCTGAAAAAACATCACCCAGAATACAGTGTAGAAAAAGTACACATGGAAAATGTAAGACAGAAAGTTAAGATACCTGAAGGTTATACCAAGTTCTAACATACAACTAATTAGAGGCTTCTCAATACCAACAACGGAATAATCAGTGTGCTGACAGAAAATAACGGTTACCTTAGAATTTGTACCTGAATTTCATACCCAGTGAAACTATCTTTCAAGAATAAATGTGGGGGCTTCCCTGGTGGCACAGTGGTTAGGAATCTGCCTGCCAATGCAGGGGACGCGGGTTCCAGCCCTGGTCCGGGAGGATCCCACATGCTGCGGAGCGACTGGGCCCGTGAGCCACAACTACTGAGCTCACGTGCCGCAACTACTGAAGCCCATGCGCCTGGAGCTGGTGCTCCGCAGCAGGAGAGGCCACCGCGGTGAGAGGCCCGCGCACCGCAGCAGAGAGTGGCCCCCGCTCGCCGCAACTAGGGAGAGCCCACACGCAGCAACGAAGACCCAATGCAGACAAAAATAAATAAATTTATTTTTTAAAAAAAGAATAAAAGTGGGAGGGATAAATTAGGAGTTTGGGATCAACATATATACCTACTATATATAAAATAGATAACAAAGACCTATTATATAGCACAGGGAACTATACTCAATACTTTGTAATAACTTATAAGGGAAAAGAATCTGCAAAAAAAATAGACATAATATATATGTATAACTGAATCACTTTGCTGTACACCTGAAACTAACACAACATTGCAAATCAACTATACTTCAATAAAAAAATAAAATTAAAGAGAGGAAAAAGCTATAAAAAAGAATAAAAGTAAAATAGACATTTTCAGACAATTAACTACCAACATACCCTCACCAAAGGAAATTCTACTTCAAGGAAAACAAATCCAAATAGAAAGCCTGACACGCAAGGAGGAATGGTGAGCAAAAAAAACCTCATAAAATTTTCAGTGTATCTAAACAATTATTGACTGTATAAGATAATCAAAACACATAATGTATGGTGTTAACAACTAGTAATAACTAAACACAATGACAAATACAGTTGATAGGTTGAGAGGAGTGAATGCAGGTAAAATGTTCTCTGGTCCTTGTGTCATTCAGGAAAAGGGTAAATATACTGATTAACTTGAGATTTTATTAAGTATGTATTTTAAAATATTAAAGAACAACTAGGGCTTCCCTGGTGGCGCAGTGGTTGAGAGCCTGCCTGCTAAGGCAGGGGACACGGGTTCGTGCCCCGGTCCGGGAAGATCCCACATGCCGCGGAGCAGCTAGGCCCGTGAGCCATGGCCTCTGAGCCTGTGCATCTGGCCCATGAGCCATGGCCTCTGAGCCTGTGCATCTGGAGCCTGTGCTCCGCAATGAGAGGCCACAACAGTGAATGGCCCACGTACCGCAAAAAAAAAAAAAAAAAAAAAAAAAAGAACAACTAAAAGAATAAAAAATAGAGTACATATCATCCAAAGTAGTAGAGAGAAAAAAAGAGGTGAGAAAAGAATACAATTTAATAATCTGATATAACCCTCTAAAAGAAGTTAAGAAAGGTGAATTCCCCTCCCCAAAAGGTGTAAAAAGGCAAGACAAATAGCATAAGATGGTGGAAATAAATCCAAATATGCCTATAATCACAATAAAAGCAAATGGACTAAATTAAATAATTAAAAGACAAAAGAAACACAGTTCTGAATTGGGCAATAATAGGTCCAAGGCATTCCTCTGCTCCCTTTATACCCTGGGGCCAGTTTATCAATCCTAAATCCCAAGATCCACTCTTAAGTCTCTATATATACAGAAACAACAACAACAATAATACCTAACACAAATATAGAGCTTACCTTATACGAGGAACTATTATTAGTGTTTTCCATATATCAACTCATTTACTGGCTAGAAGCTGGATTTTGCACCATGGTGACCAACCAGGCTAGTCCTGTTCAGACTTCACTTTTACAAGCAGGAATATCTGCTGCTGTCTGTCTCTCCCATCCCCTGGCCACAACCACCACCTACCCATTTCTCCTGGAGCCAGTTCACCTCCTCCTCATGGGCTGACTTCAGCTGCCGCAGGGCAGCCTGCTCCTCTTGCTCAGCCTGGGCCAGCTGTCTGGCTGCCGCATCCCGTGCCTGCTCAGCCCGGCTCCGTTCAGTGTCCAGTTCCAGCTGCAGGCACTTCACTTCCCCTAAGATGCCAGGGACAGGATCTTGTCTCTGAGCCTCTGCCCTCCATCCTTCACCCCTCTCCCCAGACCTCATGAGGAACTCCCATCTCAGAGGCCCTGGGCCTGGCTCTAATAGCTTTCCACTGTCTTCCTAGCTTTCAACAACCCTGTGGAATGAAGTGCGCCCATCCCAGTTGGGTTCTCACCTTGGATTACTTCCTTGGCTTGAGTGACGGTTTGAATCTGGACCTCCAGCTGCCCCTTGGTGACCTCTATCAGAGAATTTTGTTGCTGGGCCTCAAACAGACTGCTCTCCAGTAGCTCCTTGGCTGAGCTGTCAGGTTCAGGAATCGGGAGAGTTCTTACCCATCAAGCCCCTTCCTTAAGAGGAACTGGGTCCTAACTACTGGTCACTGAGAGAATTTGGGAGCCGGTGGGGGGGGCAATTACAAATTCATAACTCATTTAGGCCCCATATACTTTGGGCAAGGAACTTAGGTTGGCTCCCCCTTGCCTTGCAAAGCTCTCTCTGCCCTTGGCAGAACCAGATCTGGACCCTACCTGAGCCCCAGCAGTTGTTCAGAGAGGTCCTGCCGGTCCCGCTCCACAGCCTGCAGCCGCACCTCGAGAGCCGCTTTTTCCCGCGCTAGAGCCTCCTTCTCCTGGACTTCCCGGGCAAGCGCCTCTTCCTGTCGCTTTGCCTCCTGATGCAGCTGCTCCACCTGAGCTAAGGCTGCCTCCTGCTGGTGATGTGCCTGAGGGGAAGAACTGATGGGATACAGAGCGAGGCAGGATGCCCCCAGGGCTGCTATCACCAGATTAGGGCCATGGGTTCCTCAAGATTCTGGACCCAGCTCTGTGAGCCTTGAGCACTGCCCACTCACACCAAGTACCATTTATCTATTCCCCTGATCAACCCACAGAGTCCCCAGCCCAGGAAACATGCTCTCCTTTGAGCAATACCCTGTGCTATGCTGCAAGAGATCTACCTCTAAGGAGCTTTTAGTCTTAAGGAGAGGTAAGACACACACATTAATACCAGGAAGAAAGTGATCAGTGCCCTGAGAAAAAGGCTCTGGGAAGGGAGATTATGTATAATTACTAGGGCAATGAGAAGCTTGGTAGAGAAGAAAGATGACCTTTGAGTTGGGGCACTGGTTCAGAAAAAACTCACTGAGCCCCTTGCTATGTGTTACACACTGGACTAAAAGCTGGAGTTATAAAAACAAGTAAGACATAGTCTTGCCTTCAAGGAGCTTTTGGTCTAATGGTGGAGACACATAAAAACAGATAATTATAATATAGTATGAAGGGTGTGGTGGTTGAATAAATACGATGTATTATCAGAAAACACAGGAGAGGCATCTAATTCAAACTGATGGATGTGACACAGTAGAAAATCAGTGAAGGATTCCTCTAGGAATTCTTTTTAAAAAACTGGAAGACATACCCAAAACTAGTAACACTGGTCATTTCTAGGAAATGAGATTTTCCCTTCCTGAATCATTTCTGTAGTGTTTTCATTTTTTACAGTGAGCATGTATGTACAATGAGCATGTACAGTGAGCATCCTTAATGGGATGGTAGCAGTTTTGTCTTCTCACCTCGCTTAGTTTCTCTTGAATTTCTTCCTTCTCGTCTTGCATGCCCCTGAGATCTGCCTGCAGCTCAGTCCTGGTCTCCTCCGCTTTCTGCAGCTGAGCCTCCAGGTGGGTGTTCTTTTCCCAAAGGGCTTCCCTGTTCCTCTCGGCCTCTGTCAGGCCCACCTGCAAAGTGTTTCTCGCCTGCTCTGCTGCTTCCATCCTCCTGCACACAGACTGGTTCTCCTGTTCTAACTACTGGCCAAAAAGGGAAGGACAAAGGGTTACGGTTTAGAGATGAAGTGCTGAGACAGAAATCCAAGTGAGATATGAATCTGTTCTCCACAGATGAACACAGGAGTGCTTACGAGAGAGGAGGACTATGCACACATTTGGTCTGGGGTCTTTACTCCAGGTACTAGATGGGTTGATGCTGGGGACAGAGAGAAAAAAGGCAAAATCCTGCTCTTAAAGAATTCAGAATAAGGGAACATACAACATTTCTGGGGCTCAAGGGAATGGGGTAGTGAAGAGACGTGTTAAATTTGTAACCTCTAGAGAAGATTCTGAGACTTGGGCTCTTCAACAGATCCTTTTCTGTGATTGCTGTTATCTCATACAACAGGATTAAAACCCAGTCTTCCTTCCAGAGGACATGGGCCTAGCCCTGATGATTTTACCCTAAAGCCCAAAGGTAGTTCTGCTGTAGATGTGGGAGAGGTCTAATTTTAATGGCTGAGCCCGGGCCTTGTAATCTTTGCTCTCCTTTGCACTATAAATATTCCTTTTGCTCATTCCAGGATTACAATTGGGAGCTGATCTGTCTTGGGCTGATCCATTGAAGAACTGTTCCTTGTTACAGGCATCAGCTTTGTCTGTCTCTCCCATGCCCTCAGTCGGGGCCCAGCCCTACCCTGTGGATCAGAGAAATCCTTGCTCACCTGGAGAAGCTGCTGGTTCAGCCCAACTTTGTCTAAGGCCAAAGCCTCATTTAAGGCACTGAGTTTGACAGCTGCAGCCCGAAGATCAGCTACCTCAGCCTTCAGGCTGTTCTCAGAACTCGACAGCTCCACAATAGACTGTTCTGCCTAAAAGCAGAGAGTTAAAGAGTTTCATTTTCCAGTTTTCCTGCAACAGTGAACAGCTCACATCCCCAACATCTGCCGCTTTACTTGTACAGAGATCAGTTAACACTTCATTCCTTCCCTTACATTCTGAACAACTTCTCCCTTCATTTATTCATTCACTTACCCATTCATTCGTTGAAGAGTAAGAGAGGAACTCACATTACAGAGGCACAGACATCAGGATGTACAAACAACTACAACTGTGGTGACACCATAGCCAATGTAAGCACAAAGTGCTCTGGGAACTCAAAGCATTAATTCAATTTGAGAGAATCAAAAATGCTTGGTAGGGCCTCCCTCGTGGCGCAGTGGTTGCGCGTCCGCCTGCCGATGCAGGGGAACCGGGTTCGCGCCCCGGTATGGGAGGATCCCACATGCCGCGGAACGGCTGGGCCCGTGAGCCATGGCCGCTGAGCCTGGGGCCCGTGAGCCATGGCCGCGGAGCCTGCGCGTCCGGAGCCTGTGCTCCGCAACGGGAGAGGCCACAACAGAGGAAGGCCCGCATACCACAAAAAAAAAAAAAAAAAAAAATGCTTGGTAGAAGAGTCGACAGTTAAGTTGGGTATTGAGAGATGAGGAACAGTTTGCGGTTAAAAGGGGAGGAAAGAAGCAGTCCAGGCAAAGGGAAAAGTACATACAAAGTATTAAAATCACGAAAGAACGGGTAAAACTGAGAATGCAATTAGTGCTATGTGGCAGGAATGAAGGTATATGAGGTGTTAGGCCAGGGATCTGGAGTGAAGAGGAGGCTAGAAACAGTTCGGGGCAGGTGCCAGAGGGCTTTGAATGTGGTACCAAGGAGCTGGGAAGCCAATGAATGGTTTTAGGAAAGAGACTGACATGACCAGATTTACACTTTAGAAAACCATTCTAATTCCAATACAGAGAGTCTGTTTGGAGGGACAGAACCCAAAAGCAGAAACTAGGCATTGAGGCAAGAAACAGGAAGGGCCATGACTTGCAGGATGAAGAACGAGGCAGGCTTCGCGCCTTTTTCCTGGAGACACAACTTTCCAAGCTGCCCGCCCCACCCAGCCAGCGAGGGGGAGGCCCACGCACCCTGGCCAGTGCGGCGGTCACTTCTGTTTGCTCTTGTCTCAGCAACTCCCCTTCCAGGCGACTGGACTCCAGGGCTTCCCGAAGGGTGATCAGTTCACTGAGTGACTCTGACTGTTTGGCTTCCAGGCCCGCCAGCGTCTCCTGACTAAGACGGGAAAGAGAAGGGGGCTAGAGGAAATCTCAGGGAGTGGCCACACCCCAAAAGATAACAGGAATGTAATTGCTTTTGCAATGCAAAAGAATGAAGGTGGTCTCTAAAAACTGATAAGGAGAGGTCTCCAAGACACATAACATGAAAAAAGCAAGGGGCAGAACAGTATATGTGGTGCACTATCTTTTATGCAAGAAATTGGGGGAAATAAGGATATATGCATATATTGCATAAAGCAGCACTAGACATATTAATAAGAAATTAATTTAAATGGTTACAAACAGAAGGAAGGAATATGGGATGAATGAAGCAGAGGGAAGTAGTACTTTCTCTTTGCATACCTTTTAAAATAGTTTTGACTTTTGAATCATACAAATATTAATAAATGTATTATCGAGTCACACAAATTAAATTTAAAAACATGAAACTATTTTTGTGGATTGTCTCTCCTTTTCCTTAGTAGAGGGGAGACCACTCCTTGTGCAAGTCATGATCCTTAGAGCAGTCATTCAAGATTCCATCACTCGTGCCTATCAGGCAGAAGGAGCTAGGGAGCAGGTGAGGAGGGGATGCATCAAAGATGAAGAAGATACAGGGACTTTCCTGGTGGTCCAGTGGTAAAGAATCCACCTTCTAATGCAGGGGACGCGGGTTCGATTCCTGGTCAGGGAACTAAGATCCCACATGCCGTGGGGCAACTAAGCCTGCGTGCCACAACTACTGAGCCTGCATGCCTCAAATAGAGAGCCCGCGTGCCACAAACTATAGAGCCCACATGCTCTGGAGCCTGTGCGCCACAACTGGAGGGAGAAAACCCGCACACCACAACTAGAGAGAAGCCCGGGCGCCACAACAAAAGATCCCGCATGCCGCAACTAAGACATGATGCAGCCGAAAATAAAATAAACAAATAAATTTAAAAAAAAAAAAAAAAAAAAAAAGAAGATACAGCCCCTGCTACCAGGTATCGAAGACCTACCATATGCCAGGCTCTGTGCTGGCATTTTGCAAAACACTGCTTTAATCTCCCCAAAGACCCTTCAACGGAAATATTAGCCCCATTTTACAAATAATCTGTCCAAGTGGCAGAGCCATAATTTAAACCAAGCTTCTTCCCAGCTCTAAAGTCCTTGCTTTTTCTATGACATAGTATCGGGGAATCTACAAATGAGCTGGGTCCCTCTACTCTGGAATTCCCTTCCTTGACCAGCTCACTTCCCATTACTTCCCAGGATCAGTCCTACACTTTGGCCAGCCCGGCCTGCTCTGAACATGCCACGAACGTTCCTGACTCCTTTTCTTTGCTAATCTGTTCCTTTAGCCCTTGTCCCACTCTCTACCAATCAAAATATGTCAAGCCCCAGCTCAACCGCTACCCTCTCCTCCATGAAGCTTTCAATAATTAACTGTTACTCCTATTCTCCCAGAGGACCTAGCTTGAAGCTCTTTTTTTTTTTTTTTTTTTTTTTTTTTTTTTTTTTGTGGTACGCGTGCCTCTCACTGCCGTGGCCCCTCCCGTTGTGGAGCACTGGCTCCGGACGCGCAGGCTCAGCGGCCATGGCTCACGGGCCCAGCCGCTCCGCGGCATGTGGGATCTTCCCGGACCGGGGCACGAACCCGTGTACCCTGCATCGGCAGGCGGATTCTCAATCACTGCGCCACCAGGGAAGCCGAAGCTCTTTTTTTAGCTCATACTTCATCTGGCCACGGTTTACTTGTCTGACTTCCCCATTACACTGCAAACTGCTTGAGATCAGAGCCTGTGTCCTATTTATTTCTGTACCCCCCACGGGGCCTCGGCCCTTCTGGGTGTTCAGCAATGCTTGGATGAACTTTCTGTTTTCATCCTTCTGCAAAGGACGGAGCAGTAAGCTAATCTGAACCCACCGAACACCAGGCTTCAATTTACTCCACTTTCTCAGAAGGGGGAGGGGGGAGGGACTGTCACAAGCACGCACAGGCGCTCCCGTTCACGGATGGCCAGGTGCAGCTCCTCCTGCTGCCCCTCCTTCTCGCCCTGAGCAGAGTCGCCCTGAAGCTGAAGCTCCATGTTTGTCCTCCGCAGTCGCCACGCCTCCTGCTCCAGCACCTCCAGCTGCTGCTGCAGCTCCTCCCGGGTCTTCTGCAGGAGCTCTCGCTCCCTGGAAGGAGACCAGACATGAGCAGAAAGCCTGGAACCTAAAAGCCCTCCTGGAAGCAGACAGTACAGGGTCAAAGGAGAGAGGTTTATGCTTCCTTTAAATATCTCATCTTCCCTTTTGAGCAGGAAACTTTTTTTTATCATCACAAAGACCCAAAACTGAGTGAGCAGGAACTAGCAGAACACAAAGCAAGGCAGCCCTGAGCAGCTCTAGGTCTAGGGAAGAACAGGGTCAGCCAGCCAAACACATGGGCTGGGCGAGGACTGAGCCTGAGAGGAAGGGGGGGATGAACAGCTCCCGCTCACCTGCTGAGGGAGTCCACCTCCCCCTGCAGGTCCACGGTCTGCCCTGCCAGGGTGTCCCGCTCCCCGGTGAGCTGCTGTAGCCGCTGTCTCAGGGCCTCACCCTCTTCCTCCCACTGATGATGCTGCTGCTGCAAGGAGCTCACAGCTTCTTGGCAGCCTGACAGCTGCTGCCTTAGGTCCTGCAGAGGGAGAGCATCAGAAGTGAGGTGGTAAACAAGAGCGCAGGGCAGAGGAGGGATGTCATAAGCCTGAAAGTAGGGCTGAGCAAGGGGGTTGGGGGCTGGTGCAACAAACGGAAGCTAAGAAAAGAGATGAGACCAGTCGAGGAGACAGAGCATCAGAGATGACTGGGTTCTGTGGCTCCCAGAGTCCAGCATCTTCAAATGTAAAATGGTGGGGGTGGTAAGTGTGGCTGGGACCCTTAGAATTGGGGAACGCTTACCCACACTCCCCTGGGGCTCTACTTTGCACAGCACTGTGTAAAGACTGCATCAAAGTGGAGCGTGCCAGTGGCACGGAGAGTGTGCCTGCTCCCCACGAGCACAACTGGGCAGACACAGAGATTCTAATGGGCACTTTGGGGTGTTGACAAAACACCTTGTGACTGGTCAACGTAGCAAAAGGGGCAATCTGGGCTAGGAGGGTAGCTGGGACCTTAGTCAGTTTAGACACCAATCCCTGTGGCTGAGGAGGAGTGCTGGGGTTCTCACCTGCACAGCCTGGCGTCTCTGAGTCAGCACTGAACGCACCAGAGAAAGAGCCTTGTCTGGCTGCTGGGAATCGAACCGGGAGGAGAAGCCACCAGGGTCCAACTCCAAGGAGCTCTCATGACCAGAGCCTTGGGCCATATTGTCCTCTTCTTCTACCATGGCCTGAAATCCAACACAGCAGGGTCACCATCCTACTGACCAAGGCCTAGAATCCATGTAGAGGACTAACATGCCAGCCTGGACAAACCTGATGTTTTCTCTCAGGTCCTCTCCCTGGGGGGTGGGAGGAGGGTATCCTAAGAGCAAAAAAGGTTGGTTCCTTCAACTCCTCAAACCAACCCTTCCCCTTCGGTCACCCAAACCTAGAATGAACAACAAGACTAGCACCCCTTGAACACCCAAGGAATAAATGAAGGAAGAAGAGGTTGCTGAGGTAGCAAAGGCCAGAATCCAGCCGCTGCCTGAGAACTGCAGCTAGCAGTAAGAAAGAGGGCGTTTCAGCAGGCAGTGCCAACACACGAAAGCTTAGCTACTCCTTAGGGTTCCAGTCTTCAAATATACTCAGACAATTCCTCCCCACAAGACCCTAAGTCCAGACTCCTCTAGGCACACCTGAGAGGACGGGGAGGTCTGGGGAGGGCGAGGCTGGACCGGTTACTGTGAACCGGAGGCTTACCAGTACCTGGGTTATGTCCTTGATCATTTGCTGTAAAGAAAGCTTCTCCTCTTGGGCATTCCTACTTAGAGATGCCTCGTGTTCCATTAATTCTGCGTGATTGGCCTCCTGGACAGGGAACCAAATAGAGCCTATAAGCCAAACTCTCAGAAGAGAATTTATCATTCCAGGCCCCAAATGAACCAGAGTCTCATTCTGTCTATTCTGTCAATCCCACTTTTCCCCTGACCACATGTGAATGCTAACACTGTCCCAGGATTCTGAAGACAATGTGATGTGGTGATTAAGAATTCAGATTAAGGGATTAAGAGCTCCAAAACAGATTGCCTAGATAACAGTTCTTGCTCTATCACTTACTAGCTTGGTAACCTTAGGCAACTCCTTCTTTGAGCTTCCTTCTCTTTAAAATAGGAATAAGGGACTTCCCCGGTGGTGCAGTGGTTAAGAATCCCCCTGCCAATGCAGGGGACAAGGGTTCGAGCCCCGGTCTGGAAAGATCCCACACGCCGCGGAGCAACTAAGCCCATGTGCCACAACTACTGAAGCCTAAGCACCTAGACCCTGTGCTCCGCAACAAGAGAAGGCACTGCAATGAGAAGCCCGTGCACCGCAATGAAGAGTAGCCCCCACTTGCTGCAACTAGAGAAAGCCCGTGCGCAGCAATGAAGACCCAACGCAGCCAAAAATTTTTTTAAAAATGGAAAAACTTAAAAAAAAAAAAAAAGGAATAATTAACAGCAACTACTTCATAGATTTGTTTTGAGGCTTGAATGAAAAAACTGCATGTCAATTACTCAACACAGTGTCTGTCACAAAGCAAATGTTCATTAAATGTGAGCTATCATTGGATGAAGGATGGCTGCTGTCTCTGAACAGCAAATTGGCACTTGAGACTTAAGGCAAGAGGAACTTCTAGCCCCAAGGCCAGCAATAAATTTGAACTCTCAAAATGTCCCCTCCTCCTTCCTACCTTATTGTGCTAGTGAAGGCTTAAAGACGCAGATTTGCAGCTATGTTTTTTTTTTTGGCCTATACAAAATTTGAACCAACATTTGTAAATGGAGAGATTTTTCTGAGCTGAGAAATTCATAAAAATTCATAAAAATCTGAATTTCTGGCTTCTCTCAAAAAGTCAACATATGGGCCACACCAGCCCCCATCCCTACATGGCAATAATTTACTGAAGTTGAATAGTGGATGCCTCCTCCAGATGGGACATATATTCTTCAGGGTCCTGCAGTCCTCACTACTCCTCACTGTTTCCTAACTATTGAGATCAAGTGTTCCCTGTTATACTGAAAACTAAATATGACAGCACTGAAAAATCAGAATTCTTACAGCTGAACCCACTTCATTCATTTATATTACTTGGGCCCTGCGGACATCTGAATTTGCAAATTCCTGAACAAAAAGAAACCAAAAAGGCATAAGCATGTCTAGCTCCCAGCTGATCCTAGCTTGGATGAGAAGACTAGGGATATGTATGTGGATAGGGGGTGCAGGATTTGCCTAAAATCAGAGATCTGAAAATCCCTAGAGATGAAAGGAAACGTGCAATCAAGCCAGAGGTTCTAACGTCCAACCTTAGAGAATCCCTTTGATAACATCCCTGGCAGATGTTAAGCCAGTGACACAAACCTCACTCCTTCACAAGACAGACTGTTCAACTACCGAGCAGCTCCAGCTGCTCTACCACCCTGTAACTTCCAGTCACTGGCAGTGATTGTGCCCCCCTGGCAAACATTAAACAAGTCAACTCTCTTCCCTGGTGTCAGTCCTTCAGTTATGTGAAGGCAGCCATCATGTCCTCCTCAAGTCCTCCTTCTCCACGCTAACCACATTCATGCTCCTCAGGTGTTTCCCGTATGACTAGGTTTTGAATCTCTCCAAACATCCCCCCCTCCTACTTGGCTAGTGTGCCCCTTCATGTGTGTCTCACTAGCTCGGAGGAGGACACACTGCATGCATGCACTGCTGTAGTTTCCCTAGGAACAGAGTGGGGACAGTAGACAGCTAATGTTTATTAAATGGATAAATGAATGAGTTAATTAATTTTCAGATTCAACCAAAATTAATTTTTTAGCTTTAGGGGATTTCATCAAGGAACATTTAACTAGTATCCTGCACTCTCTGTCCATAAAGGACAGGAATCTACAGGTCCACTCCCAACTCTCCCAGAACAAAGGATCACGTACCAGGATCTCCATTGTCTCTCTCAGAGCCTTTACCATCTTTTCATAATCTTCATTTTGCTTCTGAGACTGGGTCAGTAGGGCAGAGAGCTCGGTCACCCTGAAGACAAGAGCACAGCACAGTTACCTGGGCACCCACTGATGTGGACAGAGCTATGCAGCACACCCTAACCCAAGCCAGACACCCCAACTGTCACACCCCCAGAGTCCCTTGGGTGCCCCCAGCCCCTGCACTCCCTGAATACATGATGCTATAGCCTTGAACTCGGGGAGGGGGAGCCAAAAGCCACTCAGATGCATGCAGGGATTTACCACATCTCAAGACTGGAACACGTGTTTGGGGGCCCGAGAGCTGAAGGAAAGCCCTGGACCAGGCCCTTCCAGACCCCGCTTGATCTTGAAGTCAAGCACCCTGAAGCCAACAAGAACATCAGAATTGCCACATGGGATAGTCCCAAGGTCCCTCAAGCCCAAGGTTCTAACTCTGATAGAGAAAAAGGAGGGGCGAATTGGGAAAGATTATGGTCAACCTCCCTGATACTAACCTCAAAGTTCAGGGAAATCACCAGGCATCTTTATCACCTAACACCATATCCTGGAGCTCAGTACCTGGTGTTATATAGGTAGCTAAATAAATATTTCTTGAATGAAGTTATCAAGGAGCTTAATTTTTTATTTCAAAGTCTTCATAACTTTATTCTGTATCATCTTTAAGAGCTTTAACTCACTGTGTGGTCATTCATTTAGTTATTGTATGATTCAACAAACATTTACTAAGTGTCTACTATATCGCTGGTGAAGTGCAAAGCACTAGAACACAAAATTTACTAAGACATGGTCTCCGTCCTTGTGCTTCCCAGTGCCTTCACAACCCAAACAAACTGCAATTTACATACACCACCAATAGGTGGTGACACTACCCTAGCCATGGGGTATAAACTGAACTTTGCCCCAAGATTCAAATGGAGCTCTTTGCTTATGTCCCTGCCCTTCTTATCATTTTAAAAAAATCTATTTTATTATAATCCAAAAAATAAAAGAGCCTAACCAAAAAAACCCAAAACAACACTAAATAATCAACAAGATCAATGCTGTAACAAGCACATCAAAAGACCACAGGGGGGACTTCCCTGGTGGCGCAGTGGTTAAGAATCTGCCTGCCAATGCAGGGGACACGGGTTCGAGCCCAGGTCCAGGAAGATCCCAGATGCCGCGGAGCAACTAAGCCTGTGTGAAACTCCTGGGCCTGCGTTCTGGAGCCCGTGAGCCACAACAACTGAGCCCACGTGCCACAACTACTGAAGCCCGTGTGCCTAGAGCCCACGCTCTGCAACAAGAGAAGACACCACAATGAGAATCCCGCGCTCCGCAACGAACAGTAGCCTCGCTCGCCGCAACCAGAGAAAGCCTGCGTGCAGCAATGAAGACCCAACGCAGCCAAAAATAAATAAATAAAATAAAGTTAAAAAAAAAACAACAAACCTAAATGTGAGAAGTAAAAACGTACTTCTTATGTAATCTTTTTAATTCCTGCTTCTGTCTTGAACTCTTTTTTATTCTTTAGTAGATTGTCAAATTAAATTGAGACTTTCAGGTGATTGTCCCTCACCTTGCCTTTTGTTAGAGCTCCTATATCTCTTCTCATATTTGTGTTTGTCTTCCTGGGTGGACTGGAGCTGCAACTGAGCTGGATTTCTGATTCCTGATTTCCAGCACAGTGCCTTACTGACGGTGCTCACTAATGGTTTGTTGAATGAATTAATGTGAAATTTAAAAACAAACTCTGCCATCCCCAGAGGAGTGGAGGGAAGATTTGGGCATGGGTCATAAAAGCCAGTGAGCCCACGTGCCACAACTACTGAAGCCTGCGTGCCTAGAGCCCATGCTCTGCAGCAAGAGAAGCCACCGCAATGAGAAGCCCGTGCACCGCAACGAAGAGTAGTCCCCACTCGCTGCAACTAGAGAAAGCCCGCGCGCAGCAACGAAGACCCAACGCAGCCAAAAATAAATAAATAAATAAATTTATTATTTTTTTAAATGTATATAACAACAAAAAAAAGACCATATGGGGGCACAGTAATGTAACAGGCTATCAAGGTCATAGAAGAGGTGACATTTAACTATGCCTTAAAGGATAAGGCAGAGAGAGAAGGGAGAGAGGCATTCCAGGCTAAGGCCAGCATCTACAAAGGCAGGGAACATGGAAGAACTTGGCTGTTCTGGGAATGGCAAATAGTTTGGTGTTGATAGAGGAGAGTCACAGCCAGCTCTGTAAGTCAACAGGAGAGCAACTGAGCTGCAGGATAGTCTGAGGGCAGAGGGCAGTGACACGGCCCCAGCTGTGGCACTGGGTTTCAAACTAGACTCCCTCTGGCACATCTCCTTCCCCTCTTGTGGGAGGAATGCTCTTCACATCTCCCCCACCTATCTTGACTCCCTAAAGGAGTCAACTTTCTCTTAGCGAACCCCTCCTAGGACCCAGGCCATCTCACCGATCCTGAAGCTCAGCCTTCTCCAGATGCCCTTGACTCTTCAGCTGTGTTAACTCCTGACTCCTTTCATGGGCTTCCTTCTCCAGCTCCTGGGTCCTGGCTAGTAGCAGCATCAACTGCGATGGCTCGCTCCCATTCAGTCTCCCAGATCCATCAGATTCCCGAGACTGTGGTGCTCCCACAGTCAAGCGCAGACAACAGGTCAACAGGGAACCTGAAAGCCTCACATGCTCAGCCTTGAGCTCCGTCAGGTCTCTGAGTACAAGCAAAGAAAGAGCAGACTCCAACAGGGACCAGGAACAGGAAAGGGAGCATGGAGGTCAGGCCCAGGGAAGCCTGAGGAGCAGGTCTGGGAAAAGTCGTCTCAATCCAACAATCCAACAATTCCAACC
Organism: Physeter macrocephalus; assembly: GCF_002837175.3. Lineage (NCBI taxonomy): Eukaryota > Metazoa > Chordata > Mammalia > Artiodactyla > Physeteridae > Physeter > Physeter macrocephalus. The sequence goes on from NC_041227.1 coordinate 22,155,259, forward strand.
CTCCCCACCAACTCTCCACCCCTGCCTTTGCCCCACAACCTGATTCCCTTCTATAGCAGCCCACTGTCATGCGAATAGAGTTGGTAGGGGCAAACCTCCTCCCGTCATACCTCCACACTGACCTGTCAGTGGCTGACTTCATTTCCAGGAAGTGGCGACGGAAGGTCACCACCTCCCGCCACAGACTGAGAAGGCGACCATGCTCCCCTTTCAGGTAGCCCTTGAAGAACTGTGTGTTCAGAAACCCAGGTCATATCAAAGGGCAGAGGACATCTTTTGCCAACACAGGAGTCTTGGATTCCTCCTGACTATTGGGGGGAAGTGGAGGGACTTAAAGGAGATAGCTTATGAATGGGTGTCTCTGTACAGGCGATGCTGAAGTGTTTAATAAAGTTAGCAGTGGGATCCAAGAGCTCAAAGGGCCTAGGATGGTATATGGCCTTCTTTGAGCTAGATTAGAAAAGGATAAACAGTAGCTGCTCAACAAATGGGAGCTATTACCATCATCACCACAGACTTATAATGAGGATTAAATGATATAACATATGTAAATCACCTAACATAATGCCTGACACAGAGCAACAGCCCAGGAAACATTAGTTTCCTTTAACTGGGATCTGAAAATTTCTTCCCTATTTAATTTCAATAGCTACCTCCTTAGCATCTATCTAGATTGCAGACTTCCAGATGAGGAGGGTCAGTAAACTTTAAGATCCATCTAAAACCTATGCAGGAACAGAGCTGCTTTGAGTGTCATGCTACCTGCCAGCAAAACCCTGCCTGGGCAGGTGAGGACAGAACTAAGGTGACAGCCCAAGCAGGGCAGAGCTGCCAGCATGAGCGGTAAGGACGGCCAGAGACTTTAACAACAGCTCAGTTTCCATCCAAGCCTGAAGTTAACCCCTTCCAGCACTGACCAGGCAGTGCCCAGACTGCAAGTCCTCCTCTCACCATTCCTGCCCACTGTTTCTCTTACCTCCTGCTCCATGTGCCACTGGCTCTCCTTCCTCATTAGCTCATCCCGGGCCCGGCTCCAGTCTACTGTCAATTTTTCCACATCTTCCCGAAGCGCTTTATTCACCACGTCAGCTTTTTCCATGTGCAGCCGAAGCTGGGTGTTCACCTCCGCTAGACTCTCACACCTGCACTGGGGAGGGGTAGGAGCAAGTACTAAACAAAGGTCTGAGCCAACCCTTGGACCTCTTGGAGTAAGATGACAACCACTGGAACTTTCCATTGCCAGGAACTGGAGGGCTAAGGCTGAAGTCCTTGGTTCTAATCCATGTTAGCCCTCGAGACAGAGGTTTTCCATCAACCTTCTCTACCCTCCTGCCAACCACCCAGGCCAGAAAGTTGGGGCCCGTCACCTCTGTTGCTCCTCCTCCAATCGGGTTAGCAGCTGTTCCAGGTTTGGCTCCTCCACACTTTCCCACCTCTGAGGGACCGGTCCCTTAGCCAGACAAAAGCAAGCTTTCTTTGTTTACCTCCAAAGAGAACATCCCACAGACCAATTCCCTGATGCCCCCTTCTACTGCAGCCTGCTTATTTTTTTTTTAAGTTCATCCGTTTATTTTATTTTTATTTTTGGCCACGCCAAGCAGCTTGTGGGATCTTAGCCCCCCCAACCAGGGATAACCCCACCACCACCCCCCAGCAGTGAAAGCGCAGAGTCCTAACCACTGGACTGCCAAGGAATTCCCCAGCTTTCTTTTTATTCTTTCTCCCCTTTGTTAGCAATATGTCTCTTTTCTCAATCACTGCATTCTGCAAGTAAACCCACTGCATCCCTCTCTCCAAATGTAAACCAGTGACTTCTCCTGAAAGATGGCATTTGGTAGTGAAAAGAACTTCTGACCTAAGAAGTATAAAATACAGCTTTCACTAATGGTCTTGGCTTCTACTACACTAATTTTTGGACCTTGGGAAGTTATAACTTCTCTAGGTCACAAAGTCTTCAGCTCCAAAATGAAGGTGATATCATTCCCCTGAGAAAGTTGCTTTGCAGGTTAAGTGACGTAATTCTATGACAATGCCTAAGGGTGCCTGACCTAGATAGAACGGTACATAGTTAAGTCTCGTCCTTTCCTTCCTCTGAGAGAACTCTTCTGAGGGTAATGTGAGAAGATGCTGAGAGGGAGCTGGAAGAAAGGCAGATAGGTCTTTGAAAGCCAGTTCTACCCATCCCACAGCACAAAGAAATCTCTCTGCCACAAACACAGTTTTTTCAGGCCTGCAAAGGCACACATCTCTCCAAGACAGATAAACACTGACACCTCCTGGAGGAAAAATGCATCTCTTCTCAAGGATTCCACACCCCTTCCAATCTGGTAATATTAAGTCTCCTAAAGCTCATTTTGTCCTTAGAGAGCCAAGGGTTGGAGTCTGATGGGGCAGGAATAGCTAGGTCCTGTGAAGGTATCTGATGAAGCTCTCAGGGGCTGACGAAAGAGAGGCTTCTTCCAAATACCACCTTATCACACTCCAGCCTCCCTCAGTCAGCAAATGAGGCCTAACTATACTCCCTGGGGGCTCAGGAGGAGCACAGAAGAGCCTCACTCACCCCAGTGGCTTCCAGCCGCTTCTCCAGCTCTTGGCACCAGCTCCGGTACTGCAACACCTGAGGCAAACAGAGAAGGACATGGCAATGGGCATGGCTGGTACCAACAGTCCAAAGCAAAGGTCCCCAAGGGTCGTGGGCAAACGCACTGTGAATGAGACTGGGTGATGACAGTGAAGTGAGGCCATAACATCTTACAGTTTCCATTTGGTCATTTAATCATATGTTCTCTACAGCTCTTGTATTGGAGAAGGAAGTTCATGGGCTTTGGAACCAGAAAACCTAGGATCAGGTCCTGGCTCTAGACTAGGAGAGCAAACCTAGACAACTAACTTAACCCTCATGAAGGTCACCTTTGAAAGGGACATCATAGATGGCTGGTGGAGAGGTTGTAGACATCAAAGGAGAGCTGTTTAGGACATTCCCACCACGTGGCTCCATCTTCTGCAAACCTCACCCCGCTTCAGTCCCCAGCCCCAAGTGTTCTCCTCTTTCCCCTTCCTGAAAGGGCAGCTGCCTCACCTTGGCCTGCAGCTTTCTCACGAGGGTTGCTTGCCTCTGCTGAGCCTCCTGGGAGTTCTTCAGCTTCCGCCAGGAGGCTGCTTGGTTCTCTGCCATCTGCTGCTGTAGCGCCAGCACTTGTTCCTCCAGCACCAGCTGCAGTGACCGGGGCTTCATATTGTTCAACCCAGGGCCCCCTGTCTCCATGCGGGCACCAGACAGTAAGTCCACAGGTCCCTATGCAGCCAGAGGCTGTTTGCTCCCAGCAGGCTCTCTAATCATTGCTGTGTCCCTTGGACCTCCTCTTGAGCTGGGGACTAAAGCACACAGTGGAGTTGAAAGAACTCCCTAGATGACTCAAATTTATTCATCAAATACTCATTAAGTCTGGTAAAATTGGGTTGGACAAAGTACAGTACTCCTCAGAGCTTTTCAAATACTAAGATGGACCTAATCTCTAAAGGGTGGGGGACGTGATGATCATCATTTCCCAAATTTATTGGACCATGACACAAGCTCACAGGACTAGTGTTTCCTGGCATGACTTTCTTAACTCTGCACTCGACCAAGAGCTCCTAGTTTACCATTGCATCCCTAGTGCCTGGCACACTGCCTAATAAACATCTGCTGAATGAATAACTGAAGGTGATTTTAGGCTAGCAGGGGAGATGGACACGATTACAATACAATGTGGTCTGTGCAGTAATAACAGAGACATCACAGGATAGTATGGGAAGACAACAGAAGGACATTTAACCCAACCTGGGGGGCTGTGAACAGTGAATCATCATCATCATAATTAATACTTGTTAAGTGCTTCTATGGGTCAGTCACTTGAAGTGCTTTACACATACCATGTCATTTTGGCATCACAAGAATCTTGAAACCTTCCAATGCTTTCCTATCATACTTCAGCATTGGTACTATTTTAACTCTTTATGTATGGATGAGGAAACTGAGGCTTACAAAGGCTAAGCCTTAGTTGAGAAATCAGAAAGGTTAAACAATTTGTCCTAGTTCATACAGTTGGCATTTGGTTGACTAGGGATTTGAATAAAAGCAATCTGACTCTCTGTCAGAGAGTAGCAGGCATTTCAGGCAGGGGAACCAAAACACAGAGGGAAGAAGGAACCAGCTTCAGCAGGATGGCAAACCCTCCTCATCCACCAGGAGATGGGCCAGAACAGGGCAATGGGGGCAGGTGAGGGAGGCCAGCCTAACCAGTGACTTCAGAGACACCCAGGAGACGGGGAGGCAAGATGATCAAGAGTTTGGGGTGCTAGTCCAAGTTCTGTCTCTAATGGGCTCTAGGACCTCGAGCACGCCACTTCCTCAGGCTCCTCATCCAACAATGAGGGTGCCCAGCTCCAAGACCTCTGAGTTTCTTAGGCCTCTAAAACACACGATAACCTGGGGGCAGAGGAGGGGGGTAGAGTTCTCTCATCTTATCAGCCCTGAGACACCCATCAGCAGGTTTGAGGAGCATCTGTATTTCCAGCTACCTATCAAGAAAATGGTCTATTAGAGCTGCCTTCTTGGCAGCATCAGTCTCAAAATCTGAAGAAAATGGCATATACAGCAAATGCAAATGTAACATTTGCACATACAGTGGGAGTTTCAGGGGCCCCATGTCCCTTTAATGCACCAAACTGTTGATCTTCTACATCCTGGCTCAAATGCCACTTCCTATCAGGTCCCCCCAGATGTATCCAGGAATAATTTATCAGTTTTATAGCCATATATACAATATATATAAATTTATATTTAATGTATAGAGAGAATGTCTATGTTACATCTTATCATTACTATTTGTCTATCTTCTCCACTAATCTGTGAGTTCCTCAAAGGCAGGAGCTAATTCATTTTGGTCATTAGTAGCTTGTCAACAATGCATAATGAAGAAATGCATGTGGGCCTCACTCCTGGCAGATCTAAACCCTTGGCCAGAGGTTACAAATGTAGCCTGCGGGTTCTTTTCAATCATTGTGTGGCCTATACAATGGTTTTTAAGAACTTAAGTTAGGTGCCAACATTTACCATTGGCAAAATACATATAAAAATTCATATTTCTGGCTCCTTTGGATAATCAGCATATCTAGTGACCCTTGACCCACGTTCCCACAAGGCGACAACAGGCTGCAGTGAAACAGTGTCTGCCCCCTTTAGATAAGGCTTATACTCTCCAGTTCACCTTAGTCTCAGGCCCCCGCCCTGGCCTAGCCTCTCCCTCACACTGACAGCAGATTTTAGTTGTCATGTCATTGCACTTGTGCTATTGTTTCTCTTATAACAGAGTTACAGAGGAAAACTCAGCTTACTAATCACCTCCTGGGCAACTGCAGATACCCGGGTTTGCTGAGCTTGTACTAGACAGTAAGGAAAGGGCACAAAGTAGGAAGAGTAGGGTGGCACCAGTAAAGGCATAGTGGCACCAACACCCCAGGCTGTCTCTTCCTAGCTGATCAACTGGGTTAGTACTTCCAGTGTCCTCCCTTTCTGCCCTTCCTTTCCACCACAGCTGTGAAATGCTGGCTCAATCTCTCTCTTCTGGTTGGAGGCACAAACCTGCTGGGAAATAGCTCTTACTGCCAACATGACTAACAACAAGAGTAGCTCTGAGATGCTTCAAGGGACTTGAAGAGCCTTTTCTCTCCGAACACTGTGAGGGATGGGCCAGGCTTTTGCAGAGTCTCAGAGGCCCAAAGGCTCCCTAACCCTCCTTTGAATCCCTACCCCCCAAAGCATTCGGTTAAACCCCATGAAATTGCCAATATCTGCCTTTTTTTTAACCTAATAAAATGATAATTTCCTGTAATTCAACCTAATATAATAATATTATATATATTTATAATCATATATTTTATGTATATTATACAAACCTAATATATAAGCAGCCCTCTCATAGTTCCTGGAATTCTCCTATTAAATCCTCTTTTATTCTTTTCATTTTATTTATTTATTTATTTATTTATTTTTGGCCACGCCTCGTGGCTTGCAACATCTTAGTTTGATCTGCGTCCCCTGCAGTGGAAGCTCAAGAATCCTAACCACTGGACCAGCAGGGAATTCTCTAACTCCTCTTTTAGAATAAGGCTGTTGTTAATGTGTATACATTATTTTAGAAAATGATAGTAACACTTCAGTAAAAAAATGGAATTATATTAGAATTATATGATTATTTTACTTTAGCAGATAATTTAAAAATTTTAGAGCTATTTAAAAATTTAGTCCAGGGCTTCCCTGATGGCACAGTGGTTGAGAGTCCGCCTGCCGATGCAGGGGACACGGGTTCATGTCCCGGTCCGGGAAGATCCCACATGCCGCGGAGCGGCCGGCTGGGCCTCTGAGCCATGGCCGCTGAGCCTGTGCATCCGGAGCCTGTGCTCTGCAACGGGAGAGGCCACAACAGTGAGAGGCCCGTGTACCGCTAAAAAAA
>NC_041227.1:22161787-22214953 GCF_002837175.3 Physeter macrocephalus
AAAAAAAAAAAAATTTAGTCCAACACTCTCATTTTACAGATAAGGAAACTGAGGCTTACAGAGATGAAGTAACTTCATTTTGTTCATATTTTATTGGTATGCCCCATTTACTTCAAAAATGATGTGAAATTGTAGCAAATGTACCATACTAATGTAAGATGTTACTAACAGGGGAAACTGGGTGCAGGGTATATAGGAACTTGCTGTACTATGCAAGTTCTGTAAATCTAAAATTGTTCTAAAAAATAAAGTTTATTTTAAAAATGATTTGAATTGTTTTATGACTAACGCCCCCCACCCCGGCCAAAAAAAAACAAAACAGGAATAAAAAGATGGAGGGAACAGAGAAAAATTACATCAGGAATTTTTCTGAAATTGAGATTCAGTTCTGAGCTTCCTCAAGACACAGTTCAGCACCTTTCATTAACACACTGTCGGATAAGCCAGAGAATAAATAAACTAGCAAAGCTCCAAAAGAATGGTAGGTTTCAATGCCCCTCAGGAAAGGAAAAGGTCAGTAGCTGGCAAATGGTAACAGCCTGAATAGCATTCAATGAGAATAATGGATGTCAGTGTGCTCTGTAAACTGTAAACCACTGAACAGATGTTATCATTACCACAGGAAAAGGAAAAAGATTCACTTCTTTTATACGTTAATTTATCCTGTAAACACTCGGGAATTCCAGCTTAGCATCAGGTAACTGGCCACAGTGATACAGAAATGAGGAAGACTGACTTCCTACTTTTGCTAGGAACCAGACTGGGAAGGGCAGTGACCTCTGAACCTAGGGTGAAGAGTGAGAGAAGAGTGACATAAATTATATATTTGTCTCCTCTCATCCAAATTCTTCCAAAAGGAGTGTTTAAATAAATTGAAAATAGCAGCAACACCACCTAAACTTGAAGTAGAGGTGTAAATGTTACAAGGACTAAGAGGAGAACTGGTATTATTAAACAGAATTTATCACTTAAAGCAAAAAAGAAAAAACACTTGAGGGCACAGACAGTTTATTTCCTGAGCAAAAAAACTATATATATGTATATATATGTATATATATATGTATATATATATATATATATATATATATATATACACACATATATTTATTTGTCTGCAGAGACAATTTGTTTCTTATTCCAGAAAAAAAAGAAATTAGCACACAGCTCCTTATATAAATCTCATATGTGGGGCCTCTCTCTCAGTCCTCCTCCTACCTCTAAGGCCTCTCTCCCTTTAGTCTCCACTGCTGGCTCCTCCTCACCTCCCCACCATCTCAAGGTTGGAGGCCCCAGGGCTCAGGCTTCAGACCTCTTCTCCACCTACATTCATTTTCTAGATAATCTCATCCAGTTTCATGGCTTAAAACTGTACCTATACACCCATGACTCCCAGTGTTACATCTCCAGCCCATCTGGCACATCACACTCCTATACTAAATCCAAACATTTATTTAACTTCTTCATATAGATGTCTAACAGGCATCTCAAAGTTAACTCATCCAAAAGTGAACTCCTGTTCCTCCAATCTTCCCCATTTCAGTACGTGCTAATTCCCTCCTTCTGGTTGCTCAAGCCCAAAAGCCTTAACAGTTATACTGACTCCATTCTCCCACAGCCTATAACCAATCCATCAGCAAATCCTGTTGGCTCCGCCAGTTCCTATCGCTTCTGACCCACCCCCACCATCATCCTCAGCCAAGCCACTCTTGCCTTATGTGGTGGCTTTAAGGTATGCCCACAAATTCTTTGATACTCCTCCCTTCAAGAGGTGGAGCCTAAACTCTCTCCCCTTGAGCATGATCTGGAATAGAGTTAATGAAGCTGAATAAAGTAGAAATGACTTCCAAGACCAGGTCATAAAAGGCCTCCCCTCTCTCTATCTCTTGCTCTCTCCCCACTCTCTCTGCTGTGTCCTGAGGACACCCAGGCAGCCCTGTGAAGAGGCCCAGTGGTAAGGAACCACATCTTGGGAGCAGACCAGACATCAGTTTGACTGCAATCTCCTGAGAGATCCTAAGCCAGAAACAGCCAACTGAGCTGCTCCCAGATTTCAGACCCACAACTATATGAGATAATAAATGACTGTTGTTTCAAGCTGCTAAATTTTGGGGTAATTTCTTGCATTGCAATAGATAACTAATACACCTGGATAACAGCAAAAGCTTCCTAGGTGGTAGCAATGCTTCTACCCTTGCTTTCAAAATTTGCTTTTTCTCAGCAGAATAGTCAGAGTGATCCTTTCAAAACAGTGACAGGGACTTCCTGAGTCGTCCATTGGTTAAGACTCCGAGCTTCCACTGTAGGGGGCATGGGTTCGATCCCTGGTTGGGGAACTAAGATCCCACATCCCACATGGTGTGGCATAAATAAATAAAGCAATAAATAAATAAATATTAAAACAGTGACAGATTCGGTCACTCAGAACCCTCCAGTGGCTAATCAAGAGTAAAAACCACAATCACTGTATTGGCTTACCTGGTCCTAATTATTTGATCCCAGCCTCCAAGTGTTTTAATTCCATTTCTTACTCCTCTCCCCTTTGCTCACATCCCTCCAGCCACACAGCCCTCCTTGCTGTACATGCTTGGAACACACCAAGCCACACACTCATCCAGGGCCTCTTCTTCCAGTTATCCTCATGACTGGCTCCCTTGCCACCTTCTCTGTTCAAATGTCCCCTTCTCAGTAAGTTGTTCCCTAACCACCCAATATAAAATACCACCACCCCTCCACACAAACTGGTATTTTTCTTTTCTTTTCTTTCTTTCTTTTTTTTTTTGGCCGCACCACGTGGCACGCAGGATCTCTTAGTTCCCCAACCAGGCACTGAACTCGTGCCCCCTGCAGTGGAAGCGGGGAGTCTTAACTACAGGGCTGCCAGAGAAGTCCCTGGTATTTTTCTACTTACCCTGCCATGCTTCATCTGTCCCTATCTGAGTATTATGTGTACTATATCTAACCCAATGTAAATTTCCCAAGTGCAAGAATATTGTTTTGTTGACTGCTGTATTCTCAGCTCCTAAAACAGTGCCTGGTATATAGCAGGTACTCATTAGATATATGACTAAATGAATGGATATAAGAACATTAGGCAACATGATCCATATCAAAGGTCTTGCAAAATGCTGACAGTTCTATAACCTTCTAAAAGGTAAAAACAAACAAAAAACCCCAAAAGAAACATCATATAGTTTGTACAGCACTTTACTCTCTCACAATTATTTGCAATCTTCATAAAAAACACTTTGAGAAGAAATTATTACCTTCATTTTATGGACAAGAAAACTGAGGCTCAAAACACGGAAGGGATATAACTGGTCAGCGGCAGAGCAAATACTGAACCCCAATCTGCTTCCAAACTTTACGCCCTTCCATTACAAAATGCTGCCCCCTAAATCATGAAATATGAAATCACAGCTCTGGGAGGGACACTTTCTAAAGGGTGTGAAACGATGAGGTCTACGTCTTCGGCTCTCTGATGGAAAAGGACCAAAGAAAGGTAGAGTGTGACTGAAGGAACAGGGCTAGCACCAGGTTCTAGCTCCTCATGAGCTCACTCTGTACATTTGGGAACATCAATTCTCCTTTCTAAGCTTTGTCATGTGCATCATAATCTTGGCCTCCATAACTCATGGACCGAATGTAAACACCAATTCAACTGACATTTACCAAACCCAAAGGCAATCTAGGAATTATTACATGCTCTGGGGACGGACAGCCTAGAATTCGTATCCCAGCTCCACTCACTTATTAGTTGTGGGACTCTAGGCAAATTGATCTAAGAGTGCCTTAGCTTCTTCACGCATAAAATGTGAAGATATAGAACCCACCTTATGGAATTGCTCTGAGGATTAAATGGGCCTTTACAGGTAATGCATTTCGTAGCACCTTTGTGACTATTCAATAAATATTAGCTATTATTATGATCATCACGTGCTAGACCCTGGGATACAGATGAAAAAGGCAAGGGATAACGCCCCAACAAGTGCACGGGCTGTAAAAGAGAAGCAGGAAAAGTAACTCGGTGCAATGAGTGCAAAAACCCAGCAGCGAGCTAACTGCGCCTTCAGAAGGCGGTTGGAAAAGGTTTCCGAGGAAGTGCTATTTAAGGTGGGTCCCGAAGAATGAGCGTTCCTGAGTAGGGTGGCGAGTAGAACTGGACTTTCGGACAGATCACATGCAAAGTCGCAAGGGCAGAGAGAGCCGCAAAATTCTGGGAGCCAAGAGCGGGACGCTTAGGAGAGCGCAGCGCCTTATCGGACAACCCCGGGCTCGGGAAGATCCCTTTTTACGCGGACTGGAGTGCAGAGTGTTGGCGGCAGCAGCACGCGGACGCACCCGCCTAGGACAGGTCCCAGCCCCTCTCTGGGCCTCGGGTTCCTCCCGGGGAACTGGAGGCCGCTGCCCGAACGGAATTCTCTAAGGCGCTCTAAGAGGGCCGGCCTCTGGGCCTCAGACCGTTAACCCGGGCACCTCCCGCCTGCCCTTGAGGCCCCACCTCACCACGCTCGGCTCCCGCAGATTCCTCGGGTGCTCCTCAGCGCCGCAGCGGCTGAAGCAGCAGCTAAGGCCCAACCGGGGGCGGGGACCCACCAAGGTGCTGGGGCGCAGGTCCCGCCCCTCAAACTCCCGCCCTTTCGGAGGGCCCCGCCCCTCCGTGCAGCACGCCTATGGACTGACTGCGCCACCTAGGGGGCCTCCGCCATGTTGAGTACTGGCAGCCGACTTAAAAGTGTGGCCCAGGAGAATAAAGGGGATAATATTAAGAGATATTAAGATTCCCTCGCCAGAAATGGGGACAGCCAGGCTTGCTGGATTCGAGCAAGGGAAGTTTTAGTAACAGAAAAAAACTTGCCCTCAATCATACCTCTTTTGGCTTCGGGATTACACATTGCGCATGTGTATGGTCCCTGGTTCTAGGTGCGCCTGCGCACTGTTCCACCCACAAACCCGAGTACAATTAACAAGGGCGCCTCGTCGGGATACAACTTCATCTTCAGACCCCGAAGCCCCAAACAGCTTCAGGCAAGACAACACTCACAGCATAGTTACTCAGTGTCATTTGAACACACATGGCTTTGAACAGGGTGTTTTCTTTGCCTGAATGTCCTGCATCCGTCCGGAGAACTGCAGTTTGTCCAATTTTATGCATAAACCTGATTTTCTCTAGAGGACTCTAGAGGCGTTTTTTCCATAGCGTTTTGTGCATAAATTATCAATGCACTTTCATTCACCTGCCTCTCTTCTCCACTCAGTGGGTCTAAAGTTTTAGTTGGGATTAAAAAAAAACAAAACTGGGGAACTTTTTAAAGTGCAGACTCTCTGATTCCCCCACTAGAGAGTCAGTAAACCAGGTATGGGGCCCGGGACTCTGCATTCAAGCAAATACCTTGGGGGATTCCTGATGCATTGGGAACATATTTTGAGAAACACTGTATAAGATTGTGTATCTCTAGCACCCAGCACAAGACTTAGTACAAAATAGAAGCTAAGTAAGTGCTGAGTGAGTAGATGGATGGATGAATGGATAGCAGGAGTGAAACAGGCAATTCACAGGGAATTCAAAGGGAACCTGAGAAAAGAACACTTTGATAATAGTATCTTTGTATTTTTATCCTGTAAGAACAAAACAAGTTCTTAATAGTTACCTTGAGAAAAAGAGAAAGTAAGTGAGGGGGTGGGAGGGGAGGACAGTGATTCTTAAAGGCAAACTATGCTGAGAGGGAAGAAGAAACATCCCTGACATTGGACAGACAAAAGGATGCAAAGACTCAGTTGTGTGGGAGTCCACCCCAGGGAAATATTCTCCCAACAGGTTGTGTGCAAGAATGTTCACTATAGTATTTGGAATGTTACACCAACCTCAGGGCATTTGCAACCTCAGGGAGATGGCATACTTTGCCATCTCCTAAACCAGTTTACCCCAAACTCTTGGATTAGCTGACAACTTCCCCTCCTTCAGGTCTCAAATGGTACTTCCTCAGCTAGGTCTTCCCTGATCATTCTATGTAAAGTAATACCCTATCATTTTATATTGCAGTACTCTTTTCATAGTACTTTTTACTTACTTATTTTGGTTTACCTATTATCTTTCTCCCCCTTGAAAATTTAAGCTTCATGAGAATAGGAGGCTATGTCTGACTTATTCTTAGCATTTAACACAGAGCCTGATACAAGGTAGGTGCTAAATAAGCATCCATGAAATGAATGAATGGAGTCAGCCTCAGTGTTACAAAGGTTAATGACATAAAATCCATCAACAAACTACATAATACACTTTAAGACCATGAAGAATAAACAAAGAGGATTAAAACAAACAGTAATCTTTGATTTTTGTAAAAGGGAATTCGTTCATTCATTCCCTTATTCATTTACTCATTCATCCAACAAACATTTATGGAATATTTGTTATGTGCTACTATTGGATAATAATACAATGTATTAACAGCAAGTTGGAAATTGTATTAAAACATAATAAAGTAGTACAACTGGGTATTTTGTCTGGGCCAGAGGAGAAAGTGGAGTTAGCTGATGTGTGAGAGTGGGATCCCCCCTAGAGATTCTGTAGGCTTTGAGAGTACATCAGCCTTCAAACATCCTATGAAGTGCCAGGAATGTTTGGGACAAAAATAAAGGTGTTCATATACAGCACTTGAATTGCTTGGGACCCAAGAGCCCTGTAGGGAAAGACTGAATCCAGCCACAGTTAGAGTCTGGCCATGTTCAAACCTGTCTGATGAACTAGAGTGGGGAGAAGGCCTCAAAGGAGGCTGGATTGGAGGGAGAGACAACGAATCAGTTGAAAGAAAACCAACCCTGGTCCCCTCCAAGTGAACTGGAGCTCTTTCTTTATGCCCTAAATTCCGTTTCTGGGAACATGCTTTTTATCTCAACCCTTTTCCAGGACTGTAAAGTGGATCCCGCACCCCAGGCTTGCTCGTTATTTATAGATATTCCCCCTGCCCCATACCAAGAGGCTGCCTGGACTGACCAACTTTCTTTCTTTTTAAACTTACATATGTGAAATTTCAAAGCGATGGGCTGAAAACACATATCTATATCTATATCTATATCTATATTTTTTCTAATAGCCTAGAATCTGTTTTAACATTCTTAAATCCTTTATCTATGGTGTCAAGAGAATGGAGGATAGAAAATTTGTGTGTAGATATTTCTGGCTGTGAGTCCCCACCCTTCTCGGGGAAGATGTAACCGCTTCAGCCAAGTGATCGGAAGAGGGGAGTTTCAGGAAGGTTTGAGGTACCACATCCAACCCCATTGCAGTTGGGGAGCATAATGACCGGATCTACCTCCTGCCCAGGAAATCTATCAACAAGAGACAAGTCTGCTAACTGATTTGGTGGCAGACCCAGGAGAGTGCTGCTGTGTTGGGGTTGTCCTGCTCTCCCAGAATTTGTCAGGGAATGTTTTCTGTAGGCCGGATGGGGACTAAGTAAAAGAAGGAGAGCTGCATAGGCCTATCCTGGGTCCTGTTCGGTAGGGCCTCCTAGAGGGGTAAAGGGACTCCAGAAGTGAGAAGACAAATGACCATTGGCAATAGAGATGCCTTTGCTAAGAGGAGTGCAGGAGAGGCCTCCAGCAGGGAATCCCTGAAGAGCCCATAAAAGCCCTCCATGATGCTTTGTTGATGGACAGAAACAGCTATAAACATCTGCCAAACCCAGAAAGCACAAAGCCAGCTACGACACGAATTCAAAGAAGACTTTTCCCACCCCTTTCTCCATCTTCCTCTCCATGTCAACACTCTGAGTGACTAAAGTGAGCTGAGGATGACAAGGGAAAAATTGAGGAAAAAAAACAAACCCTCAATCATTCCCCTCTTTCTTACTGCAAGCTAACTGCCAGAAGCAGAGCTCGAGGCACCAAAAGAATATAGCATCTTGTAATAGATTGTGAACCACTCGCTGCTTTCCATCAGAGTCCATTTATTTATCACTAAACAAATATTGATTAAGAACCTACTATGTGTCAAATCCTGTGCTAGACACTGGGAGAGACCCAAAGAACAATAACACATGGACCCTGCCTAGAGCTTCAGTCCACAGACTCAAGTAGAGGCAGGTGGGTAATGTATATTTCACACATTTACAGGGTGGTAAATTCTATAAAGAGGGAGTGGCTGGCTTCATAGAGGTGGTGACAATATAACCTAATTATGAAGGATTAATCTGCTGAGCAGACAAAGGCAGGAAGGGCAGTCCAAGCAGTGTTCATGGAACAGTGATGTGCAAAAGCATGGATGTTTGGGGAATGCTGGGGATTTCCTCTGGGCACTCCTCTGGCTGATTCTGCCACTTGGTTGTATCGTATGAGTCTCCTTGGATTTATAATTAGATAATAATACAATCCCTTCCATCAGCTGGGTATTCCCCCCCTGGCGCTGACCCTGTCTCAGTGGGCAGGTCTCTTTCCAGTCCTTGCCCCTTTCCACTGACCAAGTCAAGCTCTAAATACCCGCTCACCCAAGCTTGACATTTCTTTGAAGTGGGTGCCATTTGCTCACCACCATTCAGGGCTTGGGCAGTAAAAAGATGTATAGGGACAGATCCCATACGACTGGGTCCTCTCTTTCCTCAAAAAAATGAGCCCATGGGGGCTTCCCTGGTGGTGCAGTGGTTGCGCGTCCGCCTGCCGATGCAGGGGAACCGGGTTCGCGCCCCGGTCTGGGAGGATCCCACATGCCGCGGAGCGGCTGGGCCCGTGAGCCATGGCCGCTGAGCCTGCGTGTCCGGAGCCTGTGCTCCGCAACGGGAGAGGCCGCAGCAGAGGGAGGCCCGCATACCACAACAACAACAACAACAAAATGAGCCCTTAGACTTCCCTGGTGGTCCAGTGGTTAAGACTCCGGGCTTCCACTACAGGGGGCACAGGTTCAATCCCTGGTGGGGGAACTGAGATCCTGCATGCCATGAGGTGTGGCCAAAAAATAAACAAAAAAAGTTAAAAAAAAAGATGAGCCCTTAATTATATTCTAACCTGAGACTATATCTGCTGCCTCAGGTGATACAGAAACTAAACTCTAAGAATCTGGACAGGAACCAGGTGGAGGAACATGGCAGGAAGAACATCGGGCTTGGAGGCAGACACACTCACCTGAGTTTGAACTCCTGGCTCTGCCTTGTGTTTTGAGCAACCCGCCTCCCCTCTCTGAGCTTCAAATTCCTCTGCTGCAAATGGGGATAATAATACTTACCTATTAGAGTTAGTGGGAGATAAAGTAGATGAATGGAGGGAGGAGTGGAAGGAGTCCAGCAAGAATCTGAGGTTTCTGAGCTCAAGAATGACAATAAGGTTTCCAGGTCCCTAACTATTAACAGTGGTTACCTCTAGGCGGAGAGATTGGGGAGCGGCTTCTTTTAATTTAACACCCTTTGGTATTGTTTCAATTTTATTTTTTTTACAATGAAAATTATTTAAGTTTGTAATTTAAATATATTCAGTATAGAAATCATACTTCAATAAAAAGGTTTTTTTCAAAGCTTATATTGCATAGAAAGTCATCCAGGAGACTGATAGAAGTGGTTGTTTCTGAGAAGGTCTGGAAAACTGGGGGTCTGGAGTGGGAGGGGGACTTCCTGTGTATTCTCTTGTACTGTCTGAACTTTTTTGCATCATGAATTTGTATTCCCTTTCTAATATGCATTACTTTTTAAATTTTTTAAAAACATTTTTTAAATATTAAGTTTTAAAATAAAAATACTTTAAGAATAAAAGTGAAAATGTGTGGTTGCTTTGTTTGTCCACCACACCTGCAACAGGCAAAAACACACATACACCCACATGCAGTTTCCAGATTCTATTATCTGCAGGGAGTGGGAGGGACCGACCTCGCTGGAGTGCCCACATGCTCTTACAAGGTGCAGTTCCCAAGGAGCTCAGCTGGGGGAGCCATTGAGAGCTTGGTGGAGAAGATCCCAGAGGAGTGGCGGCTCCTGGGAAGTTTAAAACAACACAAACCGGAATGATGATGGGGGATTCGGGGGAGGATTAGGCGGCTCTGCTCCTGCTGGGGTTCTCTGGGCTCCCTCCATGGGGATGGCCCATGCCCCACAGATTATAAAAAGCACAGATGGAGGTCCAGGGGCTGCAGGCCCTCCTCCCAGGCAATCCCTTTCATATAAGGTGATGCCAGGAAAGATCAATCCTTCCTTGCTGTGGGGAAGAGCACTGGATTCAGAGTCATGAGTTTGGGTTGAGTCCTACCGTGATCATTTCTGGTCGTGTGGCCTTGTGTCAATCACTTAACTCCTCTGAGACTCAATTTCCTCATTTGTGAACAAGGACAATATTAACAATTGACTTTTTTTTTAACCATAATTTATGGAGTACCTACTATATGATAGTTACTGAAAGAAAGGTGCTCTACATATGTAAATACATTTAGTTCTTATAAGCAGTCTGTGAAGCAGATATTTTTATTCTAATTTTACAGGTAAAGAAACAGGTTCAGAGAAGTGATTTTTTTAAAGATATCAATAATAGGTAACATTTATGTAGAGCTTACTTTGCATAAGACACTGTTCTAAGAACTTACAACAAAAATTTGTAACGACCTTGAGGCAGGTATATTATTATTAGCCTCACTTTGTATATGAGGAAAGTGGGGCACAGAAAGTTTAAATAATTGGCCTGAGATTACACAGCTGGTAAATTAGGGAGCCAGGACTTAAAGGCAGGTAGTCCAGCTCTTAATCATTATGTTAGACAAATCTCCTGCTTAAAACTCTGCACTAAAACTCCCACTGCACTAAACATAAAATCCAATTTCCTTTCTCTGGTTTCCGAGGCCATTCTCAATGTGGTCCTGGCATGATTTGACCTCATCTGTCACCTCCCCCATGCTCACTCTGCTTCAGTCACACCAGCTTCTCCCGGTTCCTCAGATATGCCAAGCACATTCATGCCACAGGGGCTTTGCATTTGCTGTTCCCTCCACCAGGAATGATCTTCTCCCAGACCTTTGTACGGCTCATTCCCTCATTACGTCTAGATCTCTGCTCAAACATCACCCCCTCAAAGAGACATTCCTATCTAAAATAGACATCCCTTTGACCCTGCTTAATTTTTCTTCACGGCACTTAGAATTCTCTGAAATTATACACTTGTTTGCTTGTTTGTCTGTCTTTTTCACCAGAATGTGAGCACAGACTTGGTAGTCCACTGTTAGATACAGTGCTGAGGCCCAGGATGTAACGCACGGTAGACACCCAGTGTATAGTTGATGGATAATTAAGTACATAAATGAATGAAAACCCAAGGTCACCCAATTGGTTAGTGGCAGAGCCAGGACACAAACCAAGTTGTTTGATCCTGGAACCCATACTCTTAGCTAGCTCTAACCCATGCTGAACTGACTCCGAGAATTAGGAGATTCAGATAGCATAAAGAATGGGAAGCCACTTTGAAAACTGCTAAGAGCTTGGAAAATGATGTTGCTGCTGATGCTGATTCAGTTAACTGCTCATCTGTGAAATGGGTATAAAAATACTCTGGCCTGCCGACTTTAAGAGAACGTTTTGTGGAGTGCCTGTGAGATGGATAGGGAAACATGTAAAAAAGTTAAAGGCGCTACACGGTAGAAAGGACTGTAAAGGTTGTTTCCATGCCAGTGGCTTCCCAAGACTCCCATCTTCTACCTCGAGTTTGACATTAATATTGCTGACAGGAGAGGGGGATGTAGGGGGACATGGGGGGGTGGGCGAGGGACTCTCCGTCCCAGTAATTAAACATGTTGGGACTGAAGTGCTGCCAGCGGCAGCATCTGGTTGCAATTACCAGAGGGGACAGAAGTGATTAGTCACCTTTATAGTGAGAGCCAGGCCAGTCCCCTGGGCTCCTCCCTGGAGAGGGCCTTCTAAGCAAGCCCAGAGTCCCTTTCCCCGAGTCCCACCCCATTTCTGGAGTTCCCTGGTCCTCAAATAATAGCCCTGCTCAGAGACTCCTCCATGTTCCCAAAGTCCCAGCCCATTGGATGAGACCTTGACTAAAAGCCAAGAATACCATAATTGCCCCCTACCACCCTTTCACTTTTCGTGTTTCTAGAAGCTAGGTTAGGATTCTTTGGTATAAAATGTGTCAGAGCGGGAATTAGGCTTAAAAAGTAATTTAACCTTTCTGAACTTCAGTTTCTTCATCTGCAAAATCAGGGTACTGAGAGTAACTTCATCATAGGGTTCTTGTGAAGATAAATAAGATAAAAGTGCAGTGCGATACAAAGGCCAGAGTCTAGTTTACTCCAGTATATGCTCAATAAATAGCAGCTATTATTATTTGCCGGGTACCAGGCTAATCACTTATTTTTAAAAATGAATTTATTTATTTTACTTATTTATTTTTGGCTGCATTGGGTCTTCGTTGCTGTGTGCAGGCTTTCTCTAGTTGCAGTGAGAGGGGGCTACTCTTCGCTGCAGTGTGTGGGCTTCTCATTGCGGTGGCTTCTCTTGTTGCGGAGCACAGGCTCTAGGTGCGCAGGCTTCAGTAGTTGTAGAATGCGGGCTCAGTAGTTGCAGCATGCAGGCTCAGTAGTTGCGGCATACGGGCTTAGTTGCTCTGCGGTACGTGGGCTCTTCCCGGACCAGGACTCGAACCCGTGTCCCCTGCATTGGCAGGCAGATTCTTAACCACTGTGCCACCAGGGAAGCCCAGGCTAATCACTTTTTATAATTTATTTAATTGAATCCCCACAAACACCCTGTGAGGTAGGTACTGTCATGATTCCTGTTCAGAGTTTCAAAGAGGTTTAGAGGCTTCCAAAGATATATAATATACTAAACCATATAGCAGAACTAGAATTCAAAACCAGGCCTGTTTGTCTCCAAGAGCCCTTACTCTTTATAAAACCATGTTCAAGGACATCTTGATTGTTTGATTTATTTTTGTTCATTTGTTTGTTTATTTTGGCCATGCGGCTTGTGGGATTTTAGTTCCCCTGACCAGGGATTGAACCCGGGCCCCTTGCAGTGAGAGCGTGGAGTCCTAACCACTGGACCGCCAGAGAATTCCCGATTTTTTTGATTTATTCATCCCTTCATTTATTCACTCACTCAGGCTTACAAAGTACCTAATTCGTGGCAAGATGAGAATCCCTCCCTTTCAGGAACTCAGAGTCCAGGAGGGAAGGCACAACATGTCTGCAAGTAACTATACCTTAAAGTAGAAAATGATGGCTTTTGTATATAAGGGCCGGTTAGAGATTCATTCATCCATACGACACACTGAGAACCCGCTATGTGCTGGGCCCTGTGCCCAGGCCTGGGAATAATTGAAAGATAAATATGGTGCCGTCTAGTCATAATCTCATGGGGGAGACAGGTATGTAAATAAATTATTACTGCTATAAGGAATTACGTTATGATTTTTTAAATATGAAAAAAGTACACAGAGTAGAAGAAGTGAACTGTGTCGGAGACAGGGGGGCAGAGGGAGAACTGGATAATTTTTGAGCTGCCAAATGGAAAGGGGCACAGAAAATGTGTGATGGCAAATCAGGAGTGTGTATTTTCTGGTGCATGAGGGAAGGCTTCATGGAGGAGAGGGCACATGAGTTGGTACTTTTCAATGGGCAGGTTTTAAAGAGAGGGAGGGTTGGAACAGAGAGATCCGGGAGGCCTAGAAGCCAATTATAAGGGAATTATATTAGGACAGGCCGTGAGGAAGACTGAGACAGTGAGGCGGTGGCGATGGAGTGGATGAAGGAACCCCAGAGATGACTGCTTAAGTGGACAAGTCAAAAGGGAAGCCAAGTGTTGTGAATCTGGGCAACCGGAGGGATAGTAAGGAATTCAGCTCTTCCTTAAAGCTCCCCCTGAAGAGTGTCTGGTGGTGTATTGATCTTTTGAGATGGGGAGGTGGAGGTCTCCTGGGGTTTCTGACCTAGGAGCACCAGATGAAACTTGAAATGGCCAAGTTATGCAGCTGCGCTCTGAAGATCAGCAAGGATCTGGACGTATCACCACGAAAAGGCTGGTCGAGCACCTGGACACCCGGGCTGTGAGTTTCATCTTCTTTCATTCATCAAATGCTTACTGAGCTTCTACTCTGTGCCAGGTTGTGCTGGGAAACCAATCTGGTGACCTTAGAGTACTAACAGATCTCTATCGGAAAGGCTCAAAGAATCTCGGATTAAGAAGGAAGCCTACCTGACTGCTTCTACTGCTGCTATACCTCTCACAGTGTGACAAGTGTTGTAGCAAAACGTTCAAGAAGGGGTTAGTGGCTCTGTCTGGGGATCTGGGAAGGCTTCCTGGAGGAGGTGAAACTTTGTTTTTTGGCTGCTTTGGGTCTTCGTTGCTGCATGTGGGCTTTCTCAAGTTGCGGCGAGCGGGGCTACTCTTCGTTGCGGTGCGCGGGCTTCTTGCGGTGGCTTCTCTTGCTGCGGAGCACGGGCTCTAGGCGCGTGGGCTTCAGCAGTTGTGGCTCGCGGGCTCTCGAGCGCATGCTCAGTAGCTGTGGCGCACGGGCTTAGTTACTCCGCGGCATGTGGGATCTTCCCGGACCAGGGCTCTAACCCCTGCGCCCTGGATTGGCAGGCGGATTCTTAACCAGGAAAGGAGGAGGTAAATTTTCAGCTGAAGCTCTCAGGATGAGGAGGAATTCCTCCCGCTGTGGGAGTGAAAGGAGGGTATTCCAGGTAAAGGGAACAGTTTTCCCCCATGAGTCCAGCTGGAATTGAGACTTCTTCCAGAACTACCAGAAAAGCACTGTGTGGGAAATCATTTTTCCAGCCTCCTGAAGGGGCCGCTGCTGCCCCAGGCTGGGGCTGCCACCTCTGGACTCAGCCAGTCTCTCCCAACAAAACTGAGTTTGTCTTTGCTGGGGTGGCAGTGAGGTACACTCTGGACCTGACTCCATCTAAGGAGTGAGCTCAGGGCGGCAGTGCCCCCAAAGCCTGAAGTAACAATCTGAGCTCAGTCAACGGCATTTGGGGGGAGGGGTGTAGTGGGTACTGATATTTTTCTGTCTCTGGGTCACCACAAGTTTAATAAAATAAAAGAAACGTGGGTAAACGCTGCCATCTGTACTGCCCACCCCCCAACAACAAATCAGGTCCCAGACTAGATGCAAAGGTTGCTTTAAAAACACCCCAAGGACTTAACTGAAAAGCCCCTCTCCTCATGCTTCTGGGGCTTAAGATCCTTGAGTTCACTCCTCAGCATCTCTCCTCAGGAAGGTGGGGTGCGCTGCCCCGTGACGTGGAGGTAAAGACCCATGAGTCTGCTCCGTGGGACTAAGAGGCACCCCCCCCCCGCCGAAGCCTAGAAGCCCCCCTCGGGGCTGTGTGCCAAGAGCCCCCATGAGCCATGGCCTCAGAGGGCAGCGGTGATTTTTTTCACATAAATATATCGCACTTAAATGAGTTT
This sequence comes from Physeter macrocephalus, assembly GCF_002837175.3. Lineage (NCBI taxonomy): Eukaryota > Metazoa > Chordata > Mammalia > Artiodactyla > Physeteridae > Physeter > Physeter macrocephalus. Next base: position 22,177,168 of record NC_041227.1, read on the forward strand.
AGACAGCATGACATCAGAGAGTAATTAAATTGGTTTGGGTTGGAATTCCGTTTCCAATTCCTGAGTTCAGGTTTGTAAAAGATTTTTCTGAGCACCTGCAGGCGTGTGTGTGTGTGTGTGTGTGTGTGTGTGTAAGTATTTTCACTGGAAAGGATTCAAAACTTAAAAAAAAAAAAAAAAAAAGAACTGGAGCACACGGAGGGATAGTAAGGAATTCAGCTCTTCCTTAAAGCTCCCCCTGAAGAGTGTCTGGTGGTGTATTGATCTTTTGAGATGGGGAGGTGGAGCTCTCCTGGGGTTTCTGACCTAGGAGCACCAGATGAAACTTGAAATGGCCAAGTTATGCAGCTGCGCTCTGAAGATCAGCAAGGATCTGGACGTATCACCACGAAAAGGCTGGTCGAGCACCTGGACACCCGGGCTGTGAGTTTCATCTTCTTTCATTCATCAAATGCTTACTGAGCTTCTACTCTGTGCCAGGTTGTGCTGGGAAACCAATCTGGTGACCTTAGAGTACTAACAGATCTCTATCGGAAAGGCTCAAAGAATCTCGGATTAAGAAGGAAGCCTACCTGACTGCTTCTACTGCTGCTATACCTCTCACAGTGTGACAAGTGTTGTAGCAAAACGTTCAAGAAGGGGTTAGTGGCTCTGTCTGGGGATCTGGGAAGGCTTCCTGGAGGAGGTGAAACTTTGTTTTTTGGCTGCTTTGGGTCTTCGTTGCTGCATGTGGGCTTTCTCAAGTTGCGGCGAGCGGGGCTACTCTTCGTTGCGGTGCGCGGGCTTCTTGCGGTGGCTTCTCTTGCTGCGGAGCACGGGCTCTAGGCGCGTGGGCTTCAGCAGTTGTGGCTCGCGGGCTCTCGAGCGCATGCTCAGTAGCTGTGGCGCACGGGCTTAGTTACTCCGCGGCATGTGGGATCTTCCCGGACCAGGGCTCTAACCCCTGCGCCCTGGATTGGCAGGCGGATTCTTAACCAGGAAAGGAGGAGGTAAATTTTCAGCTGAAGCTCTCAGGATGAGGAGGAATTCCTCCCGCTGTGGGAGTGAAAGGAGGGTATTCCAGGTAAAGGGAACAGTTTTCCCCCATGAGTCCAGCTGGAATTGAGACTTCTTCCAGAACTACCAGAAAAGCACTGTGTGGGAAATCATTTTTCCAGCCTCCTGAAGGGGCCGCTGCTGCCCCAGGCTGGGGCTGCCACCTCTGGACTCAGCCAGTCTCTCCCAACAAAACTGAGTTTGTCTTTGCTGGGGTGGCAGTGAGGTACACTCTGGACCTGACTCCATCTAAGGAGTGAGCTCAGGGCGGCAGTGCCCCCAAAGCCTGAAGTAACAATCTGAGCTCAGTCAACGGCATTTGGGGGGAGGGGTGTAGTGGGTACTGATATTTTTCTGTCTCTGGGTCACCACAAGTATAATAAAATAAAAGAAACGTGGGTAAACGCTGCCATCTGTACTGCCCACCCCCCAACAACAAATCAGGTCCCAGACTAGACGCAAAGGTTGCTTTAAAAACACCCCAAGGACTTAACTGAAAAGCCCCTCTCCTCATGCTTCTGGGGCTTAAGATCCTTGAGTTCACTCCTCAGCATCTCTCCTCAGGAAGGTGGGGTGCGCTGCCCCGTGACGTGGAGGTAAAGACCCATGAGTCTGCTCCGTGGGACTAAGAGGCACCCCCCCCCCGCCGAAGCCTAGAAGCCCCCCTCGGGGCTGTGTGCCAAGGGCCCCCATGAGCCATGGCCTCAGAGGGCAGCTGTGATTTTTTTCACATAAATATATCGCACTTAAATGAGTTTAGACAGCATGACATCAGAGAGTAATTAAATTGGTTTGGGTTGGAATTCCGTTTCCAATTCCTGAGTTCAGGTTTGTAAAAGATTTTTCTGAGCACCTGCAGGCGTGTGTGTGTGTGTGTGTGTGTGTGTGTGTAAGTATTTTCACTGGAAAGGATTCAAAACTTAAAAAAAAAAAAAAAAAAAGAACTGGAGCACACAGGCAGCATTACGCCATTCTTCCTTCTTGGAAAAATCCCTCAGCCTTATACAAGCCTCCTTCAAGCCCTCAGTCAGTTGTGCAGGAGAAAGGGGGCGGTCGGCTTTCTCCTTTCAAGAACGAGTTATTTTCAGCTGCTGACTGGAGACGGTGCACGTCTGGATACGAGAGCATTTCCACTATGGGACTGGATACAGACACACGCCCGGCAGACTTCAAGAGCCTCAGACTGAGGAGGAAGCCTTTCCTTCTGCTGCTGCCGCTGCTTTTGAGGGTCCACTCTTTTCATGGTTCTTCCTGCCAAACCAGAGGCACCTCCGCTGCTGCCACTGTTCTCTTTGGTGTCATTCAGCGGCTGGCCAGAGGATGAGACTCCCCAAAGTCCTCACTTTCTTGCTTTGGCACCTGGCTTGGCTGGACCTGGAATTCATCTGCACTGTGTTGGGTGCCCCTGACTTGGGCCAGAGACCCCAGGGGCCCAGGCAAGGATTGGCCAAAGCAGAAGCCAAGGAGAGGCCCCCTCTGGCCCAGAACATCTTCAGGCCGGGGGGTCACAGCTACGGTGGGGGGGCCACCAATGCCAGGGCAAAGGGGGGCACCGGGCAGACAGGAGCCCCGACACAGCCCAAGAAGGATGAACCCAAAAAGCTGCCCCCCAGATCGGGTGGTCCTGAACCCAAGCCAGGACACCCTCCCCAGACAAGGCAGGCTGCAACGCGGACTGTGACCCCAAAAGGACAGCTTCCTGGGGGTAAGGCACCACCAAAGGCAGGATCTGTCCCCAGCCCCTTCCTGCTGAAGAAGGCCAGGGAGCCTGGGTCCCCTCGAGAGCCCAAGGAGCCATCCCGCCCGCCCCCCATCACGCCCCACGAATACATGCTCTCGCTGTACAGGACGCTGTCCGAGGCTGACAGAAAGGGAGGCAACAGCAGCGTGAAGTTGGAGGCTGGCCTGGCCAACACCATCACCAGCTTTATTGACAAAGGGCAAGGTGAGGGGGCGGGGGGGCAGGGGCACGGCTCAGAGGGAGGGGCATCTGCGTGCATGGAGGGGGCTCTCAGAGCCCCGCCACTGCACTGGTGGGAGACGGTATGTGCATCTGGCCTGGGTGGTATCTGGGACTTACCTCATACACTCCAGGTCCCAGGCTGCTGGCATGTCAGAGCTGGAGGGCACCTGGGGATCACCAAGTGCCATTCCTGCAAGGTGCAGAGGGGGTTACTGAAGCCTGGGAAGGAGACAAGACCTGCCTGTTGGTGGCAGAGCTGGGGACCAGCCTCTAAGACTCCTGATTACCAGGCCATGCTCTGTGCTTATGTGAATTGGCCAGACTTTCCAGGCTGCAGGGGGTTGTAGGCTTTCTCACATGGCAGAGAGACAAATTAATCTCAGATAGCCATGGTTCTCCCACTTTGCCTTCGGGCTGGGGAGCAGAGGGGACAGGATTGGTGACGACAATACATGAGGCGAACTGGAGTTGTGGAACAACCTCTAGATATACGAGGTGGGGCAGGGTGGACAGCAGACCTAGGGTCTAACTCACCGTGTGACCTTGGGAAAGCCCCTTCTCCCTTTGGGGTCTCAGTTTCCCCATCAGTACAATCCTATGGAGGTTGGATTGGGTGATTTCTGAGAGCCCTTCATATAGGAAAACTTTTTTTTTTTTTTTTTTTTTGCGGTACGCGGGCCTCTCACTGTTGTGGCCTCTCCGGCTCAGCGGCCATGGCTCACGGGCCCAGCCGCTCCGCGGCATGTGGGATCTTCCCGCACTGGGGCACGAACTCGTGTCCCCTGCCTCGGCAGGCGGACTCTCAACCACTGCGCCACCAGGGAAGCCCTGAAAACTTTTTGTCCTGTCCTAAGCACACATCATTTTTATCATGAACCCAGGAGACGATCTGCTCCCCTCACTTCTCTCTCTGCCCACCCCACATCACTGTCTTGGCTTTTCCTCTCAACTTGCTGTGTGATCTCAGCAAGTCCCTTCCCCTCTTAGGGCCTCAGTTTCTCCGTAAGTGTGAAGAGGGAGGTGGACCTGATTGCTAGAGTTGCTGGCAGCTCATATGTTCTGGTTCTGGGAGTCTTGGGACTTTGGCTGGCAGGGTGGGGGAAGGGTCAGAGAGAGGAAGAGGCTCCTCATTAGAGCTGGCCAGTGGGGGGATGACAGAGGGCGGGGGAGGCACAGAGGCAGCAGTTCTGGCTGAGGTTGGGGGAGGTGGCCTGGCTGCCTGCCCAGCCAGAGCAAGCTGTGACCCCTTGGGGAATCATAAAATAAGTCCTTGTGCCCCCCAGCTCTAAGGGAGCTTGGATGGGGGAGATGGGGAGTTTAAAGGCCTAATTAGTCACCTTCTAGAGCAATATTATGAATGTTTCCCAATGGCAAATTGGTATTTAGGAAGGAGGGTGTGCTGATTCAGACATACTACCGAGCTTCTTATACACACACACAGCCTTATATTTATACGTACATGCTGAATCAAACACACACATACACACGTGCACACACACCTTACATATATACAAGGAATCTTCTTACATATATACAGACACATATACATACATACCCTTCAAATATTCACACAAGCCCAATCATACATGCATATAACATGTCACTCACATATGCATTACTTTTCATACTCACATGTGAACTGAACCATGCATACGCACACACACCAACTGTCATTCACACACACACACACACACACACACATTCACGTACCCAGCAGGGTAAGAAACATACACAACAAAACCATTAGACTGGGAAGCCAGGAAAATTGGCTTATAGACTGGCTTTTTTGTTAACTTGCTGTGTGACTTTAGGCAAGTCACTCCCCCTCTCTGTCCCTCATCTGTAAAGCAAGAGCACTAAGTCTTCTTTAAGGCATGGTATAGTAGAAGCAGCTCAGGATCGGGTGTAAAAAGTTCTAGGCTGGAGTTCCAGCTCTGCTTTTTCCCAGATGGGTTACCATGAGCAAGTTACTAACTTCTCTGAGCCTCAGGTTCCTCCCCTGGAAAAACAGGGGTCATTATAATGCCCATTTCACCTATCTTACCAAAGAGAAATCATATTGGATAACAGATGGGAGAGGGGCAGGTAGAAGGCAGTCTAAGGCTGATGGACCTCTGCTATGCATCTCATTGACAGAAACACCTAGAATCACTCAAATCAGCTACAGCCACATCTACAGATCAACAACCCTACCTGGTTGACTGTGTAGGAAGCTCCCTTATTTTGAAAAAGGCTCCCAGTGATTTGGGTCTTGCCCTCTGTCAGAGTGGGGAAGAGGTTAAAGAACGTTCTCTCGAGGGGAGAAGAGCTGTGGTCCTCCCCTGAGGCCTTGAGGTGACCAGCTCCCTTGGTGAGGTTGCAGGGAATGACTTATGGGTGTTCTCTCTAGATGACCGAGGTCCTGCGGTCAGGAAGCAAAGGTACGTGTTTGAAATTAGCGCCCTGGAGAAGGATGGGCTACTAGGGGCCGAGCTGCGGATCTTGCGGAAGAAGCCCTCGGACACCGCTAAGCCAGTGGCCCCCGGCAGTGGGCGAGCTGCCCAGCTGAAGCTGTCCAGCTGCCCCAGCGGCCGACAGCCGGCAGCCTTGCTGGATGTGCGTTCCATGCCAGGCCTGGATGGATCTGGCTGGGAGGTGTTCGACATCTGGAAGCTCTTCCGAAACTTTAAGAACTCGGCCCAGCTGTGCCTGGAGCTGGAGGCCTGGGAACGGGGCCGGGCCATGGACCTCCGCGGCCTGGGCTTTGACCGGGCTGCCCGGCAGGTCCATGAGAAGGCCCTGTTCCTGGTGTTTGGCCGCACCAAGAAACGGGACCTGTTCTTTAATGAGATTAAGGCCCGCTCTGGCCAAGATGATAAGACCGTCTACGAGTACCTGTTCAGCCAGCGGCGAAAGCGGCGGGCCCCACTGGCCACGCGTCAGGGCAAGCGGGCCAGCAAGAACCCCAAGGCCCGCTGCAGTCGGAAGGCGCTGCATGTCAACTTCAAGGACATGGGCTGGGACGACTGGATTATCGCGCCCCTGGAGTACGAGGCCTTCCACTGCGAGGGGCTATGCGAGTTCCCCCTGCGCTCCCACCTGGAGCCCACGAACCATGCAGTCATCCAGACCCTGATGAACTCCATGGACCCCGAGTCCACGCCACCCACCTGCTGTGTGCCCACGCGGCTGAGTCCCATCAGCATCCTCTTCATTGACTCCGCCAACAACGTGGTCTATAAGCAGTATGAGGACATGGTCGTGGAGTCTTGCGGCTGCAGGTAGCAGCACTGGCCTCTGTCTTCCTGGGTGGTACATCCCAGGATGCTGGTCACAAGAGCCCCTCCATGCACTCCTGGAATCACAGAGGGGTCAGGAAGCTACAGCCAGGAGCATCTACACAGCCTGCGTGAAAGGGGATTTCAACAGCCTTGTTCACTCTCAGAGTGGGAATTGGGCTGAAGGACTCTTTCTATCCACAAGTCCCCCTGTCTGAGGATTTCTGCCCTTCTGCTGCTCTGACTGGCAGGGACAGGCCCAGGGAGACAGACTCTGAATGGGACTGAGACCCAGGAGGCCTTGTTTTCCAATGAGACTCAGCCCACCACCTCTCCTTACCTGGACCTTCTTGACCTCTGGACTCTCCAGGGAGGGCTCTCCTTGGGAGAGGCACAGGTGCCACCTCCTCCGTGAATTACCATTCTGCTTGGTGACTTTCTGCCCCTGGCGCAGATGGATGCTGATTGGGCAGGGGTGGGAAAGAGGGGGAGCGGGTTTGGCAGGGGTGAGGAGTGTGAGGCTCTTAGACTGTTAGATTAAAATGTACATTGATGAGATAAAAAAGAAAACCATGCCTAAAACTGTGGCAGATTTCTTATTTACCCCAGGGGACCCAGTGACCCTCCAAAGAATGACTGACCCAGAGAGGGGAGGCGGGCTGCCTGAAGCAGAATGCGATAGAGAGCACAGGCTGAGCAGGGCCAGTGCTACCTCTAACCCCATTCCTGGTTTTCTTCCAGAGCTCCATCTATTCCACTGAGGCATAGCAACAGAGTTAGGTTTCCTTTCTGACATTCCTTAGTCAAGTTTGTTGTCTCCAAAATGGATCCCTTAAATGGGAGGTAAATTGGGGATTTCATTTCCTCTAAAGTCATCCCGATTTGATTCACCAATGTCTGCTCTGTCCCCTCTCATCCCCATATCGTACTCACAGAATCAACTGGTCACCATTTAAAGGGCCCTCCACCTCTCACTGGGGAACGTGGGCTGCCACGATCTCCTCTTCCCCTATTGGGGCATCTCTTTTCTGTCACTGACCACTGTTCCTCACATGATCTTACCTGTGATCTTATCTTACCTGCTACCCTCCAGTTTGGCACACATTCCACCCTTTCACCGCAGCTCTAGAAACAACTGGAGCGCCTCCCCTTTATATTATACCGTATATAAATACATAATTATACATTAGTAACCTCCCCACTGACCTTACTGACCTTAGACGGACCAATGCCAGACACATTCCTGCTTGGGGCTTGGCCCAGACTAAATGCCCACTTCCCTTTTCCACTAGAACCTATGGGGAAGAGAGAGGCATGAACTCTTGGGAGGGGATTACAGCCTTCTGGTAAGGAAATTTGGGCACCTGAGTCCTTGTTCCAAGGGCTCGGGACCAGGTTCTGCCTGGCTGAAGAAAGGGAGGGCCAGCAGAAGAGAGCCTAGGCCTCAGCTTCCCACCCAGGGGGCCTCAAAATTTCCCCCATCTCTCTCCAGCTGGGTCTTCGATTCCCAGGGCTCCTAGCCAAAGCTGTTTCAACAGTAAGGATCCTTGCCCAGCTCTGGGCAGATCCTGTGCTTCTTCCCTCTAGGCCTGAAACCTGGGTTGTCAGGACCTGAAGCAAGAGCCCAGGGTGGGGGGCAGAATACCTTCGAGCTACCTCCCTGGCTTGGAGGCCATTCCCTGTCCCTGAGGGGCCAGCCTGAGCCTGGAGCCTAGCCCTCCCTGGCCGAGTTTCGTTGTGTTTGGCCGGGGGCAGGCCCACAAGCTCTGGAAGTAAACAAAGGAGCTGCACGGCAGACAGAGTTCTGGTGTATGTGAGAGGAGAGTGAGCCTGGAAGGGAGGTGCCCGGGGAGGCCAAGCAGTGGGCTGTGGACACAGGGAGAGCAGTGTAGAAGCAGGGTGGCTGGAGACCCAAGGGCAGAGAGGCAGGGGACCAAGGGGTCACAGGTGGGGCAGGCTCCTACATGTACTGATTTCCTGGGCTGTATGTCCCTAGTTTCTTGGAAAGTCTGACAGATTGGAGCTCTCCCTGCCTTATCCCTATCACAGAGCTTCAAGGACTCTCAGCCACGGTGCTCTTCCTGCTGAGGCCCAGGCATTGAATTGAATGTTGTGGCTCCAGCTTGATACCCAAGGAGCTTCCTCTCCCACCTCCACCTGTCCTAGAACACTCTTTTGCAAGAGAACCACTCAAACTCCGTACCTGACCCCCTTTCCCACCCAGACTGTTGGGAGCCAATCAGATCGTTGTGGGTGGGAACAGCCCTTCCATCCTAACCATCTGATCTGTTCAACTGCCTCCTTGGAAAATTATCCCCACCAGGCACCCACCTCCAGTCCCAATCATAACAGGCTGCATACTTGTACAGGGCATTCTTGCGCCAAAAGGTTCAAGGCTTATATCGTTCTTTAGAGTTCACAAACACTCTCTCAGCTGTGGTCTCACAGCTCTGCTGGGCTCAAAAGGCAGCCCAGTTTCAAATTTCAAGATTTGTCACTTAGAGTTAGAGGCCTTGGGCAAGTCGCCTAATTCCATGAACCTTGATTTCCTCATTTGTGAAAAAAAAAAGGAGGGGGGAAGGGTAAACGATGTACCTATTTCATAAGGCTAACTGTGAGGATACGAAAGACACTCAACACAGTAGCTGGCACAGAGGTGGCACTCAACAAATGTTAGCTGTTATCATTATTGTGCCTCACTCTTGTGAAGCAGGCAGGGCAAGGAAATTACCCTCTGCTTCCCTATTTTTACAGATGAGAAGCTAACATCCAGAGAGGTAACTGCAGGTCTCCTGCAGGTCTCTGTATTCTTTGTACCATTCTTGCCACTTTTCTGGACCCCCAATTCCACTGACCCCAGTCTTGGCAAGTAGTAGAATTATCTTCCCGGGTCTTGGCACCCTGGTCTTAAAGTATCTCCTTGGGGACACAGAATATTGTTAGTTCCTAGGGAGATACAGCTAAGCATATAGTTTAGGGCAGGGAAAATGGGAGGTCCACAGCAGAGGAAAGAAGTGAGGCCCCCAAAGCTCTGATGCCATCTCTTGGCCTCTTCCACATCCCCGTGTCCCAGGGCCACAAGCTGGCCACAATCAGCTGTTCTAGGGCTTGGAACACATACCGTTGGGAAGCCTCTGACTTCACTATTAGTTCTTTTGATCTGAATATAACGTGAGGAAGCAGAGTCAAGCAGAATAGTCATATATGCTTAGGAGTCAAGCAGATCTGGTTTCCAGTTCTAGTTCCACGACTTTCCAGCTGAGTGACTGAGCAAGTTACTTAACCTTTCTAGTTTCTCTAACTGTAAAAGATGGATAATAATATCAAATTTAATGGACCTGGGATGCAGGAAAGGGGATATTCATTCATTCCATCCATCTTTGATCCATCTATTCATTTATTAACCAGTAAATATTTATTGAGGGTCTTCTATGGCCCAATACTGTTCTGAATGTTGGGGTAATAATAAAAACTACAGTGTTTATTGAGGGCTTATTATGTGCCAGGTACTGTGCTTAGCACTTTACATGAAGTCTCTTATCTTGCAATGATCATGCCTTCAAGTTCCTTGCATGAATGAAAGAGAAAATAAAGATCCCAAAGGATACTAAGATGGTAAGATAATAGACTGAATCAAAGGAAATGAAATAAAACGGGGGGAAAGTCATCAGAATGCATGAAACCAACCATACAAGTACAAGATATGAAGTGTGATTTCACAACTTCAGATGGGAAAGAGATAGTGTTGTAGGTGGCTGTGAACTCAGTAGAATCAACTGAATATAATGTGGGTGCCTAAGTGCAAATACAAGTGTGGGCTTTATTAATAGACATGTACTGTACAAACCCAAAGAAACTGTGGTTCTGCTCTCTTAGCAGGACTTGGGGAATGTTGGGATGGAGAGAATAAGAGAGAAGTAGAGTCAAGGGTGAATCCTGTGGCTTTTTTGCTTGAGCAACTGGGTGGACGGTGTGCCATTCAACAACAATGAAAAGAGAGAACACAGAAGGAGGACAGATTTTGAGAGGAAGATGATGATGTCAGTTTTGGACATGTCAAGTTTAAAGAACTCTTACAAGATTAGCTTTAACTAAGAAAAACAGCAATTCTTCCATTGAAATGATATAAAGAAGAAAGGATACATGCATGCTATACAAGCAGGTTTGTTAGTTTGGTGGTGAGAAGTTGAGTTTCCTCTGATGGCTTCTAATTTCTTTTTTCTCTGTGAAGCAGGAGGTGAGGCTATCTGTTCAGAGACAGTAAGAAGGGGTCAGAGTCAAGGAACGTGGAACAGGTTCCTGTTATGGGTTAAATTGTGTCCCTCAAACGAATATGTTAAAGCCCAACCCCCCTGCCCCTAACCTATGAATATAACCTTATCTGGAAAAAGGATCTTCACAGATGTAATCAAGTTAAGATAAGGTCGTCAGGGTGGGACCTAATCCAGTATGAGTGGAGTCCTTATAAGATGAGAAGAGACACAGAGACAGGCACAAAAGGAGAAGTCCATGTGATGACAGAGGCAGAGACTGGAGTTAAAAAAATCAAGGAACAGCAAGGATTCCTGGCAATGACCAGAAGCTAGGAAGAGACAAGGAAAGATCCTCCTCCCCTAGAGCCTTCAGATAGAGCATGATCCTTGTCAACACCTTGATTTTGGACTTCTTATCTCCAGAACTGTGAGACAGTACATTTCCATTGTTTTACGCCACCTGGCTTTGTTGTTGTTTTTGTTGTTATGGAAGTCCTAGGAATCTAATACAGTTATAAACAGTAGTTTTGGAGAAGGGGGGCAGAGTTGAGCGTAATAAAGGTTGGTATCCATATTTGATGGTACCAATATGTTCCTTGCATGATTTTCTCCAATAGTACTCAATAACCTAGATGCAGGCATGGTGTCTCTGTAGGTGGGGGGGCAGGGATAGAAAGACATTTGAGCAAGGGAGTTATATTGCAAGAGATAAGCAATTAAAGTGACAGACTGTATGATCTGAGCTAGATAGGAGAGAGATGAGAAGGTTGACAGACTACTGTGTAAAGAGAAGAGATAAAAAGCCTGGAGGTCTCAATGGGGTAGAAATGACAAGTGTACTAGGAATGAATGGACACTTAAAGAGTAGGATGATGAGGGAATTCCCTGGCTGTCCAGTGGTTAGGGCTCCGTGCTTCCACTGCATGGGGCACAGGTTCGATCCTTGGTCGGGGAACTAAGATCCTGCAAGCCGCATGGTGTGGCAAAAAAAAAAAAAAAGGACGGTGAGAACCCAGAATGGCATAAATTAAAATTTTCATAATTAAAACAATTCTGGTGATGAGGTTCAGGAATTGGCCATGGGAATGGGCGGCTGGACACTTCATAGAAATGGAATCATACTCATAGTGTATGTAGCCTTTTGCGATTGAATTCTTTCACTTAGCATAATGTTTTCAAGGGTCAGCCATATTGTAGTGTATCAGTAGTTCATTCCTCGTTATTGCTGAGAAATAACCTATTTTCTGGATATATCATTTTATTTATCCATTTCATCAGTTGAAGGATATTTAGGTTGTTTTTGGCTATTATGAATAATGTTGTGATGAACAACCATATACAATTTTTTGTGTGGGCATATGTTTTAATTTCTCTTAAATATATACCTAGGAATGGAGTCACTGGGCCAAAGGGTAACATAAGGTAATTATCATTTTTAGGAACAACCAGACTGTTTTCCAAACATCATACATACATTAGTGTATGAGGGATCCAGTTTTTCCACATCCTTGTCAGCACTTTGTATTACATGTCTGCTTGATTATAGCCATCTAGTGGGCATGTGAAGTGGCATCTCATTGTGTGTATGTGTGTGTGTGTGTGTGTGTGTATGTGTGTCTTTCCCTAATGACTAATAATGTTGATCATCTTTTCATTAGCTCTTGACCATTTGTATATCTTCTTTGGAGAGACGTCTATTCAAATCCTTTGCCCATTTTTTTTTTTTTTTTTTTTTTGTGGTACGCGGGCCTCTCACTGTTGTGGCCTCTCCCGTTGCGGAGCACAGGCTCCGGACGCGCAGGCTCAGCAGCCATGGCTCACGGGCCCAGCCGCTCCGCGGCATGTGGGATCTTCCCGGACCGGGGCACGAACCCGTGTCCCCTGCATCGGCAGGCGGACTCTCAACCACTGCGCCACCAGGGAAGCCCCTTTGCCCATTTTTGACCGGGTGCTTATTTTTTTATTACTGAGTTGTAGACTTCTTTGGATATTCTGGATACAAGTCCCTTATCAGATATGCGATTTACAAATATTTTCTCCCATTCTAAACATTTTCACTTTCTTGATGGTATCTTTTGCAACATAAAAGTTTAAATTTTCATGTAGTCTAATTTATCTATTTTTTTCTTTTGTTATTTGTACTTTCGATGTTTTATCTAAGAAGGCTTTGCCTAAAACAAGGTCACAAAGATTTACTCTTATGTTTTCTTCTAAGAGCTTTATAGTTTAGCTCTTATATTCAGATCTATGATCCATTTTGAGTTAATTGTCCGTATGGTGTGAAATAGGAGTCCAACTTCATTCTTTTGCATTGTCTTTTAAAATTTTTGTGAATATGTATTATACCTCCACAACTGTAATATGCCTGAGGGCAAGGACCAAGTTCTACTTCTTTGTATTTTCCATAAAACCAATGAGTAAATTTTTTTTTCAGAATAAGGTTTTGAGAGTGATATGGATATTTTTCTTTCATTTTTATTTTATTTTATTATTATTATTTTTTTCAGCTGCACTGCACTGCTTGCAAGATCTTAGTTCACGGACCAGGGATCAAACCTGGGCCCCTGGCAGTGGAAGCTCAGAGTCCTAACCATTGGACTACCAGGGAATTCCCTTTTCTTTCAATTTTAAAGGTAATTATATAGATACAGTACAAACTCCAAACAACGCAAAAGGATATACAGTGAAAAAAATATGTCTCCTTTCTAGACCTAACCTCCTAGTCTCCCAGCCCTCTTCTTCAGAATCAACCGCCATAACCACAATTACCAGTTTCTTGTGTTTCCTTCCAGTGATTTTCTACAGCTACACTAGCACATACTTAGAATAGGATCCAAAGTCTTTACCATGGCCAACAAGCTCCCCCATGATCTGGCCTCTAGGGCCACCTTGTCAACCTCATCTCTTACCATACTCTTCCTTATTCATTTGGCTCCAGACCTTGATAACCTCCTTTCTCTTCCTTGGAAACACCAATCATTCTCTCATGTTGGGACCATTGCACTTGTGTTCTCTCTCTGCCCAGCATGCTCTTTTCCAAGATATTTACATGGGTCACTCTCATTTCATTCACATTTCTTTTTTTTTTTTTTTTTTTTGGCTGCACCACATGGCTTGCAGGATCTTAGTTCCCCAACCAGGGATTGAACCCAGACCCCCGGCAGTGAAAGCACCAAGTCCTAACCACTGGACTGCCAGGGAATGCCTTTGAACCTTTTTCTTGACAATATCATCACCCTCTTTGCACTGATGACATCTATTCCACGGCCTGGAAAAACAATCCTTTATTGACTCCAGCTATCAACTCTCTCCTCTGCTAATCCCAAGCTAGCTAATGATTTTGAAGAAAAATCACACAGAAATTGATTGATGCCATTAAAATTTTTGCTCTTAAGTGTATAAGAATATTCATGGAAACATTGGTCATAAGAAAAACAAAAAGAAACAAACTATACGCCATATATATCATATGATAGAACAGCTGTTAAAAGGAAATGAACTGGATCTGTATAGAGCAACATATATAGAATTTTAAAAAGAAACTAGTAAAAAGAAGGAAGCAGCAAACTAAAACAAAACTATGCTGTCAGGCTTCCCTGGTGGCGCAGTGGTTGAGAATCCGCCTGCCGAGGCAGGGGACACGGGTTCGTGCCCCGGTCCGGGAGGATCCCACATGCCGCGGAGCGGCTGGGCCTGTGAGCCATGGCCGCTGAGCCTGCGCGTCCGGAGCCTGTGCTCCGCAACAGGAGAGGCCGCGGCAGTGAGAGGCCCGCGTACCGCAAAAAAAACCGAAAACCAACAAACAAAAAAACACAAAAAAAACTATGCTGTCAATTAAGTTAAAAAAAAAAAAAGGAGAAAAAAGAAAACCACACCAACCAGAAAGACATATATTCTAAGGGAACATGTATATGTACGTGAAAGCATTAAAAAAAGATCTGAGGGGCTTCCCTGGTGGCGCAGCGGTTGCGCGTCCGCCTGCCGATGCAGGGGAACCGGGTTCGCGCCCCGGTCCGGAAGAATCCCACATGCCGCGGAGCGGCTGGGCCCGTGAGCCATGGCCGCTGAGCCTGCGCGTCCGGAGCCTGTTCTCCGCAACGGGAGAGGCCACAACAGAGGGAGGCCCGCATACCACAAAAAAAAAAAAAAAAAAAAAAAAAAAATCTGAAAGGAAATTCAATTTTAGAGAGGGTGGAAGGTTGGGATTCAAGGTGATGGTAAAAAGGGACTTTAGCTTTATCTGTAACATGCTAATTTTTAGAAAATACAGTGTAATCATAAATCATTTTAATTTAAAATTAATTAATAAATTAAAATTTGTAAAGTGGAGAGTTACCGGCTTCAACTAGATTCTCCATATTTCACTGGCCCGTTTTTCTTTCATTCTCTGTTAAACTTTAAAATTTCTCCTTCTTCTAAACTATAATCTCATACCATCTGCCTTCCTCTGAGTAGAAAAACTTCCCTGCCAAGTTAACAGAGAGAATAGAAGCCATCAGAAAGGAAATTAAATATCAATCTTTTCTCTTGTCCCCAACATCTTAGTTCACCATATCTTGTGTGAATTATTTACTTGGTCTTAAATTTGCACAGTTTTTGTATCACATTTGCTTCTTGAATCTGATTAACAAGAATATTGCTCTTACACCACCCCCCCCCCTTTTTTTTTTTTTTTCGGTACGCGGGCCTCTCACTGTTGTGGCCTCTCCCGTTGCGGAGCACAGGCTCCGGACGCGCAGGCTCAGCGGCCGTGGCTCACGGGCCTAGCCGCTCCGTGGCATGTGGGATCTTCCCAGACCGGGGCACGAACCCGTGTCTCCTGCATCGGCAGGCGGACTCTCAACCACTGCGCTACCAGGGAAGCCGCCTCCCCCTTTTTTATAGATAGGTAGTTAAAAAAATTATTTATTTATTTTTGGCTGCATTGGGTCTTCATTGCTGCCCGCGGGCTTTCTCCAGTTGTGGTGAGCAGGGGCTACTCTTGGTTGTGGTACGCGGGCATCTTGTTGTGGTGGCTTCTCTTGTTGCGGAGCATGGGCTCTAGGCGCACAGGCTTCAGTAGTTGCGGCACACAGCCTCAGTAGTTGTGGCTCGCGGGCTCTAGAGCACAGGCTCAGTAGCTGTAGGAAGGGAAGTGCCCCCCCCTTTTTAAAAAATAAATTTATTTATTTATTTATTTTTGGCTGCATTGGGTCTTTGTTGCTGTGCGCGGGCTTTCTCTAGTTGCAGCGTGCGGGGACTACTCTTTGTCGCGGTGCACGGGCTTCTCATTGCAGTGGCTTCTCTTGTTGCAGAGCATGGTCTCTAGGTGCGTAGGCTTCAGTAGTTGCATCTAAAGGGTAGTTTCTAAAGGGTAGTTTCTAAAGGGTAGTTTCCTTCCCATGTTAATATTATTGTTACTTTTAATTTGGTTGTGCTGGGTCTTAGTTGCTGCAGTCGGGCTCCTTAGTTGTGGCATGTGAACTCTTAGTTGCGGCATGCATGTGGGATCTAGTTCCCTGACCAGGGATCGAACCTGGGCCCCCTGCATTGGGAGGGCAGGGTCCTATCCACTGTGCCACCAGGGAAGTCCCCGCATGTTATTCTCTAGTTTAGCTCTTTGTTGTTCTCTTCATAGCACTTACCACAATTTTTAACTATTTTATTGTTTTCATCGGCTTACTAGACTTTTGTGACACAGCACCTCCAGCCTCTCCCCCCCACCCCCAGGTCTATGAGCTCTAGGAAGCCAGTATCCACACCTGTCTTGTGTCCAGCACATAGTGACCATTCAGTGGGTCTATGTTGACTGAATGAAAGGGAAGGGAGTCCTTCAGCACCCTGCCCTTCTGCTCCCCGTCACCCCAGGAGCACTGACACCTTCTCTCCTCTACTGTTCTCCGGATACAATGAATGCAAGAGGTCTCTAGCCAAGGCCATTCTCTCCCAACCTCCTGTGGAAACTCTTTGCGTCCTTGATTCTTTCTTCTGTATCTTCATCTTTATAATAATTTCCTATCAATACTCAAAGATGCTCCCAATCACAACCAACCAACCAGAAACCCCTAAAGTTCCTTCAGCATGTGACCACCCTCTTCCCCTGAATTTCAGGACTCAGCCATGCCCTGTGTTCCTCCTCCTACTCTTTCTCAGGCTCGTTTTAGAGAGTCCTTTTTTTTTTTTCTTCTTCAGTAATTGGCTGGGTTGCGTCTTCATTGCTGCGCGCGGGCTTTCTCTAGTTGCGGCGAGCAGGGGCTGCTCTTCATTGCGGTGCATGGGCTTCGCATTGCAGTGGCTTCTCTTGTTGTGGAGCACGGGCTCTAGGTGCGTGGACTCAGTAATTATGGCTCCAGGCTCAGTAGTTGTGGCGCACGGGCTTAGTTGCTCCGCGGCATGTGGGATCTTCCAGGACCAGGGCTCGAACTTGCGTCCCCTGCATTGGCAGGAGGGTTCTCAACCACTGCCCCACCAGGGAAGTCCCTTAGGGAGTCCTGAAGTGCTAGGATTCTCCCAGGATTCTGTTCTTTTCAACCATCGGTAAAAAGGGGGGAATCTTTGTGGGGACAGAGTCTGGGAAAGAGGGACTCCGACAAGGTGGTGCTAAAGAGTGAGGCTGGGTGAGGTGGGTTAATGAAAGAGCTATGAAAAGCCCGAGGCAGAGGTCAAAGAGGACAGGTGTTGCGATGACTTGAGCCTCTGTGACGTGTCTGTCGGAGACTAGAGAGAGCGGGAGGCGCACGCGCGTCCCGACCGTCCGTCCGCGCCCCAGGCCCTGCCTCCTCGCGCACAGCGGCGGAAGCGCGCGCTCATGTGCGCAGCGACCTCTGTGCGCCTGCGCTGCCGTTGCCGGGCATCCGCCGGCGAAAAGACGACCTAGTTGGGGGGCGGGTGGCAGCGGGGACTCCGGAAGCCCACCTTTCACCCGGAAATGGTTGTCGGGAAACATGGCGTTGCTGGTGCGAGTCCTTGTGAGTGAAGGAGTAATTTTGTGCTGTCGCCCACTGGGCCTGCGGGTTGGAGTCGGAGAGGGTGGGGCGGGAGCAACTGGACGGAAGTGCAGGAGCGGAGCCTGTGCGGTAGCGAGGCTGCGCGGCCGCATCTCTGCGGGGAAACTGAGGCAGCTTCCAACCTCCCTCGACCCTCGGTTTGGCCGTGGCTTCCCCCTCTTTGGAGAAGGCGTGAGACTGACGTCAGATATAAATTTGACGAAGCTTGCTTTTCCTTGGTCACCACCTGTGACTCTTTCCCCTCAGGGAGAGAGGCAGCGCGTGGGGCACTGATTGTAGTTTCAGGAGACCCGGTTTCTAGTTCCTGTTCCGTCACTAATGCTCAGGGTGACCTTGGGCAAGTCACTTTTGGGCTTCAGAGTCCCCATGGGCAAAGTGAGGACGTAAATCTGCAAGTCTTTGGGATTCTGAGGTTCTTTGGGTTTGTTTTAGAGATCAGTAGATCAATTATTAACTCTATAGTTAAGTGGAATACTCTTATAGGCTATTAGAGTGAAAGCTGCACGAGAACTGGGGTCTTATCTGTCGTTTTCACTCTGCCTAGCACAGTGTCTGGCACATCATAGGTGTTCAGTAAAGATTTGTTGAAGGAATGAAATAAGTGACGAAGAACTACTCGACTAATTAACACCCATATGGGAAGCTGCTGCACCTCTTGTGATTCAGTCCTGAACTTCTAGCCGACTCTGGCTTATAGAAATTAAAGAGAACAAGAGTTAGGAGGATACAGAGCTTGGGTCCTAATCATGGAGGGATAGTAGAGTTTATAATTTTATCAAGTCTTTCAAAAACTGGGTCAAGGAGATTGTTTTTTCATAGCAGACACTATATTCCTGCCTCTAGCTTTCTTTTGAGTTCTGATATTAGAAATATTTGTGTCTAAACTTTTTATATGTGGCATACGCGGCCTGTGATTTTACTTCTTGTATTCCTTGTCAGCCTAGCAAAGTGCAGTGCCCTCTATTGTTGCGTAGTAAAATTTTTTTGGAAGAGTAGCTCCTGTAACCTACAGAAAGTCACTTGGTGAAGTAATTGTTGATGCCAGGGCAGGAACTGATTCAGATCTGAGGACTGCTGAGGAAATGGCAACTAGGATGTCCTAAGTGGTTTTTTCTGGCCATGGTGCACGGCTTGTGGGATCTTAGTTCCCTGACCAGGAATCGAACCCAGGCCCCTGGCAGTGGAAGTGCAGAGTCCTAACCACTGGACCACCAGGGAATTCCCTCCTAAGTGTTTTGTTATTTTAAAAAATATTTATTTATTATTATTATTATTATTATTATTTTGGCTGTGTTGGGTCTTAGTTGCGGTGCTGCGCAGGCTTCTCTCTAGCTGTGGCTCGCATACTCAGTAGCTGTGGTGCATGGGCTTAGTTGCCCTGCTGCGTGTGGGATCTTAGTTCCTCGACCAGGAATTGAACCCGTGTCCCCTGCGTTGGAAGGTGAATTCTTAACCACTGGACCACCAGGGAAGTCCCCGTCCTAGGTGTATGTTTGTTTGTTTTTTTTAAATTAATTTATTTATTTTTGACTGTGTTGGGTCTTTGTTGCTGCGTGCGGGCTTTCTCTAGTTGTGAGCAGGGGCTACTCTTCGTTGTGATGCACAGCCTTATCACTACAGTGGCTTCTCTTGTTGCTGAGCACAGGCTCTAGGCGCTCGCACTTCAGTAGTTGTGGCACGTGGGCTCAGTAGTTGTGGCTCGTGGGCTCTAGAGCACAGGCTCTGTGGTTGTGGTGCACAGGCTTAGTTGCTCTGCGGCATGTGGGATCTTCCCAGACCAGGGATCGAACCCATGTCCCCTGCATTGGCAGGCAGATTCTTAACCACTGTACTACCAGGGAAGTCCCATCCTAGGTGTTTTTAAGATAGATATTTTGGGGGGGAAAGATGAGAATTTTATTGGGCTGTAGATCTGAAATGAATACCTTGACTTGACTTGGAAGTTAGTGGCTGCCCCAGCTGAGCATGCCGCTGAGCATGTGGATGGTTACAGGGTCATTTCTTCTTAGTTGGTAGCATCCAGTGAAACCACCTTTCTAACTGCCTTCTATTAGTTGAATCTTTTTCTACCCCCCATTTATCGCTTTCTATTCATCTTTTTAGGTAAAAAGCAAGATTAGGTAAGGAAAGTCACTTTCACTTTATACTGTATACTGTAATTCTTTGAAGTCTTCTTATCATATGTTGTAATGTGTGACAAAGCAACAGAAACTCCCTTAGGACTAGAGGGTTAGAGTAAACATGGAAGAAGCAGATATTTATTGATCACCTATGCTGAAGAGGCATTAGGGTTAGGCACTGTGAGGAATTCACAAATACAGGAAAATGCACCTGTTTAGGAGTCGGAAGAGCCTTGTTTGAAAGCTTGGCCCCATTACTTACTATGGGCATAGCCTTGAGCAAATCACCTAACTTCTCTGAGCCTCACATTTTCTTAAGGATAAGTTTGATAGGGTTGATCATAGAATCAGTTGATACAAGTGACATTTTAAATGCTTTTTTCCCTTTTAATTCAGCGACTATTTTGAGTGTTTACTGCATTCTAGGAACTCTCCAAGGGACTGAGGATGAAAAACATAGAACTTATTTTCATGTTTATAATCTAATAGCAGAGACAGAAAAGAAAACTACTGATAACAATTCTTGAAATGCTATGATAGAAGTCTTAACTAGGTGCTATGGTAGCAGAGTAGAAAGGCACCTAACCCAGCCTGAGGACAAGCATTGGGAGCATTAGATGGAAATGGAGGAGAAACATTAGCTTATGCTACTATGCTAGACAACAAAGGCGCTCTAAGTAAATCTCTCTGGCTGGACTCAGGGGCACTTGTGGGGAAATGGCAGTAGAGGAGACGTTTGCCTTGCATGTCATAGTTAGGGGTTGGAGATTTATTTTGAGGCAGAGGGCAGCGTTTGAAGTATTTTAAACGAAGGGAAGATTTATTTTTAAAGGTTTTTTTTGATGCATTTACTCTTGTTTATTTTCTTATTTAAATTCTTAAAATTGAGGAATAATTGACATACAGTAACTCACACTTATTTAATTGTATAATTTGATAAGTTTTGACACAGGTATACACCCGAAAAATCATAATCATAATAAAAATAAGGAACATATCTGTCACTCCCTAAAATTTCTTTGCACCCTTTTGCAATCCTTGTATTGCTCTCCCTGCTTCCAGCCACCATTGATCAGGGAACACTTTGTTCCTTCTCTCATTTTTAAATTGAAATTTAAAATTTTTAATTCAAAAGTATAAAAAAAAAAAGTCAACATAGTAAACAAAACACATAGATTTTTGTTTTAATAGATCCCTGTAACAGGGGTGGATGTAACAGATGGATCAGTCAGAGAGGGCTGAGATTAGAGTCCCCAAGGCCAGTCAGAAACTAAAGTAATCCTGGAAGAAGTGATGAAGGCCTGTACTAAGTGGGAGATGGACAGTGTGGTTAAAGAAGAAGGGATGGTTGCAAGAGGTATTGTGGAAATAGTCTACAGAGCTTGATGAGAGATTAGATGTTAAGGATGAGGAAGAGGGAAGAGTCTAACAGCTTGTCCCAGGTCAGCCTAGGATGACTGAGTTAATAGCAGTGTTCTTCACTGAGAAAATCTAGCTGGAGTTTTTGGAGTTTTTTTGTTTGTTTGGTGTTTTTCTGTTGTTGGTGGGTTTTTTTTGCAGCTGGATATTTGGTGTTCAGGGGAGAGAGCTGAAATATAAGTTGTAGTTGAAACAAAAATGTTGAGATTCCTCAAGCAATAATATTGATAGGTAACATTTATAGGGCACTTACCATGTGGTAAGCACTCTAAAATACTTTATGTGTGTGAACTTGCTAAATCCTTACTACAGCCCTTTGAAAAGGTAGGCACTATTATTCCCCCATTTTGCAGACAAGAAAATTGAACCACCGAGAAGTAGTATTCCTGAAACATTCTCATTAGTCTCCCCTTACTTTTTCCTCATTCTGTCTTTTTGACCAGTTTTTACCCTTCTCCAAGGATGGGTTTGGGAAGGAGGAGTAAACTGAAACACTGCTATTGCTGAGTAGATCTAGCAGAGGAACCGGACATTTGAGCAGTGCTCTGGGACTTTTTTATGGTTTTATGAGTTATTTTGACATTGGTAATAATTTTTACTTTTCTTTGATAGTAGTATAAATTGCAGAAAGCCACACTGGAGTTTAAAAAAAATTGTAGTAGAATACGCATAACATAATTTACCATTTCAACCAATTTTAAGTGTACAGTTCAGTGGTATTAAGTACATTCACATTGTTGTGCTGCCATCACCACCATCATCCAGAAAACTCTTTTCATCTTCAAAAATTGAAACTCTGTACCTATTAAAAGATAAATCCCTATGCCCCACTCTACCCAGCCCTGGGCAACCACCATTCTTTCTGTCTTTATGATTTTGACTACTCTAGGTACCTCATATAAGTGGAATCATACAGTGTTTGTTCTTTTGTGACTGGCTTATTTCACTTAACATAATGTCCTCAAAGTTCATCCATGTTGTAGCATGACAGAATTTCCTTTTTTTAAGGCTGAATAATATTCTGTTGTATGCATATACTACATTTCATTTATCCATTCATCTGTTGATGGGCACTTTGGTTGCTTCCACCTTTTGGCTATTGCCAAATAGTGCTGCCATGAACATGCGTGTACAAATATTTGTTCTAGTCCCTGTTGTTACTTCTTTTGGGTATGTGCTCAGAAGTAGAATTGTTGGATCATATTGTAATTCTGTGTTTAATTTTTTGAGCAATCGCCATTCTGTTTTCCATAGCAGCTGCACCATTTTACATTTCTGCCAGCAAAGAACAAGGGTTTCAATTTCTCCACATCTTCTCCAACACTTATTTTCTTTTCTTTTTTTTATAGTGGCCATCTTAATGGGTGTGAGAGGATAATCTCATTGTAGTTTTTTTTTTTTAAAGATTTTTTTTGATGTGGACCATTTTTAAAGTCTTTTTAAAAAATTTATTTATTTATTTTTGGCTGCATTGGGTCTATGTTGCTGCGCACAGGCTTTTCTCTAGTTGTAGCAAGCAGGGGCTACTCTTTGTTGCGGTGTGCGGGCTTCTCATTGTGGTGGTTTCTCTTGTTGCAGAGCATGGGCTCTAGGCATGTGGGCTTCAGTAGTTGTGGCACGCGGGCTCAGTAGTTGTGGCGCATGGACTTAGTTGCTCTGTGGCATATGGAGTGTGGGATCTTCCCAGACCAGGGATCGAAACCGTGTCCCCTGCATTGGCAGGTGGATTCTTAACCACTGCACCCCCAGGGAAGTCCCATCTGCAAGTATTTTTTCACATATTTTTTCTGTTCCTTATTTCTCTCCTTTCCGTCTGAGACTCCCATTATACATATGTTGGTATGTTTGATGGTGTAGATACTGGTTTGCTGGTAGGTCTCTGAGACTCCATTAAATTTTCTTCATTTTTTTTTTCTTTGTGTTCATTGGGCTGGATAATCTCAATTGATCTATCTTCAAGGTCACTGATTCTTTCTTTTGCTCAAATCTGCTGTTAAACTTCTCTAGTGAAATGTTAATTTTATTTATTGTTCTTTTTAAAAAAATTTTTTTTTTAAAAATATTTATTTATTTATTTGCTTGCACCGGGTCTTAGTTGTGGCAGATGGGCTCCTTAGTTGCAGCTCACAGGCTCTTTAGTTGCGGCTCGCAGGCTCCTTAGTTGAGGCCTGCGGGCTCCTCAGTTGTGGCATGTGTACTCTTACTTGCAGCATGCATGTGGGATCTAGTTCTCAGACCAAGGATCAAACCCAGGCCCCCTGCATTGGGAGTACAGAGGCCTATCCACTGCACCACCAGGGAAGTCCCTTATTGTTCTTTTCAACTCCAGAATTTTTGTTTGGCTTTTTGTAAAATTTCTTTGTTTATTGATATTGTTTATTTGGTGAGATACCATTCTCATACTTTGCTTTAGTTCTTTAATCATGGTTTCCTTTAGATCTTAAAATTTTTAAATAGCTGGTTCAAAGTCTTTGGTTTGTCTAATGTCTGGGCTTCCTCAGGGACAGTTTCTATTGATTTTTAAATTTTCCCTCGTATTGACCGTGCTTTTTTTGTTTTTTTACATGTTTCATAAGTTTTTGTTGAAAACTAAACATTTTAAATAATATAATGTGGCACCTCTGGAAATCAGGACTTTCTTTTCCCAGAGTTTATTGTTATTTTTCTGTTTAGTGACTTTTCTGAATTAATTCTGTAAAGTCTGTATTCTTTGTCATGTGGTCTCTGCCCAGTTACCTTAGTGGTCAAGTAATGATTGGATGGAGATTTCCTTAAATGCCTGGAACCAATGAATCTCTCAGTATTTGTTGAGGGGCTCTGTGTGCATTTTGGAGCATGCCTTCATCCTTCTGCCAGTCATTTGACAGTTCTGCCTTAACCTTCACTTCCTGCTTGCGAAGCATCTCAAGGTCAACCAGAGATGAGAGCTTAGGGCAGTCTCAGGTCTCCTGTTCCGGGCATGTACACACACCTGTGCATCTGCATGGCCTTTAAATTCCCAGGAATATGTCATAGCTTTTCAAGGTCCCTATGCATATCTCATTCCTCTGATTTTCCTTTTAAACTTTTTGGTTAGCCTATTGTTTTCCCCAAGTATTATCCACTGCCTCAGGCAGCCACAAAGTTAAACAATTGCCTCTATTTGTTTTCCACTAACGCTCCTGGGGAGCTCCTGGGGAAAATGATTTTCATACTGGAGGAGTTCCAAGAGGGATGGAGTCTTCCAAGGAACTGCTAGACAGATCAAATAATTCCAGACTTTTGTGAATAAGGTTTGAGGAGCTTCAACCCCATTCAGGAGTCAACTTTTCTCCAGAGAAGACTAGTTGTGTTCAGTGAATACTACTATTTAGAAACCAAGTTTGGATGCTACATGTTTTCATTGCAACTGGGGTGTCATTGCTTCCAAGCCCTATCAGTACAGGAGTAGGAAGTATGTGTATGTGTATACATATACATAAACACACATATGTTGATTTCTTTATTTATCTCTGTATATTAAAAACTTATACCAGTTACTCTAAATCCATCCCAATAGCACAGGGTTTATTCTATCCTTTTGCCTTTTCATATTTGTTAACTCCTTTCTCTGGTAGAAACCTGATCCCTCATCCTTAATATATTTACTGATTTGCTCAAATCCTTCTTGTTTTTGTGAATTCACATACTTGCTAAAATTTATTTGTAACCTGAATCAATACTCGTGGTGCTTTTGCAGTCATTTGTGGACATGTGCAGAGGGGTGAAAAATTTGAACTGCAACATGCATATTTCTGGCTGAGGTGATACTCTGACTTCTTGTTTCAGCTATTATGCTGTAAACAAGTATCCTTCTCATGGTCTATTTAGTGTCATGTTTTTTGCATTTTTGTGCTTTTGTTGGTGATTTCCCTGTTTAAAATGGCCCCCAGGTGTAGTGCTGAAGTGCTGTCTAGTGCTGCTAAGTGCAAAAAGGCTGTGATGTTTCTTGTGGAGAAAATTTTTGTGTTACATAAGTTTTGTTCAGGAGCGAGTTAGTGCTATTGGCTGTGAGTTCAGTGTTAGTGAATCAACAACATATTAAATAAGGTGTCTTTAAACAGAGACACACAAAACAAGGTCACGTATTGTTTGGTTGATGAAAATGTTGTGACCAGAGGCTTGCAGGAACCTAACCCTGTATTTTTCCCCTAGGAGCAATGGTTCAGTGTTTGCTAACTTAGTGTTTGTGGTCACTTTGTAAAACATAACTATGGGGAATAGGAGAATTGACTACCTGTAAAGCCTTTTCCAGCTCATGGGTGAGCAAAGGAAAATACTATGTATCTTAAAAACCACATGAAGAAAGAGTCTGGTCAGTGGACTGATTAAAGTGTAGTCACAAAAAGAGCTGATCTGTGAGAATATTTTGAAATACGATGTAAAATCACCTGCAAATCACAATATGCACAGGAAATACAAACATAAAACTTATCTTTAAAATTTTGGTTGAAGTGTTGATGAGGCAAAAGGACGATTGAAAAACCAGTTCCCACTGAGTAATGGTGTTTATACTATCCTAAGTTAAACCAATGATTTTAACCACTGGAATTTTTCTCTGAACTTGGGAGAACTGAGGTTTGCTAATTGTTATAGACCTCATGTATTAGTACCTATAAGAGGATGATAAGTACTTCCACAGATTTATTGATATATATTTATAAATGAAGTGTTGGGAGAGGTGGAAAGGAAAAAGGACTTAGTAGAATCAGTAGAACCAGAACCTGGAGTCTAGGTTGAAGCAAATGAGCTCATGCTTTGGGTAGGAGAGAAGAAGAGAGTCCCAGAGGAACTCCAAGGGGATTAGCTTGTGTGGAGAGGAGCAGTAATTCTCAAACCAGAGAGTATGAGTCAGGTTTTGGAACTGCTGAGTGGAGAATGCAAGGCAGCGTATGTAAGTATATTGATGGGTCGGAGTCCAGTTGGTAAAGATCGGGTGTTTAAGTTTGACTACAGAGACACTTGGAGGCACTGCAAGCTTTTGAGAAAGGGAATTCCAGGTTCAAAGCAATATTTTAAGAAAATGGTTCTTCCTGCTCTGACAGTTTGCTGGGGAAAGAGGAGGTTACTTACATAATTCAGTAACAGTTGTTAATAGCAATAGTGAAGCCTTTGTGTGTGTGTTTTACTGTTATTGAAGTGCTTTTACAGGTGGTCCTTGGGACGCTCCTGTGAGGTACCTTTTATTATTCCCACTTTTAGGTAAGGGAAAATGGAGGTCCAGAGTTTTGAGTAACTAGTTCAGGGTCACACAGCTATTTAATGGTAGGCTTGCGATTCAGATACCCTTTCTGCTACACCTCAGTTTCAATTAAGGATTTCGACAAAGAATTGTTGTAGGATTGGAGAAGGAAAGAAAACAGCAGCTGATTACTACTTTCTTCTAATAAGAAGTGATTTAAAGTATTGGCATGAGACCAAGTAGAGTCAGATGTTACAGAGAAAATTTTTATTGACATTGGAAAAAATATGATGAAATTCTTCAGAAAATCGTCTAAAAGTTTGCATTGTTCCTACTTGTAATTTCCTCTTACCCGCCCCCACCCCCCAGCTTTGGGACTGAATCTGCTGAAGTTTCATCTTAGCACGTATTTACATTTTTAGGAAAGGAACATCTGACATGGAATGATTCTGGTAAATGTGTCAGCTGTTAGTAAACAAGAAGCCAGTAATTGTAGCTCATTTGAAAACAATCCCAACAGGTCAAACCTCAGCTGAAATAAAATCCTATTTTTAAGCTTTACTTTTAATTTGAAATATAAGTTGCTGTGAGTAGCCTATTAGAAATGGTTACACAACTTTAGAAAGCATCTCTGGGTTTAAAATTCTAATACCTTTCTCCCCCTTACCCCTGGCCCTTCCTGCCTAGTCATGAGGAAATGGAGATTCAGATTCAACTTAATATTTATTGAGTTGGACATACTGCAAAGGACATTTTTTTTCCTTAAAATCCTGAGAGGTAGGGATTTTTATTTACTTTATGGAAGAGGCAACAAAGGCTCATAGCTCACTGACAGGGGAGCCAAGAGTCAAATCAGTGCTTTCTGATTCCAAGTACAGGACTCTTCCCATAGTATTATGCTGTATTTTAATTGGTTCAAGACTAGGTCATAGAGTGGTAGAGCTAGAAGGGACTTTGGGGATATTTCCTCTACCCTTTCATCCCATAAATGAGCATGGATCCAGGAGTTGGGCTTTCTGGATTCAAATCTTAACCCTGCCATTTATTAGCCATGTGACCTTGGGAAGTTACTTATCTTATCCATACTTCCATTTCTTTATCCATATACATGGGATAATAACAATATACCTAAGTCATTGGGTGGTGATTATGAGGTTTAAATGAGTTCATATATGTAAAGTACCTGAAAAATACCTGGCACATAGTAAGTGCTTATAAGTATTACTAATATTTGTTAAGAGGAAACTGAGTGTCATAAAGGTGTAATTACTTCTAAAGATTATATTAAAGTAGCTGAGTTTAAACTAGGATACGGATCTTTTACTCCTACTATTGTAGTTGATGCTTGGCAAAGTGTTTTCAGACAGTTTGGTATATCCAGTCCTCATTATGGCCCTATAAGGTCTACAGGCCAAGTGAAAGAAACCCTTTGATCTCCCAGAGTTGGTTTCTAGAATAGAGATTTCCAGTGCAGTGTACGTGGATGCCATATTTATACAGTGGCTTGTATTTCAGGTTCATAAAGTAAAGCAGGCTTCTCATTTAACAAGGTAGAGCTCCTCCTTTCTCTAGCCTAACCTTTCACTTTAGTCCAGAGACCTTTTTGAGGTCAGTTAATGCCAGAGGGAAAAATTGAACCTCAGTCATAGCTCTAACAGCCACTTAATCTCCCTTTGTCTTGGAAATCAAATTGCCCAAGTGTGTTTTCCCATCCTAAAAATTTCAGCCCTAGTTTCTTCATCCTTTTGGGGATAATGGTAATTCTGGCACTGTTTACTGTAAAGGGATTTTATGAAGAGCTTATAAATCAGTGTTTATGAAAAGGAATTGCAAACTCTGATTTAAATGATAAGCTAACTGTAAAATGCCTGAAGTAGGTTTATTTTGTTACTTTCCTGAGAGGGAGCTCATGTCCTCCAGTTTGGGTCAGCTATTAGCAGAATTCGTCTAGTCTGTGGTAGGCAGGGGTACATTTTATCCTAGGAGAGATGAGCATGGGGAGGCTTGGTCCTAGTCCTGTTTTGGAAATTCTCCTTTCATGTGCCCTGTTCTGGCAGGATTTCTAGACTTAGGTACACTCTTTGCCTTCTACACATGGAGTCTGATATAGATTCCTGACAGACTATTTTTTTTTTTCTCTAGAGGAACCGGATTAGCACCTCCCAGTGGGTTCCGGTATGCAGCCGATTGCTACTTGTGTCTCATACACAGGGACAGTGCGGCAGGCCTCTGTCTGGTACTTCCCAGGTAAGATTTGTTATCCTTTGCTTGGTATGAAAAAACCTTAGTGTTTATGTGCAAATGTCATGTATTTATATATTAGCCAACCAAATTGTGTGATGGAAAAACCTCATGAGACCACTTCTGGGTCTCTGTGGTGCCAGCTCAGGACTGATTCCTACTGTATGGTGTCTAGGGCGTTGCTTCTAAATACCCCAGCAGTGGAACTTAGCCTAGGATACCATGCTACAGTCTGATGATTTTTACTGTTGGGAGTGTTTCCAGATATTCATCTCAGAGTTAACTTTTCTTCAGTTTTCTTTTTGTAGCCACTTTGTGCCACTTTTATTTGGGGTAAAAAATGTTTCTTTATTTTTTTCCTTTTTATGAACATAAAAATCCAAGGAACAATTATTTCAGGCCTTAGTTTACCACTGATCACGTGATTCTTTTTTTTTTTTTTTTTTTTTTTTTTTTTTTTTTTTTTGGCGGTACGGGGGCCTCTCACTGCTGTGGCCTCTCCCTTTGCAGAGCACAGGCTCCGGACACGCAGGCTCAGCGGCCATGGCTCACGGGCCTAGCCACTCCGCGGCATGTGGGATCTTCCCGGACCGGGGCACGAACCCGTGTCCCCTGCATCGGCAGGCCGACTCTCAACCACTGTGCCACCAGGGAAGCCCCCACATGATTCTTTATAATGTAGTTTACTTTGGACCCTCCTTGAGAGTTTTTTCTCCTGATTTTTGTTAATTGTACAAATAATTTAGTAATAAAGGAAATAAAAATCACCCATGACTTCAAACCTGAAAACATCTGCTGGTTCTTTTCCAATCCTTAAGTATGTATGTGTGTACTAATTTTTTCCCTAGGTACCTTAACGAATATCCACAAAATTTTATGTTCTGGTGCTTTTTCACTTATTAGAGCAGACATTATTCACGTTGTTAGATAGATTTCATAATTAATTTTTTAAATGGCTACATGTTATTTATTAAGCCTTTGTTTATATTAAAATTATTTACAGATTTTTTGTAGACTTTAATGTGCTTACCATTTTATTGTTATATAGTATTTCTTATTTTTAATTATTTATTAAAGATAAATTTCTAGGAGGGTGTACCCTAGGTCAAAGAGTATAAGCAGTTTTCCTCTCCAAAAAGTTGTTTTAGTTTATACTGCCACCAGCAAGTTTATATAACTAGTTTTTCATCATCACCTCCCCTAAATTGGGTGTTTTTAAAAAATTTAAACTAATTGGGTAGAAAATGTTACCTTGTTTTGCTTTGCATTTCTTTATCAGGGTTAAACATTTTTCTGTTTATCAGTTATATTCTGGTTTGTAAAAATTACATACTTACGTCATTTCTCTGTTTATCTACTGGGAATTTATTTTCATTACCAATTTATATAAATTCCTTTTGTAGCCATTCACTTTCTTTTTCATATTTAATGCAATGAAAAATTATTTTTGATGTATATAATTATATATTATATAATTTAAATAAATAAATAAAATATATTAAAATACTTAAAATATAGAGTAATTCCCTCCAGCTAGTGTATAAGCCTTGCCCTTCTGAGGACATGTCTTATTTTTACCTGTATTTCCTGGGCTTCTCACTAAGTCTGGCACAGAGAAGGCACTAAATGTATGTTGAATGAATGAAGAATATGCTTGTGCAGAAGAGGCATCTACTTTGGGTAGTCATGTAGCTATTTCTTTTCAGAGTTGGGCTAGGTTCTGTTTTTATTTTTATTTTTGTGCACTGGAAAATTTTAGTGGAATTTATCCTATAAGTTCTAAATCATTTGTAAATAATGTGTGCAGAGATGGTGGAAGGAGGAGGTCATTACATCAATCTCTGACTTGTGCCTCATTCTTTGAATCAATAAACATTTCTTGGGTACCTAATATATACCAGGTACTATATATTAGGCTCTGGGAGGGCATTATAGCAAAACATCCATGTAGATAACTTAAAATTGTTTAGCTCATGCTGACAAGATGTAATTTTAGCCATTGTAAATTAACTGGACATTTTGTCATATTGACGTTACCTCACTGGTACATCTTCCCATCTTTGAGTTCTCCTGGTTGGAAAACTCTGCCTCAGAATGACATCCTTAGGTATATATCTGACAGGGAGGCAGATTTGGCTTAGAATGAGGAAGAACTTTGTGTTAACTAGAATTGTGGTGTAATGGGATGTGTTGGCTGTATTTTGACAAAGTAAATTTACTTTTACTGGAAGTATTCAAGCAATGATTGGAAGGCTATGTTAGGGGCTTGGCATAAAAGTATCCTCCATTGGATGAGTGGTAGTATCAGATGATCTCTAAGGTAATGTCCAATGCTATAATCCTATTATCATTTTCAAAAGGCTAGGGACATTGGACTCTAATCTGTCTTTTCTAAGTAACCTCTTAAAGTTCTGTCATACTTTGATGAGTCTACTTAAAAAGTTTTTTTTAACTTCTGAAATAATTTAAACTTACAGAAAAGTTATAAAAATGGTAGTGTTCCCTTATACCCTTCATCTAGCTTCCTCTAATGTTAGCATCTTATATGACCATAGTGCAATTATTGAAACCAGGAAGTGAACATTGATGTGATACTATTAACTAATCTATACACCTTATTCCAGTTTTACTTTTTTTCCCCATTAATGTCCTTTTTTTGGTCTCTCAATTGGGGTTCGTCTAATATTTTCTTAAGATTAGATTGAGGCTATGCATTTTTGGCAAAAGTGATATTGTTTCCTTCTCAGTGGGTCATATCAGGTGATACATGATGCCAGTTATTACTGGTGATGTTAACTTTGATGACTTGGTTATTAAATTGGTGTCTGTCAGCTTCCTCTACTATAAAGTACTATTTTCCCCTTTGTAATTAGTAGGTGTCTTGTGAGAAGATACTTTGAGATTATGCAAATATCCTGTTTCTCATCATACTTTCCTTTTTGAAGTTTTAAGAATAATTTTATTGAAATATAGCTGATTTACAATGTTGTGGGGGTTTTTTTGGGTTTTTTTTGGGCTGCATTGGGTCTTTGTGGTGCACGGGCTTCTCACTGTGGTGGCTTCTCTTGTTGTGGGGCACGGGATCTAGGCACAGGCAATATAGCTGATTTACAATGTTGTGGGGGTTTTTTTGGGTTTTTTTTGGGCTGCATTGGGTCTTTGTGGTGCACGGGCTTCTCACTGTGGTGGCTTCTCTTGTTGTGGAGCACGGGATCTAGGCACAGGCTTCAGTAGTTGTGGCATGTGGGCTCAGTAGTTGTGGCTCGCAAGCTCTAGAGCCCAGGCTCAGTAGTTGAGGCTCACAGGCTTAGTTGCTCTGCAGCATGTGGGATCTTCCTGGACCAGGGATCGAACCCGTGTCCCCTGCATTGGCAGGCGGATTCTTAACCACTGTGCCACTAGGGAAGCCCCAGGAGGTAGAGTTTTGATAAAAACTTTTATTTCAACTATTTTGTTCCTTTTTTTGCATAAATATAAAAACGTTCCGAAACTTCCAAGATCTTAGAAGATAGTGACTGAAAGGATCAATCAGTGATGTCCATTTTAAAGGATTAAGAAAAGGTCCAAGAACTACAAAAGATGAAGCAGCCTAAGCTGAATAATTTATTACAACAACTTGTAAATGTTTGTATAAAATGTCTTATAAGGGTTTATTGTTGGGTCCGTGGGCACCCAGGGGTGAGGGGTGGGAGCAGGATTTCTTTCTTTTTTAAGGCTGTATAATATTCCATTTAATCTATCTATCTATCTATCTATCTATATCTATATATCTATATCTATATATATGCCACAGTTTCTTTATCCATTCTGTCAGTGGGCATTTGGGTTACTGCCATATCTTGGCTATTGTGAATAATGCTGCAATGAACATAAGTGTACAAGCATCTCTCCAAGATCCTGCTTTGAATTTTTTTGGATATATACCCAGAAGTGGGATTGTGATATCATGTGGTAATTCTATTTATGGTTCTTGACTGCAACAGTCATTACTATGGTGTTTGCTTGATAGTCATTTTCTTTTTATTAAAAATTTATTTAATTTGTTTTTTTTTGGCTGCATTGCGTCTTTGTGGTTGTGCGTGGGCTTTTTCTAGTTGCGGCGAGCAGGGACTACTCTTGGTTGCAGTGCGTGGGCTTCTCATTGTGGTGGCTTCTCTTGTTGCGGAGCATGGGCTTTAGGCGTGCGGGCTTCAGTAGTTGTGGCACGCGGGCTCTAGAGCACAGGCTCAGTAGTTGGGGCGCACGAGCTTAGTTGCTCCGCGGCATGTGGGATCCTTCCGGACCAGGGCTTGAACCCGTGTCTCATGCATTGGCAGGCGGATTCTTAACCACTGCACCACCAGGGAAGCCCGATGGTCATTTTCTAATTCCATCATTGCCTACTACATTTCTTGATTGGAATTCTACTGTAAGGAAGAGCTGTCACTTCCTCTCCATTTATTTATTTATTCAATTATTTTGTTTGTATCAGTAATGAGCTAATGCATATTTATTCTGTGAGTTATAATGCATTATTCTCATTATTTTGTTGATCAAATTGTTCCATGTTTGGCTGTTGAGAACTCCTTCAAGTTCCTTTCTACGTGCCTTCATTTTTTGAACATTTCCTTGTTTCTTGGCACCACAAGATGTTTCAGGTTCATGTTGTATTTTCTTTGCTGTAGCCCTAGAGTTAACAGTTTCCCCCCAGGAGCCCTGGATCCTTTTATTGGAGAATGATATTTGGAATATTTAGAAATTAAGATCTGGGTGCTAAGTGTACATGAGCCAATGTTGTTGAACTCTATGCAGGTTTTTGAAATCAGTTAGATATAGGGGAAAGAAGATAGCTCTGAATACATGTTTTACCCCTTAATGAACTTTACTTCTTTGAGCCTTAGTGTTCTTATTTCTAAAATGGGAAAAAATAGTATCAACTTTTCAAGGGTGTTGTGAGATAACATAAGTAAAACAGCAAGCGTACAGGTGCTGGGCATATGGGAGATCTTCAGTAAATTGTAACTGCTATTTTTGTTGTATTTATGTTCATGCTACTTGGGTAAATTTTCTCCTCACCTTGTAAATTGAAACTTAAAAAAAATTTTTTTTTTTTTTTTTTTTTGTGGTATGCGGGCCTCCCTCTGTTGTGGCCTCTCCCGTTGCGGAGCACAGGCTCCGGACGCGCAGGCTCAGCGGCCATGGCTCACGGGCCCAGCCGCTCCGCGGCATGTGGGATCCTCCCAGACCGGGTCGCGAACCCGGTTCCCCTGCATCGGCAGGCGGACGCGCAGCCACTGCGCCACCAGGGAAGCCCAAAAAAAATTTTTTTTTAATCCTAAAACTACCTTAAGCAAGTTGCAACCTCTTCCTGTGTCTTAGTTTCCTCATCTGTGAAAGGAAAAGGTTGGACTTAGAAGATCTCAGAGATTCCTTCCAGCTCAAGTGTTGTTATTCTAAGTTACTTCTTAGCTCTTCAGTTGCTTTTTCTCCAAGCTAAACAGCTTCAATTTATTTTAACCTTTCCACTAGGACCTTTTATTCATCTCTTTGATCATTCCTGTGGTTCTTTTCTGGACCTTTTCCAGATTGTCCTTCTATTTGGAAAAAAAAAGAAAACCCCACCTAGTTTTTATTGAGTGCCTACTCCATGCCCAGAATGGTGTTGAGCAATGGGACAGAAAATAAAAGAAGTGTAAGATAGACTGTCTCCTGGTGGAGCTTATAGCTTTGCTAAAATGACCAGATAAATACAGTGTTGAAGAATTGCTTGAGTCCTGCCCTCCTTTTTCCTTTCCTTTCCTTTCTCTTTTCCTTTCCCTTTTTCTTTCTTTCTTTCTTTCTTTCTTTCTTTCTTTCTTTCTTTTCTTCCTTCCTTCCTTCCTTCTCTCTCTCTGTCATTCTTTCTTTCTCTCTCTCTCTCTCTCTCTCTCTCTCTGTCTCTGTCTCTCTCTCTCCCCCTCTCTCCCTCTCTCTATCAGGGAGGTCTTTTCATTTTTAGAACCTTTTAGGAAGCAAAAAATAAAAGCAATAACTTAATATGTCTTTTTAAAAAAAATAATTTTATGTATTTATTTTTGGCTGTGTTGGGTCTTCATTGCTGCACACGGGCTTTTCTCTAGTTGTGGCAAGCGGGGGCTACTCTTCGTTGTAGCACGCGGGCTTCTCATTGCAGTGGCTTCTCTTGTTGCAGAGCATGGGCTCTAGGAGCACAGGCTTCAGTAATTGTGGCATGTGGGCTCAGTGGTTGTGGCTTGTGGACTCTAGAGTGCAGGCTCACTAGTTGTGGCACACGGGCTTAGTTGCTCCGTGGCATTCGGATCTTCCCGGACCAGGGCTTGAACCCGTGTCACCTGCATTGGCAGGCGGATTCTTAACCACTGCGCCACCAGGGAAGCACAAGGGAACCTTCTTGTACTGTTGGTGGGAATGTAAATTGATACAGCCACTATGGAGAACAGTATGGAGGTTCCTTAAAAAACTAAAAATAGAACTACTGTACGACCCAGCAATCCCACTACTGGGCATTTACCCAGAGAAAACCATAATTCACGAAGACACATGTACCCCAATGTTCATTGCAGCACTCTTTACAATAGCCAGGACGTGGAAGCAACCTAAATGTCCATCAACAGAGGAATGGATAAAGAAGATGTGGTATATATATATACAACGGCATATTAGCCATAAAAAGGAACTAATTTGGGTCATTTGTAGAGATGTGGGTGAACCTAGAGACTGTCATACAGAGTGAAGTAAGAAAGAGAAAAGCAAATATCATATATTAACGCATGTATGTGGAATCTAGAAAAATGGTGTAGATGATCTTATTTGCAAAACAAATAGAGACACAGACGTAGAGAACAAACGTATGGACACCAAGGGGGAAGGGGGGTGGGGTGAATTGGGAGATTGGGACTGACATATATACACTATTGATACTATGTATAAAATAGGTAACTAATGAGAACCTACTGTATAGCTCAGGGAACTCTACTCAGTGCTCTGTGGTGACCTAAATGGGAAGGAAATCCCCAAATGAGGGGATATATGTACATGTATAGCTGATTCACTTTGCCATACAGTAGAAACTAACATGACATTGTAAAGCAACTATATGCCAATAAAAATTAATTTTTTAGAAAAGAAAGCAGTATATAGTATTTAAACGGTCAGTACGCATCTTCATTATCATCATTATATAGTATTTATGAAACTATACAAGTTGAAAGACAACTTTCTAAAAGGATTTCTGTAAGACATTCACTCTAGTGTTCCAAGCTGTTAGAACAGGGCTTTGACATACAGTAGGCACTTAATAAATATCTGTGGCTTGATAGAATGAATAAACCAGTCAATCAACTATGTGCAATTTTATAGTGCTATGTATTAGTTAGAACATAATTAAATAAATTTTGCTTTTATTTTTGATTTTTTGTTGTTTTTTGTTTTTGTTTCCATTCTTTTTTTTAAACAACAAAGATGAATTTATAATTTCATACATAAATGCAGATTACATACTATACATCATTTATTCACTTAACAAATGTAACTTGGAAATAGTTTAATATCTGTACATCTAAAACTCATTTAAGAAATGCTACATCATATTCCATTGCATGGACACATCATACATATTGAAACAGATCTCAATAAATGAACATTTAAGTGGTTTCTAATAATTTGCTGTTATAAACAATGCACTTTTCACATATGTATGATTATACGTGTAAGACTGAGTGTCTAGGAGTGAATACGGTTGCTGGGTTAATGGATATATGAATTTAAAATTTAAAAAAAAATTTTATTTTATATTGGAGTATAGCTGGTTAACAATGTTATGTTAGTTTCAGGTATATAGCAAAGTGATTCAGTTATACATATACATGTATCTGTTCTTTTTCAAGTTCTTTTCCCATTCAGGTTATTACAGAATATTAAGCAGAGTACCCTGTACTATACAGTAGGTCTTTGTTGGTTATCTGTTTTAAATACAGCAGTGTGTATATGTCAATCCCAACCTCTCAATCTATTCCTCCCCCCTCCTGCCCACTTCTTAAGACTTATCCATGATCTTTTTTCTGATGACTCCAGATCTTTTCTCACTAAATTTCTGTTGTTTATGGAAGTATAATAAAAATATAAAAAAGATATGTCGTTAAGTGTATGGCTCAATGAATTATCGCAAAGTGAACATAACCAGCACCCAGAACAAGAAATAGAACCCCAGAAGCTCCTTGGTCCCCTTTTAGTCACTATCCCTAGCCAAGGTTAAAACCACAGTCTTCACTTCGAACATCAGAGAGTAGTTTTGCCTTTTAAACATACGGCATGTATTCTCTTGTGTTTGTCTGCTTTCATTCAACTTTGTTTTAGAAATTCACCTATGTTACTCTTTGTAGTAATAGTTTATTCATTCTCATTGTTGTATAGTATTTTATTATATGACTGTACCACAATTCATTCATCCATTTATTTATTTAAATTTATTTTAATAAAAGTTATTTATTTAACTTTTATTGGAGTATAGTTGCTTTACAATGTTGTGTTAGTTTCTACTGTACGGCAAAGTGAATCAGCTATACATATACATCTATCCCCTCCTTTTTGGATTTCCTTCCTATTTAGGTCACCACAGAGCACTGAGTAGAGTTCCCTGGCTATACAGTAGGTTCTCATTAGTTATCTATTTTATACACAGTATCAGTAGTGTATGTATATGTGTCAGTCTCAATCTCCCAATTCATCCCCCCCGCCTTGGTGTCCATACGTTTGTTCTCTACGTCTGTCTCTATTTCTGTTTTGCAAATAAGATCATCTATACCATTTTTCTGGATTCTACATTTATACATTAATATATGATATTTGTTTTTCTCTTTATGACCTACTTCACTCTATATGACATTTATTTATTGATGGATATTTAGATTGCTTCCAGTTGGGCTTTTATTGATAGTGATTTTATGAACATTCTTGTACATGTTTTTTTGTGAATATATGTACACATTTCTGTTGGGATACATACTTAGGAATGAATTTGTTGAATCTTACAGAATGTGTATACATTCAGCTTCATAGATACTGCCAAATAATTTTCCAAAGTGATTGTACCATTTTACACTCCCATCAGCAGAGTATGAGAGTTCTAGTTGCTCTGTATCCTTTCTAGCGCTTTGTGTGTGTGTGTGTGTGTGTGTGTGTGTGTGTGTGTGTGTGTGTGTGTTTGTGTTTGGTGGGTGGTCTTTAAACATTTTTTTTTTTTTTTTTTTTTTTTTGCGTTACGCGGGCCTCTCATTGTTGTGGCCCCTCCCGTTGTGGGGGACAGGCTCCGGGCGG
>NC_041227.1:22214997-22248333 GCF_002837175.3 Physeter macrocephalus
ATGGCTCACGGGCCCAGCCGCTCCGCGGCATGTGGGATCTTCCCGGACCGGGGCACGAACCCGTGTCCCCTGCATTGGCAGGCGGACTCTCAACCACTGTGCCACCAGGGAAGCCCCTTTAAACATTTTTAAATGTGATATTCGGTTCTCTTTCTTGTGTAGTGAGTTTTCTTTCTCTTCTCCACAACATTATGAGCTCCGTAGGATAGTAATTGTTTTATCTTAGAAACTGGCACAAGGGCTGTCATATTGTGGGTATTTAATAAATGTTCGATAAATGAAACATGTATGCATGGCATGTGTGTGGGTAAGAACAAGAAGGATATAATAAGAAATAACCATACAGGTGGTTGGGTTTATTCATTCAACAAATGTTTGAGGGTTTCCTGTGTATAATACACTGTACTTGATTCTGGTACTACACCTAGTTCCTACCCTCATGGATATTTTTGGTGGTGGTGATAGAAAATAAGTGTGTGTAATAAATATATAATTGTACATTGTAATGAGTACTGTGAGTAAAGTGAACAGGGTACTGCTATGATAGAGAATAATGGAATGATAAGAAACTATTTTAGATAAAGTGGTCAGAAAAGGCCTCTTTGAAAAAGTGACATTTGAGTATTTTGGGGTATTTTTTCTCTTTCACAGAAAGTTACTTGATATCTTTTTGGTTTAAACAGAGGAAAAATTAATGTTTTTAAAGGTCAAGGGAATCTTTTGGCGGGGGCAAGGGCAAGAGTGGGTAATACAAAAAAGTAAATGTGTGTATTTATAGATATGTTTAGGTATGGGGAAACTAGATGTTGTCCTTGGTGCTAGATGCCTAGGTACTTTGGTAGTTCAATATCATGTTCAGTGTTACCCATAAATAATGATAGGACAGCAGTTGGTGAGACAGTCACGGAAGGAATCCATTGGTTACTCCTGGAGCTATAGGGGAGGAAAAAGATCATGACATACACCTTGCCCCAAAGCACAGCTTGTTGAAACTGCTGTTAGTTGTGTTCTTTGAGCCTGTTTAAGTGCTTCTTGTTCTAGTGGACCATTACAGTGATATATGTGATGTAATGGGAGGTGTTCTGTGTTTAGTCTCTGTGTTACAAAGCCTGCTTGATACCTGTGAATTAAAGCATAAGTGTTCTTGGGACTGACCAGAAGAATCCTGACTAATCTTTTAATATCCTTGTTTGGAAAGAAAAGTAAATAGTAACTCTCCATGTTTAGAAATTCTATTTTTTTCCTTCATTAGGATTAAAGAAAAAATCATTTTCATTTCATGTGTCCCATCTCTTGGAAGAAGCCAGAATTGAACCCTCCTGCTGCTCCTTCCCCACCTCTTTATATTGTAAAGGAAATATAACATTACTGAGAGTTTGGAAACTAGGTTCTTAAACTCTTCCATAATTCTACCAGCATAGCAAAATAACTCTTTCATTTCTGTGTGTTCCTTTTTAGACTTGCCTCTATGCATTCATGTGTTTACCTATAATTTTATACATATTATAAGTGTGTTTTCATGTTGCTAAAAATAATAATCTCTAATGTAAACTGTGGACTTTAGGTGATAATGTGTCAGCGTAGGTTCATCCATTGTAACAAATGTACCACTCTGTTGGGGGATGTTGATAGTGGAGGATGTTGTGGATGTGTGGGATGGGGTATATGGGAGCAGTCTGTACTTTCTGCTCATTTTTGTTGTGAACCTAAAACTGCTTTTAAAAATAAAGCCTATTAAAAATCTGATTATCTGATTTCCCATTGAGTGACTGTACCTTAATTTAATTAACCACCTCCTTTCTTATTTGACTTATTCCCCAGTTTTCACTCTTGTGAACAATGCTACAATGAGGGTCTCTTGCAAATTTTTTTTTCCTTAGGAATTTATTTTCAAAACTATGTTTACTCGTCTTGATTAGAATAATACCAACCTGGTAGGATTGTGGTGAGGATTACATAAGGTAATATATGTAAGGCAAATACATAGTGCCTGGCATATAATTTTAACAAATGACTATTGTATTGCCAAAGTGCTTTCAAATGCAGTGTGAACATTGGAGGAAGACAGTTGTGATCTGAACAACAATGATTGATAACAATGGTGATGATGAAAACTTCTACTGTTTATTGAGTACCTATTTTGTGAAAGGTACTTTACGTTCTTTTACTTAATCAGATATTCAACAGATGTTTATTGAGCATGTAGTAGACAACATTAGGAATTGAGTTAAGCAAGGCTAGAAAGATTCTGTATTTTTTACTTTGAAGCAGCTCTGATCACATTAACCCTCTGAAGTGAATGCTCAGTGTTGCTTACCTCTGTTTTTTTGTTTTTTTTTTTAAATCCCTCAGTGGCCCCAGATGAGCCAGGCCCTAGCATGTGGTGGATCAGTAGTAGACATTCAGCTAAGTAGGAAGTATCATACCACAAATAAGGTGAGACTTACAAGTTCTTTCTATGTCTATAGCGTGCTATGTCTATAGTGTTCTTACTTGAAATTCAGCAAAATTGTTAGCTGGATGAGGCAAGAAATTTTATCAAATGCAGAAGGTGAGGCTCAGGGAAGTAAAGTGACCTGCCCAAGGTAACAAGGATGGGAAGAGACAGACCAACTGAATGTTGGAACCTAAGGTGTCTGATCCCATGTCCTATATTTCTAACATTGTACTCTCTTGCTTGGAAAACACTTTAGAGAAAAAGTGTCGTAGATTTTTTTATATGTTAAAAATAAAGTAATATTTAACTTATGGAGAATTTCTTATTGGATATATAGCCTGCCTTCATTTAGAGAGGCTTAGCATTAGAATAGGTTTTCCTTTGAATTTATTTGCAAACTACAAAACTTGTATCTCCTATAGTCATTAATAAAAAATACAAGAGTTTAAAAACATTTATTCAGTGCATGCTTTGATTATGACTTTGAATGACTTTTGACTGCTTTCAGACAGTATTTTTCTTTCCTTTTCCCATAATGTCAATAAACATAGAACACGTTTCTCAGAATTGTTCTTTGGGAGGTGGGGGTCAAGATTTCTTTTTTAAAGTACTCTTTTCCATAGAACTTTTATTCTGATACCCCAAATCTATCATTTCCTAGACATGGGTTCATAGACATCAGTGAGGTGGGTATGTCTGCTCTGGAATTTAGAGGACACCTATTAGGGTTCCATATGTGTTTGTACTGAGTGATAAGGTACCCAGAAAAATGAGAATTAAAAATTCTAGGTAAAAAAATAAAAAATAAAAATCTAAGCAATAAAAAATGCCCTTAGACCCTAGTGAGAAATAAAAGCATTCTTTTAAAAAAACTTTTTTGCAACTAATTTTGGTTTCCTTCTTTTTCAATAAATAGCTTTCTTCTACCAAGGATTCCCCACAGCCTGTTGAGGAGAAGGTTGGTGCCTTCACAAAGATAATAGAAGCCATGGGATTCACAGGACCTTTGAAATACAGTAAATGGGTAAAGTTTTTTAAGTTTTTTTCATTTTTCTTCTTGAGCTTTGTGCTTTCTGCTCTTCACAGAAGAATTTTTTAAAGCTTCTGCTTTGCTCTTTGTGAAATGCTTATATTATTTTGAGAGCTTCAAAATATGTTGTTGTCCCCTTGTCCCCCATTCCAAGTCAGTTCTCTACAGCATGTGGGGCTGAAATAGTCCCTCTACTCCCTTAACCTGATTCCTTAGAAGTATCTCAGTAGCAGGCAATCCAATAACACTGGTCTTTCCAGGTCTTTACTACATGTTATGCCATATAGATGAGTTCTAAGAAGTTAGATGGGCCAAATGTTCTGATGGGCACTGCTCTTAAGGAAACACTCTCTGTGATTCATAAGTGATTTTCCCTAGGTCATTGTAGTGACTTCCTTTAAAATTTTACTAATAAGCATTTTTTAAATTAATCAATTCTATGATTTATTGTAATTCATATTATGAGGGCTGTTTGCTAACTGTGTCATTCCTAATCAGGTCTTGGCCTATCATGTTATCTGTTTTATGGTACTTGCTATAAATGAATGAATGTCCTCTCTACATCAGGTGCTACTGCCCCTGGACTTTTATAGCAATGCCTCTAACCAATTAAAATAATAAAACACAAGTCATTGGGTTTTTCTCAGTCCAGTTATCTCCTAGTACTACTGTTTCTCTCTATAGTTATTGCAAAAGTACCTTTTAATA
Source organism: Physeter macrocephalus (assembly GCF_002837175.3). Lineage (NCBI taxonomy): Eukaryota > Metazoa > Chordata > Mammalia > Artiodactyla > Physeteridae > Physeter > Physeter macrocephalus. The sequence goes on from NC_041227.1 coordinate 22,219,173, forward strand.
CTTTTCAAGGTTGCTAGAATGTTGGATAAGCCTAATCAGTCGTAAGTTATACATTAAAACAAACCAACACAAAGCAGTAGGGAAGACTTTTCTAGAAAACATCATAACTTTGCCCAAAATGACTAAATTATTCCAGTTACACCATTTTAACAAGTTGGAGTAAAATTAGAATTTCAATTTTATTGTGGACTTTACTTTTAGTTTCTTCTTATAATGTCTGGCTCTCTTCCTAACAATTCTCATTGTAGCAAATATAGGCTTCTCTCTATAATCTCCGTTTTACATAAATTGAACGGTGATTCCACAAGCATTTTGTTTGTAAGGGGCTTTGAAAAGTATAGAAGATAGCACACACATTACTAGGTTATAATGATGTCCTTAAGACCCTAAGGTTATGAAGTGTCTTCTTAATCATTAATGAAATATTAGCTATGTTCATTAAAGTTATCTTTTTTTTACATCATAATTGTTTGACAAATGATAATCACTGGTATATTTGGTAATATTATTAACCAGGATCTTTTCCTTTATTAAAAAAATATTTGCGATAATACATTTGGATTGAAAAACTTAAAGTGTGTGTTTTGTTTGAAAGTAAGAAATTAAAAGAAAAGGGAAATGAGAGCAGAAAGAAAGAAAAGAGAAAAAATTTACTGTTTTATTCATTTCTTGATGGTTGAGTTCCACTTGGTTGCTTCCATATGCTTTGTCTCGTTCGTATTTTTATGATTCCAGGGGGAAATTTGGCTACCATTTGGAGGATTACTAAATCATCAGGAAAATATCTTCACTGTTTAAGTTAGTGTTAGTCTCTGATTTTTCTTGGTTCCCTTGTGACCTCAACTAAGTCCCTAATATTTTCATTTAAAAACTCTTTTGTGATGTGGCAGTGTCTACTTCCTGTAACCTTCATTTTTAAAATTTGTAACATCAAAACATCAAAGTATGACATTCTAGTATATTTTGGGTGGGAAGATGTAGGTATAATTTTCCATATTGAAAGATTGAGAGCCCTTTTCAGCAAGTGTTGACTCAGAAATCTATGGCAGACACGTGTATTGGGTTGCACTGGCAAGAATCTTTGAATTTTGTGTTTTCTAATGTCTTTCATTAGGGAGTAAAATGTCTGCTTTTCTCTGCATCAGCAGTATCAGCCAGCTTTCCTCCATCTTTTTATGTAATGTTTTCATGTGTAGTTCCATTTTTCTTCTAGATCCATATTTAGGAATTTAAATGTGGCTTTCCCTTACCTATTTGATTATCCTGAAATAACCATTCTTTTTCATTATCTTTATGGAGCAATATCAGATAAGATAAGGATAACATTTAACAGATTGAGCCACATGTCATTGAATAGGCAGTTTTCAGATTAGCATTAAGCCAAAAAGTTATTCCTGTTCTGAAGGACACTGACAAACTGGAATGCATTCAGAAGTGGGCAGTGAGCCTTGTGAAGGCTTCAGAAACTGTTGAATGCAGAGTGGTTGAAGGAAATAGGAATACTTTGCCTGGAAAAGAGAAGACATAATGGTCCTTCTCAGGTGTTTGAGGGGCAAATGTAAAAAAAATGGAGACTTAATCTGAGGTGTGCAGATAATGTTTACTGAATGTTACATGAAGCAGATTTATGTTCAATATAACAAAACTTTAGCAAGAATTGTCCTCCAGTGGGATAGGTAGCCTCACAAGGTCATTGGACTTGTTTGAACAGGGGCCCAGATAGTTGACCGTGAATCAAGAATGCTGTAGTAGGAATTCCGGTACAGAATAGAAAGTTCAAATGACTTCAAAGGCCCTTCCAACTCTCACACAGTTGTTTTAGTGTAAGCCTTTTACTAGATTCGTTTTTTATCTTGTAGGATGGTACAAAATGCATCAGTTAGTGGGAGAGCTGATTTTCATTTCCTAAACCTGTCTTAGGTGCTTGTGTTTTAGTCAAGTAGACTGATGAAGTCTTTCAAAGTTAGAATGAAGTCATCTGAGGACCAGAACAATTTGTATTGACTGGATGGAAATTTAGTCCACCTACTTCTTTAACTCATATTAATGCATGAATCTTGAAGAGGTTCTTTCCCGGAGTTGTTATTTCCAGTCCCTGTGTGATGGTCTTAAGGGACTTGCTTTAGAGATTTGTCCAGGAAAATGGCTTACCCAAGTATAAAGGTTTGGCCTCACAGCAGGAAAAGTGAGGAACTATAAAATGCTCCTGATTGCTGCAGTATGAGCACTGTATAAATACACTGGCCAATCTGGTGAGGTCTTCATTATTTGTAATGAATGCTTGCTTCATGAACATGTTGTGGAAAAAACCTCTTTCTCATGGAACGATTTGGGCCTTGGAGGCAAGTGTGCCTTTCCTTAGGCAGAGTGATTAATTATGAACTAGAAGACTATATATGAGAATCAGAAGGAAACTGCTGAGTTAAAAAAAAAAATCAAGACATAGGCCATTAGGAATTATACTTAAAATTATAAATGTATTGATAGTTGAACTAGGCCTTAAGTTCCATGAAAAGAGTTTTTAACTGCTTTGTTTACTGCTGTATTCCTAGTGTCCAAATCAGTTTTAGGCACTGAGTTAGGTGCTCAAGAAATTATTTGTTGACTGAAACAAAAGCTTATAGATGTCCTAAACTCTCTGTTTCAAGGATAGGAATAGGCCCGTCAAGGCCAAAGCATTAGGATAACGATATCATTAGGATATCATTAGTTTGGTGATGGTACAAACCAGTGCTTCCAAAAATGTGTTCTATGTCAAATACTTCCCAGAACCTCAGGTGTTAAAAAGTTAAACATGCTTCTTTTCTAGACTGCTGATATGGTGAATTACACTTATTGATTTGTGAATGTTGAATCAACTTGGCATTCCTGGGATAAATCCCAGTTGATCATGATATGATCTCCTTTTAATATTGATGTTAGTACTTTGTTAAGGAGTTTTGGATCTATGCTTATGAAGGCTATGGTTTTGTAGTTTTGTTTTCTTCTGATGACTTTGGTTTTGACACCAGGGTAATGTTGGCTCATTGAATGAGCTGGGAAGTGTTCTTTCCTCTTTTTTTCTGGAAGAGTTTGTGTAGATTTGGTATCATTTCTTTAGATATTCGATAGAATTCGCTAGTGATGCCGTCAAGCCTGGAGTTTTCTTTGGGGAAAGGTTTTTAGCCACAAATCCAACTTTTAAAATATAGATAGGACTATTCATGTTATTTATTTATTCTAGTGAGCTTTGGTAGTTTGTATCTTTCAATGAATTTGTCCATTTCATCTGAGTAATCACATTTATTGGCCTAAAGTTGTTCAAAATATTCCCTTATTATCCTATTAATATCTTTAGGATATGTAGTGATGTTCCTCTCCTCTCTGATTCCTGATGTTGGTAATTTGTATCTTCTCTGTTTTTCCTTCTTTTCCCCCCTAGATCAGTTCTACTAAATTTTTGTCAATTTTATTGATATTTTCAGAGAACCAGCTTTGGCCTCTTTTGATTTTCTATCTTCAATTGCATTGCTTCTGCTCTTATCTTTATATATCATTCTTTCTGCTTGCTTTTAGGTTTAATTTTCTCTTTTATTTTTAGTGTCTCACCATTTGTTTAAATGTGGACTTCCAATGCTGATTTACTGCCCATATAAGTATATCTGATTTCCATTTGTTATATGTTCTGTTCAGTTTTCCCCCATATGAACTTTAGACTAAAATCATTGAAAACTTAACATTAGCAAATGAAAAAATCTTAAGTGCAATCAAAGACATAATACTTGAATTTATTATAGGTATTTCTGCCCATCCAAAACTGAAATATGAATATTATATAGTATTGGATATAGTATATCCTTGGTGACTTTGAACCTTAATAACAAAACAACTCTGCTAAAATTCTAGATTGGTTTTTCTTCAGTTGCTATGCCATTCTCTTTGCATATACATAATTTTTAGTCTGTGAATATTTGAGTAATTTTCTCTGTCATTTTAAGGAAAAATAAGCTTCTATGAGCCGTTTGTTGATGGACTAATTTAATTGTATCCTTAAGGAAATATTTTGAAAGCCCTTAGAAATTCTTCTTCTTTTAGCACTGAGTTGGTCTTCAGACCTACAGTTCAACCCTTACAAGAATTTATTTTTCATTTTTAGGTTTTTGTGAAGGCATAATGTACATACAATAAACATTTTAACAAATCTTAAGTATATAGCTCAGTGAATAAATTAAAACCACCACCCAGATCAAGATTCTAAGAGAATTCTTAGTGCTTTGGGGAATAGTAAAAGGTTGATCCTTTTACTATATTTTACATTCATTAGAAACTCTTATTTATAAACATAGTATTCTGTTAATCAGCAAACTATAAAACTGGGGAAAACATTTAAAAAAATGACCCCCTCCCTTCAGAGAAAAAAAAAGACTTACAGAATAGTTAATAGGGCTTCTGAGGAAAGATCAAAGGATGGAGGGTTTTGTTTGTTTGTTTTTGGTCAGAAGAATGGGTAATTTTTTTAATATAAAGGGTTTCAGATTATAAAGAATTAATGTGGATGGTTCTGAATGGTGGTTTAGAGGCTGAAACGTGGTGAAATGGGTTTGAATTAAAGGAGAGAGTTCGTGTAAATATTGGAAAAACCTTTTTGACATTTTGATGCCAAAATCGTAAAATTGTGTGAAGTCTGTGAATGGCTAGAGACAGGTTTGGACCCATCCTTCTAGTTGAAAAATAAGATTCTGTGACTTATATCTAATGGCACTAGAACATTCACTTGGTCATGTCTTGAGTTTGGTTTTATTTTCTTTGTCTAGAAGATTAAGATTGCGGCCCTGCGCATGTATACTAGCTGTGTGGAGAAAACTGACTTCGAGGAATTCTTTCTAAGTAAGTTACTAATTTTTGATAGTTGTGAAAAGGAAAATGAATCTACTTTTCATTTTTATGATTGTGTCTTGGTAGGATCGGTTTTTTTTTAAGTTACTAGTAAAACAGTTTTTCCTGAACAAAATGTATAATAAAAGCTGCTTATTTTTCTCTTTTAATAGAATAAACAAAGGCCAAAAGAACCCTATAAATAAGACATTTTAACAAGTTTGAAAAAAGACCTAAAAATTTGTCCAGTACTTTGACATCATCATTCCCCCTTGTCCACACATGCATCTTTTTACATAAGACTACTCAGAGTAAACACATCCTGTTTTACGTTCTGGATGTTTTACTCAGTATTTTTGACATGAACTTCTGGCCAATCATTCCTCTTTTATTCCTAGTTTATAATTGTTTTAGTTAACCCTGGAATATGCCTCATGATTTTTCTTCTTTCTGTAGGACTGTTGAATCAAAAGGCACATATAATTTTATTTTTATCCCATTGATAAATTGCTTTCCAAAAGTGTTTTACTGGTTTAGATCATCATCACTAGTAGTTGATTATATCAATACAGTATTCATTTTGTTAATGTAAACTGTTGTAGTTATAAACAAGTCATTTAAAGCAGATACTTATAAAGTCATTGGGGAAGTTTAAGCTATTTCCAGTTCCACAGATTTTGGAAGGAAATGTGTTCTGTGCACATCTGTGGTAATAGTCATTATCCTCAAAGCAACAAACACTCAACTAAATAAATATACTTGATATTTTTCATGGACAGCCAATAATTATATATAATTATGTTAACAACAATGAAGAAAGAGATGAAGTTTTGCTTATTTAATAACTGGTTTTTTTAAATTAAATGCAAGTTTTGTCGATTTTACTATTTCAGCAGATTGATAACAATATTTCATTGGAAACTTAAAATACTGTGCTGAGTTGTAATCCTAATTAGTATCCACCTTCCATTTCTTATTTACTCATAGTCAGGAAAGAAAACTTTCCTCTTTTTTTTTTTTTTTTGGTGGTACGCGGGCCTCTCACTGCTGTGGCCTCTCCCGCTGTGGAGCACAGGCTCCTGCACACGTGCAGGCAAAGTGGCCATGGCCCCTCCTTCTTTTTAAATCTCTAACAATTTCTTACTTTAGGAGAAATTAGTCTGAAAGGAGAAAATATTCTTTCTCTACCTGATGAAAAGACTATTAATATTAGAAGCTGGATTTTTCTTAAGTGGTTTCTTGAATCCATGTGCTCAAGTATTTTTCATCAGATCTTTTTAAAACCTCATCCTAGGGCTTCCCTGGTGGCGCAGTGGTTGAGAATCCGCCTGCCGATGCAGGGGACACGGGTTCGTGCCCCGGTCCGGGAAGATCCCACATGCCGCGGAGCGCCTGGGCCCGTGAGCCATGGCCACAGAGCCTGTGCGTCCGGAGCCTGTGCTCCGCAACGGGAGAGGCCACAACAGTGAGAGGCCCGCGTACCACAAAAAAAAAAAAACACACCTCATCCTACACATCTATTTAATATTAAATAACTCATAAACTTATTATAATTATTTTGAAAGAATGTTTACTAGCTATCTTTGTTTAGCTAATCCTCATTGAAGATTCTTGAATAATGAGACTATTATTACATATTTAAGTTAATATATCATTCTTCAATTTATAATCTGTGGTAAACTACTTATAAAAATAAAAGTTTATTAAAATTATTAACTATTATATTTTAATAATTCACACTTACATGGTATGCTTTTACTTTTGTCTCATTTAGGAATTACAAAACGTTGTGAGACCGGAAGGGCTTGTATTCTTATTTTCATTTTTCTTTTGTTTTCAGAAACAATTGAAACTTATAAAAAGGCTAAGTGATTTGCCCAGGGTTGCTTAGTCAAGCCCTGATCCTGTGTAATCTGGCTTAAAATCCAGGAATTTTTCTACTATAACATATTGCCTGTGAATGAAAATAACTGCAAAATAGAAATTGTAATCCATTTTAATATTTTTGTGTTTTATAATTTTTTGTATTTTATAGTTTTTTTTTTTTTTTACTTTTTAAAGTTTTTATTTATTTTTATTTTTGGCCGCGTTGGGTCTTCGTTGGTGCGCACGGGCTTTCTCTAGCTGCGGCGAGTGGGGGCTAATCTTCATCGTGGTGCACGGGCTTCTCATTGCGGTGGCTTCTCTTGTTGTGGAGCACGGGCTCTAGGTGCGCGGGCTTCAGTAGTTGTGGCACTCAGGCTCAGTAGTTGTGGCACACGAGCTCTAGAGCACAGGCTCAGTAGTTGTGGCGCATGGGCTTAGTTGCTCCGCGGCATGTGGGATCTTCCCGGACCAGGGCTTGAACCTGTGTCCCCTGCATTGGCAGGCGGCTTCTTAACCACTGCGCCACCAGGGAAGCCCTGTTTTATAGTTTTAAAATGAGAACTACCTCTGTGAGATGTTCTGTTAGTATTGTGAACTGATGTTTATGTATATTAGAGTGTGTACATCTCAGTGAGCTTTGTCCTAGCCTTGCCCTTTGAAGTAGTTATCTGATGTCACATTTTTCAGTGACACCACTCTTACTTCAGGTTTTCTAAGACTCACTTTGAGAATTACCTTTTAGACCTATATCATGTTCCTTTGTATTATGCTCCACTGTGGTCCATCTTTGTCATTTGTGGTTAGATTAAATTTCAGAATCAAACCAAAGTGGTTCCAAACTGTGGCCAGTGAATAAAAAAGGGAGCAAATCTGAAAAGTACCATTTAGAGGCAGATTAAAGAATATCTATAAAATAATGAGACTGACTTTCTTGCATCTTGGATTCTAAAGAGTAGGCCAGACAGGTTTGGGGTAAAAGAAGAGAATGTGTATAGATATATTGCTTTCTAAGATTACATCTTTAAAGTGGCTATTGCTCCCTTGGATTTTTGCTGTTTTAGGGCTTGACTTTTAGAGTCCTGAGAATTCAGTAGCTTTTTAAAAGGATAGAGAGTCCCAGGTAGCTGGTCAGTGTCATTCTCACTCTTCCAACAAAAGTGAGACCAGTTATATTTCATGAAGATTGAGTTCTTTACTCAGTAAACAATATGCCTATTAGCCTCTTGGACAGGCCCTCACAAAGTGTCAAAGTTATGGATACTCTGTCATCTCAGAGCCAAAGTGTTCAGACGTCTTGATCCAGAGACCTAGATATTGGGGATTCTGACTGGTGAGATACGTTAAGAGCCAACTCTTGTTTCCAGGATGTTCTGATGATGTCATTGTGGCATAAATGAGTGTACCCTCTGTGAGCACGCAGTGTTTGCTAACTGGTCTTTTGGAGATCATTTCTATTATAAAGAGCACTTAGGGGCAGAGGCGTCCAGCCAATGAATAAAGCTTGTGTTTAATACCACACTGTTGTCTGCAGACTGCTTTGTTTTTAGCCCTTAAGAGTTCATACCTTGGAGAGGACGCTCCTTAGTGAATAAATTTTGAGTTAATAAAATTGAGGTTCTACCTTTCTCTCTTTCTGCTACTAATACTCAGCTATCAAATATATCAATTTTATGTAAGTGTATGATAAATATATTTTTTAAAACTTGAAAAAAAAGATTGAAGTTCATCATTTTATTGATGCAGTCTTAAATAGTGAGTTTTTTCAAAGATAATTTAAACCCTAGTGTTTAAACAATTCACTAAAAAACAACAATAGTGAATATTTATTGAGTACCTATTAAATACTAACTACCTTGTTAAACGTTCTACAGGCCTTATCTCGTTTAATCCTCACAAGAATCCTGTAAGGTAGGTTCTCTTGTTTTCCCATTTTTACAGAGAAGAAAACTGAGGCACTGAGAGGTAAAGTAACTTTACCCAGAGTCATATACCAAGTAAGAGGTAGAGTTAAGGTTTTGAATCAGGATATCTGACCCTGGTGTCTGCGTTAAACAAACAACTATGTTAATACTGCTGCCCCATAATAGTAATGAATTATTTAATTTTATCCAACTTGATGTTGAGGAGGAAAGTACCTAGCCTCAGAAAATAGTGCACTGAGTGTGTACTGGAGCAAGAGTGTGCTCATGGCAAGACCCTATAGCAGGTTTTAACTTTGAAGTGTTTAAAGACATTTCACGAAGCTAAAGAGTCTGCTATGTTGTTGAGTTGCTCACAGTCAAACCTTCAGTGGTCTTGTTTTTTAGGGCTTTACCCCATGGGTTTCTGTTCTGACCCCAGTGGGTACAGGGAGTCAGTCATATGCCAGCTCCTTTCCCATCCTCAGCCCTGAGCTGACCCCCAGAGGGAAAATTGTGACCCAAGTCCAGTTGCTGGCCTGTCTGTCTGTCTGTGCTTTCCAGCCGAAGAACTGATTCCCTCTTTGAGAAAATTGGAAAGGCTCCTGGAGGCTGCTGAGAAGCTTTGATGTAGAGGTAGCAACTGAACAGATTGTCCTTTAGAAGCAGCCAAATTTCATTTTCCAGATTGAGAGACAGACTTCCAAGAAAACTTTTCTTTTTAATGTTTTGTTCTAGCATCCAAAAAAGACCCAACTTTAGATCTGGGCTTGAGAGTTTCTCATGGCTATTCTTGTTCTAGGTGGAGGGTGGTTGGCCCACTGTCAGATGGCATGTGTCTTAATAGCTGAATGGCTAGCCAGGCCAGCCTTCACCTCCCTCCTGCTGGGCTCCAAGAGGAAGTCCACTTGACAGCTGCTGGGCACCTCCCAGTAAGCTCACCAGAGTATTTTGGTGTCAGTTTGTGACAGACCTGGACTGAAATCCCAGCCCAGCCACTAGCTTGTTAATATTGTGGCTGCCTGCAAGTTACTTAGCCTTTTCGAGCCCGTTTCCTTATCTCTAGAATGAGGCTTATAATGCCTTCCTTCAGGGTTAAAGTGAGGATTAAGTGAGATAATGTATTGACATAACTAACGGTGGACCTGACAGGAAGTATGGACCCTTAGTGAATGTTAGTTTCTGATACTAGTATTAGAGAGGCAGTTAGCGATTAAGCCAACAGTGTATGGAATCAAGCAGATCTGAATTTGATCCCAGATGTCTCATTTCATAGCTGTGTGACCTTGGGCAATTGTCATGATCTCTCTAAGTCAGTTTTCTCACCTGTCAAATGCGGATAATATCAATACCCACCTCTTAGGAATGTTAGGAGGAGTCATTGAACTAATGCTTGTAAGGTACCTATTATTTCTGACACACAGTAAGCACACAATGAATTACAGCTCTTTATTATTATTGGCATTGTTAGTGTACCTCACAGGGGTCCTGCTCTGTGTTTTCTATCTTAGTGGCCCTTATTTGTTATCATGTAGTACATTGTATACTTCGTTTGCTGAAGGGCAGAAGATACTACTTCCTTCTTGAGTCATTACTCCAAAGGAGAGATTCTACTCTAAGGGCCCAAGTTTCCCACTGATTCTCTTATTTATTTATTTATTTATATAAATTTATTTGTTTTATTTATTTATTTTTGGCCGTGTTGGGTTTTCATTGCTGCACGCGGGCTTTCTCTAGTTGCAGCAAGCGGGGGATACTCTTCATTGTGGTGCTCGGGCTTCTCACTGCGGTGGCTTCTCTTGTTGTGGAGCACGGGCTCTAGGCTCGCAGGCTTCAGTAGTTGTGGCTCGCGGACTCTAGAGTGCAGGCTCAGTAGCTGTGGTGCACGGGCTTAGTTGCTCCGCGGCATGTGGGATCTTCCCGGACCAGGGCTCGAACCCATGTCCCCTGCATTGGCAGGCGGATTCCTAACCACTGCACTACCAGGGAAGCCCTCTCTTTTTTCTTTATCCTCTTGCTCCAGCTTTTCTCCCTGCTGTGTAATAAGGAGGGCATATTCTGTGGGGGACCCCTCATCCAGCCAGAGGCATTTCTTAGAGATCTGAGAATTGAGAGGCTTGGATGTCTAAGCCCTGAGCTGATTGTTGGTTTCTTAAATCAAGGAGAAGCCCTACCAGGTTTGTCATTCCTGGGGGTGATGAACAACCTTTCATTAGATATTATCTGCTTTCTTATTCAACTGTAGCTCCCTAGAGTCCTGCTTCTTCTGATCATTTATTTTGGTTGAATCATTTAACATACCCATTGGGTCACCTTAGAGAAAGAAAACAGGAAAGGGAGATGGACAAGAATAACTTACATTTCTCAGTAGGGCTCAAGTGAAAAAAAGCCTCTAGTTAAGTGGGGTAGGTAAGGTGGTGTCTGCCTAGCTTTCCAGAAGAATTGGAGACCAGGAGGGGAAAATAACATTGAATCACAGTTGGAAGGAATTATAAAGATCGTCCAGGCCACATTATACAAAGTGAGAAAACTGAGGCTCAGAGAAGAGAAGTGACTTTCCCAAGTCCACACAGCAAGGTGGTAACAGGGCTGGAACTAGAAGCCTGTTTGTCTGACTGCATTCAATGCTCTATCAACCCCTGGGCTTGCCTTGTGGTTCCATTGGCCTTCTCTATGATAGCAGAATCAGAGAGCACTGTGACTACCATATATTTTAGTTGAACAAATTCCTACCGATATTTCAAATATAGTCCATACTCCTCTTCTAAACCTTCACATATTTATACTTTATTGTTATTTTCTAGGGTGTCAGATGCCTGATACATTCAATTCATGGTTTCTTATAACTCTACTTCATGTCTGGTAAGTGAGCAATTTAAGTGAAGTCACCAAATGTATTTTTTTTTAAAAAAACACTGCTGACTTGTTAAGGTATAGCCTTCAACAGGGCTGATTATATGAAATCGCAGTTGTTCAGGCATTAAAAGCTGTTCCTTTCATTTTAATAACTGGTGTCTTGTAGCACTTTTTTTTGTTAAAGGTCAAAGCATAGTCCCAGAAAGAAACTAATATTTGTAGGATTTTCTCGAAGAACACCTAACCCAGTGAACAATGCTATCAGTATCTGTAAGAGACCCTATGAGCTTGGGTGGAAAGTTCTTTCCCTTCGCTGTTTTAGGAAAGTTCACATTTACGTAAAAGTGGTTTGAATTGTGAGCATCCGTGGTCATTTTCATTGCTGGTCATCAGAAACCTATAACAAATTATAGCACTGACATTTACGCCTGTACCTCTAAAATGTGCATACAGGTTAGATTCATGCCAGGTTTGTTGCATGTAAAAATATTTAACACCTTAAACAGTATATTTTTTCTTCAGCTGCAAATTAAGTAGCCAAAAAAATCAATTTTTCATCTAATGTTACACAGTATTAAAGGTCAGAAGGATATAGGAGAGACGTTGAAGTGGGGGCTGGGGACTATTTATTGAACTGCCAGATCTTGGGAAAGTAAATTCTGGAGAACTAAGTTTACTACTTTGACCGTAGTGAGTATCTGAGGAACGTGGGGAATGGTTGCCCTGTCAAAAGGACCCTTGTTTGAGACTGCCTTCAGCTGAGCTTTGCATCACAGGACTGACTACTATATAAAGACTTTTTGGTTTTGATCACCTCTGAAATATTTCTTCTGAACTCGCATAGTCAGTGAGACTGGCTAAGGGGCCTAAGGTGGCAGTTCATGTTGTTTTTTCCTAAGCCGGTAGTTTGTTGAGTGTACACTGTGTCCTGGGCAGTCAGTAAGCTATGTCAGGAAGCTCACAGTCTAGTGAGGGAGATAAGACATATATAATAGCCAGTTATAAATTGGACTGGCTAAGTTCTGTAATAAATCTGAGTAAGTAGTGCCTGTAGGATCACAGAGGAAGCTGCAACTATCAAGACCCTTGAAATGTGCCATGTCTTTTAGTCAGGCAGCTAAGAAGGCCAACCACCTTCTGTCTGAATGATGAAGGTTAGGAAAAGGTTCAGGGAGGACAGCTGGATGTTCTGAGAGGAAAACTACTTTTTCAAGAGGAGAGGACTGCAGAGGTGGCCCTGTGGAATTACTCACTGGAAAGGTGGGAGGGTTGAGAGGAGGCTAGGCTGTTCCCAGAGGAGCTCAAAGATAATATTCAGAGTCAGAATGAAAGACTCTTTATTGCCCAATAGCCAGAGGTATCAGAGTGTTAGAGGGAGTGGATGGCAAAATAAAAAATATAATCCTTGTGACCACATCCCAAGGTCAATACCTGACTACTAGCAGCTGAGAGAACCTTGAAACTACTTGTAGTTCTTTCCAGTTAGCCACCATTTCCAAATGTGCCTGCTGAGCCTTCCTTGCTGAGGTTGGTTTAATTTCTCAGAGAAGTGGGGAGTACCACCACCAGTTAAGTAGGGGGAGGGAGGCCTTTCTATGCTTGGTGTCCCCTCCATCCTTCCTCCTTGGTTCTCATGATCTGCGGGCTTCGGTGGGATGAATCAGCAAACTCTTATTGTGTTAAGGACTGGGGGGCACTGGAGAGTAGGATATGACCTGGTGTGCACCTTCAAGGAACTTAGTCGAGTGGAAATCAGGCACAGTACAATTGCCTGTAATGGATGACAATGAAAGAAGTGCTGTGCCCAAGGCATAAGCAGACACTATGGAAGGACAAGGAGGTGTGACTAAATCCAAATTTGGTGGATGAGGAAGTATGGATAAAGAGTTGCTCTGTGGTAGAGGTGACATTTGAGATGTACCATGAAGGGTGAGTAGAATTTCTGTCAGAGAAAAGGAGGGCCTTTGAGTTGAGGGAATTATTAGGAGCAAAACATAGAACATGTACAAGAACATGGAGTATTTGAGGGCAGCCAAGTTGTCTGAAGCACTCAGGGCCGGTTTGTGGCGGAATGTAGTGGAAAGGGTCACCAGAAAGTTACTTTAGTGTCCAACTGTGCTATGATCCTCCAAGAAGAATTGGGGAAACTCTCTTCTAGGGGATAGGATTCTTAGAGGGAATAAGGGATCCACCCCAAGTCTGCAGAAAAGCTATGCTCTTCTAAGTCCTGTTTTCTTTTTTTTTTTTTTTTTTTTTTTGCGGTACGCGGGCCTCTCACTGTGTGGCCTCTCCCGTTGCGGAGCACAGGCTCCGGACGCGCAGGCCCAGCGGCCACGGCTCACGGGCCCAGCCGCTCCGCGGCATGTGGGATCTTCCCGGACCAGGGCTCGAACCCGTGTCCCCTGCATCAGCAGGCGGACTCTCAACCACTGCGCCACCAGGGAAGCCCTAAGTCCTGTTTTCTTAGCCCGAAGCTCCAGGAGGGTAACTGAGGGATCACCAAATACAGTATTACAGGGCTCAGTGGACTTGCTAGGGATGTGCAGGGTTGAAATACCTCCTGTGGGTGGTAGTGTGAGGAAGAGGTGGGGAGGCTTAGAAAGCAGTCATAAAAATAGAATCCCCCTGCCCCGCCCCGTGAAAAAAAAAAAAAAACCCACAAAACTAGAATACCCTGGCAGTGGACTTTACAGAAAGCTTGCTTAGGTTCCCAAGGGTGATGACTCCCTGTTGGCTCTCAGAATAGAGAGAGGATTTCTCATATCCTGTTAGTTCCCTGGAAGAGGTGTTGATGTTTCCCTTATCCTGTCCGCTTTCTCTGGTTCCCAGGTTTTTATGTGTATTGGGATTTAGGACTGGGACCCCTCCAGTTCCTAGAAGGCCCTTATGTGTTGTGTATTCTTATGAGCTTGCAGCTTCGGTGACTTTGTGTCCTTTGTCTTTGCTGAACAAGATTAGTTTCCAGCATTCCCATGTGGACTTGATAAAAGCCAGCCCTCTTCCTTTGTTCCCTATCTGGGACAGTGGCACTGTGATCCGTTCAGGTACCCACACCAGAAACCTGGGAAGCCTCCTTGACTTTTCCCTCACTCCCTTCATCTGGTCAGGCACCAGTTTCACCATCTGAAACTTTTTTGAACATGACCCATAGTAACAAATGCATTTTACCTTGCAATCCAGAACACACACATGTATCTGACACAAAAGTTTTATAAAACTTATCCTTACAATGTCAGATAATCTCTGATATTTTCTACTTCATTTGAATTCATTTAAAACAGAAATTCAAGATGTCACCCACTAAATTTATTTCACTGGGTTACAAGTAACAGTACCTGAAAACTGGTGTTTGGCCTCCATTTCCCTCTTCCTGTGCCATTGGTCTTCTCAATACAATTGGATTAGTATACACACACACACACACTCTCTCCTTAATATTCTCCATTGTTCTCAGGATAAAGTATGTTTCCTAGCATGGCATTAATATCCCACCAAATATGCCACCTTTACCACTCTCGTCTGGTGCTGTTCTAGGTACCCCTACCACCATCACTCCCTCCCCTGCAAGAAAAAATTAAACTATGTAATAGAAATTTCAGGTCTTCTGCACAAAGCTTTCTTCTGCCTAGAAAGTCCTTCTCCTTCCTCTCCACCTGACAAACTCCTATTTTTTGTTCCATATCCAACTCAGATATCTCTGCTTTGAAGCCTTCCCTTCCCTCTGAAGGCAGAGTTAGTTCCTCTTCTGAGTTCCTTGAATATTTTGGATACCTCTCTTATAGCACTCATCACATAACATTTTTATATTTTATCGTATATGTATCAATCTTCCTTGTGGATGGTGAATTTATTGAGGCCAAGAATTATATTTATTTTCCTTTTGGAGAGATATGAAAATGTGGTATTTCTTCGGCTCGATAAATGTTGATTAAATAATCTATGGCCTCAGATCTGACTTGGCTCCTATGGCAATTGGAAGGGTTGGGGCCACTGCCTGTTAGTGGCAAAAGCTCTGCGCCTACTTAAGTTTCCCTGGGGGGTGAGATGTATGTAGGTAGAATTTATGTTGGTGTTCTAAGTATTAATAGATTTTCAGAGACCCCCATTTTAAAATTTGTCATGGAACACTAGTACGTTATAGATGCAGAAATTAATTTTAGAAAATGGAATGGAACAAATAAAATTAGAATATGCCCGGGCTTCCCTGGTGGCACAGTGGTTGAGAATCTGCCTGCCAATGCAGGGGACACGGGTTTGAGCCCTGGTCTGGGAAGATCCCACATGCCGTGGAGCAACTGGGCCCGTGAGCCACAATTACTGAGCCTGCGCGTCTGGAGCCTGTGCTCTGCAACAAGAGAGGCCACGATAGTGAGAGGACTGCGCACCGCGATGAAGAGTGGCCCCCACTTGCCACAACTAGAGAAAGTCCTCGCGCAGAAACGAAGACCCAGCACAGCCATGAATAAAATAAATAAAATGAATTAGAGTGCGTTTCGTTTAAAAAAAAAAATTAGAATATGCCTATGATGGAGGTAGAGTAGAGAGGAAAATGCAGTTTGTATTTTTCAAAATTATTTTAAAGTCAGGTATATCATAAATATAATAACTACTAGGTCCTTTACTATATTAAAAATTATTTACTTATATTATCTCACACGTTCTTATAACTGCTTTATTCCTGTTTACATGAGAGATCAAAGACTGAGAGCACTCAGAGAGCTTGGCCACAGAACTAGTTAGTACATGGTAGAGAGGAAATTCAAGTATGGGTCTGGCTGACTTTGAGTTGCTTTAAGTTGCTTTCCTCATTGGTAACTAAAACTACTGAAGTATCTAATTAAATAATTATTTATTAATACGAGTAATATTTAATATTAGTAATACTATTTATTACTTAGTTAAGTACCTGCTTATTCTTAAACATAAATCCATAAAATTACAGCATTTGTTTTCTAATTGAACCTACGGTATGCAGCAGATTTGTTCCCTGCCCTCATAGGGCTGAGGTTGTGGGAGAGAAACCTGAAAGAAATCATTAATAAAATACAACTGGGATGGGTGCTGTGAGAGTAAGTGACAGGGCTCTGTGGGGGAAGAGGGTTACATAACTTAGGTGAGGGGGTGTGGCTCACTCAGGGCGGGCTTCACTGAAGAGATGACATTTAAACTGACCCCTGAATAATGAGTAGAAGTTAGCAAGTCAAAGAGTGGATGAAAAAGCATTGCAGGCAGTGGGACCTCATGGTTTTCCATCTTTTTACCAGCAGAGCCCTTTTTACAGATGAGCTTTTATGCTCAGCCACAGTGTATGAATAGATAAAAGGATTGCTAGTTGGGTTGAAGAAGTGGGAATGACCTGCTCACTTCAGGTCTTCCCAACACGCCCACTGGTAAGGGACCCTTACGTAGTTCCCTGGAAACTCAGAGCACAGTTTAAAAACCGCAGATCTAGTCCAGCTCCCTCATTTTACAAATGGGGAGATGATCTTGGCAATTTTAAAGGATTTTTCACAGGCCCCTTTATCAGTAATGGAGGATCCGAGACTCAAATCCAAAATTGACTCTGCGAACTGCTCCTTCTGCAACACTTTGCTTCCTGCGTGTGTGTCCCCTTTCGGTGGTTGTGGGATGGGAGTCCGTGGCCCTGAATTTGAACTGCATACCACCGACCAGCAACTGTATGAAACTGTGTTTCTTAGCACTCACTGTCTGTGTCCTGGGAGAGGCAACAAGTAAACCTGAAAATAGTACAGGGTGCCAAGGGCCGTGTTTGATAAGCAGACATACAGATCTAATGGAGCACAGGGAAGGGAGGCAGCCTGGGGATAGTCAAAGAAAGCAGTTGCATTGGCCCTCTGGGGTCTAGAACTAGAGGACATGGGGTCTTGAGGAGTTACTAGGAGAGGAAGAATTAATTGTCAACTACTTTTTAAGATGTCCCAAGTGAGAAAGAAAGATGAGAGGATGATCACTAGAGGGAGAAACAGGATGGAGGGGGGAAGCATTTTGTTATTTGTTTTAAGATGGGGAAACACTGGAACATTTTTATAAGCCTAAGGGAAGAAGCCTCTGGGAACGAAGAGAAAGAAGTAAAGTGTGGAGGTGGAAGGGGTTGGAAAACAGACTGGGTCCAGTCTCAGTCCAGCCAGAGAACTGCCCTGGCAGACACTCCTGGCCTTTTCAAGAGGGCTCTTTAACACCACCACAGCAGTTCTGATGTAGCTGTAGGGCTTTCGAGCTCATGCTGGATTCCAGCAGCTCCAGACCTGCTGTATATGGTGAGCCCGGGCCATGTGCACATCCTCTCTCTGCCTCCCCCAGCCAGAGTCGCTCTGTTTAAACACACATGCACGCACGTGCGCGCGCGCGCGCGTAGCTTTTTTCCCAAACCAAAGCCCTACACAGCATCATTTTACCAACATTGCACAACCTAGGAGCACTGGTACCTGCTCCCTAGGAGCTTGTTCGTTATATTGGATCTGACAGGCAGGCCACAGGCCAGGTGTAGCTCTTGGAGGAGGCTCTCTGTCAGGTGAGATGGCTTAAGGAAGTGCCTTGCCCCACTTGTCTGCTTGCCCACAGACTGTCCTGTGGCCCCCATGCTCCCCACATAAAGGGTAGGCTTGGTGGGGAGGGAGTTTAGGAAACCAGGTGGAGATAGCCATGCACACAGCCCCAGGAAAGGGTCAGCGTGCCAGCTCACAAATAAATAAACTCATTCATTAGCACACTGCTGAGACTTGAGTGTGGCCATGTCAGCTCTGCTTTCTTGGCCCCAGCCGGTGGCGGAGTAAGGGAAACAAGCTACGTGAAAGTCCCTTTGGGATTCCTTCATAGCAGCCAGAGTGACAAACCTGCCCAAGTGCCCACTAGTCTTCATTGAATACAAAATCAGATCCTCTCTGAGCGGCTTATAAACTACCATGAGGGAGAAACAAGGCCAAAACACAACTGGCATTGTCAGAAGGCCCAAGAAGAGCAAGTGAGACAGGATGCTGAGAGCTGCCAGGACATGGCAGGAGGTCAGAGTCAGGAATAACAAGAATTCTTCCCTCCCAGATTTAGGCAGAGAGGAGGAAAGCGTGGCTAGGAAACTCTCCTTCCTTTGAACTCTGTAGGCAGTGTTGTTGTCTTCCTCCAAGTCTGACCTATCAGGAAGAGGCCCTTGGAGCTGTGCTGTCACAGGATGGGGGAGCAGTCAATACTGACACTGCCCTGGGAGGTGCTGTGGCTTGAGGGAGAGAGGGAGAGCCCAGGCTTCACTCCAGCTCCCCTCTCCTTCACTGAGCAACCTTTAGGTACTTAACCTCCTCAGAGTGTCAGTTTTCTTTCCTGTGAAATGGGGACAGTTATACTTAGATGGTGATGTACATTGAAAGAGATGGTGAATGAAAATGCATCTTACAGTGACAAGTCTCATATTAGAGGACTTAATAATGGTAATAATCATTATTACTATTTGCCATAAGGCAAATTTTAAATCTTAGCCCTTTATATTTTGAGACTCCTAGTGAATGAGTCTTTCTTCCCTTTCCCCCTGTCTTTTAGATGTTAGAGAACCATCAGACTAGGGTTTGAACACTCCTTTTTTTCTTTACTTTGGTAACTGGGTTATTTGCTTTCCTTATATGTAAAAGAGATCAGTATTATTTATGAGGCACTGGAATCACTGAGAGACAAGGATAGTACTGTGAAGCTCAAAACCTCAATAATAAATTGTGGGTTAAGAACATCATCAAACTCGGGAGGGGCGACTGGAATTGCTCCTAAACAGAGAGTAGTTTATGCATAGATTAAGTCTATACTCGGAGTAGGTACTAAGTAGATACTTGTTAAATGAATGATTAAATTAATTATTTAATACAAGAATTTTAAAATTACTAGATTGTCTCTTTCTAAAAAGACTAAAAAATAGACTTTATTTTTTAGAGCAGTTTTAGGTTTGAGTGGAATATTGTCTCTTTTTAAAGTTTCTTTTGCATTCTTAAGGGCAATTTTTATTATGTTTTAGCATTGAAGTCTCCCCTCTCCCCCTTCCTCTTCCCCCCCAGAACAGCTCTGAAATTATGAAGTTTAATCAGTAGCAAAATGTAATTTGACCTCTCAACATTTAATTTAAGCATTTATTATGAAGAATGCATCCATGATGTAAATTGAAGTAAAGCTGTCCTGATCTTTTATTTAAACCTAGTATTCTCAGTTGTGGAATAGTTTATTTAATGACTCAAACATTATTGTATGGTCAGAGCCTGTGACACATGTTGGCTTTGTTTTGTAGTGGGTACCAGGACCATCAAATCTTTTTTGTTTACCATTTTGAAATGGTTTTACTCATTTTTTTTTCACCTTCCAACATACTTTAACCGTTTCTGGATCATTCAGGAGGTCCTGATAACTCTTTTTCTTAAAAAAAAAAAAAAAAAAAAAATTATTTATTTATTTATTTGGCTGTGCCGGGTCTTAGTTGCTGCATGCCAGATCTAGTTCCCTGACCAGGGATCGAACCCGGGCCCCATGCATTCGGAGAGTGGAGTCTTAACCACTGGACCACCAGGGAAGTCCCGGTTCTGATAACTCTCAACTGTATTTTGCCAGGCTGCCTTCTTTGAGTTGTACTCGTAGCTATAGCCTCCATGTTGAACTGCTGATGTGTTTGTTTTAAATACATTTTTAGGTTCTTTCCTTTTAGTCTGCCAGCAGTTACTTTTTGCTGTTGTAGGTGTGTTTGCCTCAGGTTAGCCAGTCTTTTCCCTTCTGATATTTTATTTCTAATATGATGCTAGTTTTGAAACTTAAATTATTGCCCTTGTGAGGATTAAATGAAAAACAAAGTAAATGGATTCTGGAAGGTTCGTTCTAGTCATTAAAGAGGCAGAAAAACAGTCTAATTCTGGGATCAGATTATCAGGGTTCAGATCTCAGCTTTGACACTTAACAAGTTTTGTAACTCTGGGCATGTTACTTCTGTAAGACTCAGTTTCCTCAACTGTAAAGTGGGGACAGTAAGAATACCAGCCTCCTATAGTTGTTGTAAGGATTAAATGAAATAATGTATCTGAATCACTTAGCACAGTACCTGCCACATAGTTGTGTTAGCTGTTAATTACAGCACTTGTCCATTTTTGCTATTAAAGGGTTTTTTTTTTTCTTTTTGCTTTCTTCCTATTTCTTAGTCTTATTAGAATAGGAAAAAATTGCCAGATAAGCTGAATTCAGCCTGGATCAGATGTTACTCTAACAACTGCTAAATAAATTACTACGACTCTATTATCCTAAAAAGGGTTTCACTGGGGTGACTGTAGTATCTGTGGATGAGACACAGAGTTGAAGTTGAGATTTCTTCACCACCATCCTTCTGTAACAGATTGTTTTTTCAACATAAGAAAAGTGTGTGTAGAATGCTACCATTGTGGAAAATGGGGAGAAAAGGGAAGCTACTATTTATGTAAAAAGAGTACATATACACTAAGTTGGTATATATATAGATTACATGTGGAAGGTTTCCTAAGAAGCTGCTAACTGGTTGCCTTAGGGAGAGGAACCTGGTGATTGGGAGATGTGGGTAGGAAGGGGACTTAACTTTTTTTTAACATGTGCATGTATTATCTATTCAAAACATTTACTAAACAAAGAAAGGAGTAGACTGAACTTGTAGGCTTCAAGGTTAGGTACCCTAAGAATTGACCTTCAGCTTGATCTGGACATTCCAGGCAGCTGACTGTCTAAGATGTGGGCCCCAGCCTTCAGCTATGCTTTTTCCTTGAAGAGGACAAACACAAAAGTTCTTCACAACAAGACGACTTTTCTGTCTTTAACTACCTAGAAAATTTGATTCACAAATTCAGGACAAAAATAAGTTGAGCCTTTAGTTAGCTGAGTTTGGTGATGGTGGATGAACGGACAGCCCTGTGGATCAGAATCTTATTTTCCCAGTAGAACTCATGCTTATCTTCAGTACACTTCCTGTTGATGAGAAGACTGATTGTTTTGATTTTATAACTTTAACTATGTGAGATGAAATTTACTGTAGAACTTTATATTTGATAGTGTTTTCAAATTGTCATCAATTGTCTACTGAACTAATTAGGTACGGTGTTTTAGGAATAATTAGAATTTGCCCTTCTTTCATTTATCAGGCTTGAATCTATATTTTTTAAACTCTTAGTATCAGCAAAATTAGGTGCAGGTTGCAGCAAACTTTGCTGTTGCATTTCTCTTAAAAGGTAGATGCACACTTAATTTAAATTTCTGGATCAGACAATTGTGAATACCATAGTTCTACTCAAGTAAATATTCACCAAATTTGTCATTTTTCAGCCTTGGAAAGAAAGGGTTTCCAGCTGGGAAGAAAGAAAGAGTTAACTTCTGAGAGACTTATCTGTTCTTAAAGCCAAGGTCTTATTACACCCCTAATCTTATTACACCCCTTCTTCCTGAAAAACATTCAGTGGCTCTCCTTTGTCTACTGAGTGAAGTCCAGACTTTTTAGCATGACATTTAAAAGCCCTTCATGACCTTTCTGGCATATTTTTTGTTTCCTATACTTCCCTTCCACAAAATCTAGGTATTGTCCCTGTCCATGTGCTGAGCTTTCTATGGCCTTGTCTTTGCTCATAATGTTCCACCTGCTGGAAATTCTCTTTATCTTTTATTTGTCCAACTGCAGCTCACCTTTCCAAGCCCCAGGGACAGTGTTTCATTTTCCATGAAGCTTTCCCTGATCCCACTCAGCCAAGAGTAATCCTCTCAAACTCCATTGCACTTTGCGTTCCTCTCGGGACACTTACTGCATTCTCTCTTAGGGCCCTTGTCTCCCCAAAGGAGACTAACTGCTCCTTGGAAGCTGGGCTCTTGTTAAACATCACTCTAATCTCCACACAGTAGGAACTCAATTTATGTCCATTGAGTGAATTAAGTGTCAGTCAGCATCTTGAAAGTATCTTCAATTTGCTTTACCTTTTCAACCCAGATAACCATTTGACTGTAAGGGCTATAAAACAAACTGCTCTGAAACAAAAAACACTTCACTCCATGTTGATATAGTTAGTAACTTTATGGTCTGAGAAAATCTGTGCCTTTTAAACCTCAGAGGGCAGGTGTATTAACAAACTACAGAATTTTCATATAAATGAAGAATTCCATTACCTCACTATTGCTGTTGATGAATTGGCCTCTGACGACACTTAAGCATCAAAACACACAGTGTCTTTTCAGGTGGAGAGGCTAACTTTGGTTAACTTTAAGAAAAATGTTATGAAAAAGGACTGTTGAACTTTCCCCAGTTTGTTTCTGCCTTGGAATATGCTCTGTATCATATAAAGTGGCCAAGTCTTTTTCCATGACCTGTTTTTATTGTCACAAAGTGTTATTTCTTAGGCACTAACTGGGTTCAGAGGTTACAAATTTAGAATCACAGCATCAGCAAATCCCGAGGTTGGAAGGGACTTTAGAGATCGTGTAGTCAGCCTTCTGGACGGGTACTATCCAACAGAAATATAATGCAAGTTACACATTTAAAAGTTGCTAGTAGCTCCATTTAAAAAAGTGAAAAGAAAAAAATGAAACTAATTTTAATAATAGGTTTTCTTTAACTCAATATACCTGATAATATTTCAACATGTAAGCAGTGTAAAAAATTTGAGGTATTTATATTCTTTTTTCCTGAACTAGATCTTTGACATCTTAAACTTATACCACACCTCAGTTTGAACTAGCCATATTTAAGGTGTTCAATAGCCACATGTAGCTAGTGGCGTCCATATGGGACAGCTCAGTACTATACCCACCTTTATAGACTGCTCTGTTGTGTTGGGCAAATCATTTTCCTTCTTTAGAACTCCTGTTTTCATCAGTAAGATGAAGGATTCAGACTTAATCTTTAAACAACTAAAAGTGGTCCCTTTCATGTATGAGGGAGCCGTCTGAGGTGCTCTAAATAATCTATGTCTTGATGTGAGTGGTACTTACATGGGTGTATATTATATGTAAAAATTCATCAAGCTGTACACTTAAGATTTGTGTACTTTTCAGTATCTATGTTATAGCTCAATAAAAGATTTTTTAAAATCACTTCTAGTTTTTTGATTCTGTGCCCTTTGATAAAATCACTCAGATGAGCTGACCTTCAGTGGAAATGAGTGATGTGAAAAATGCAAACAGCCAGTGACTCTTTATGTCTTCTTCCCACCCAGGATGTGTCTAGTCCGAATGAAGCAGGAAGGCCGGAGTGGGAAATACATGTGTCGTATCATAGTTCATTTTATGTGGGAGGATGTTGAGCAGCGTGGCAGAATCATGGGGGTAAGTGAGTGCTATCAGATTCTGGTCCTGGAAAACTCCAATGAGGGATTGCCTGACTTGAGTTGAAGTTTTATCTGTTCTAGAATGGCCTGATGTCAAGTGATAATTCACCTAGAGTCACTTCTGCCTCTATGAAGACTGGCATGCTACAGACACTTTATTTATGTATTTGCACACATTATCATGGTTTGTCAGTGTGAGTACATCGTATGTACGGAGATGGGATTATTAAGTCCAAATCATGGTGATAGGAGGGATGGATTTGATGAACAGATAAAATCAAATAATAATAATCCAGTTTTAGGACACTTTGCCTTTGATACCAGTTCAGTGTGTCAGTTCACAATTAGTTTGGATGGAAAGACGCTGGCATGGGGCCTGCACTGTCCTCAAGAACTTAAAAACAAGCTTCTTGATCACTGACAACCTAGAATACTTTGGCAAGTTATCTACTGAAAAGGTACATTAGTATATTTAATAACCTGAGAAAGGAGAATATGTAGTATGTATATAACAGAATATGATGACAATAGAAAACCAAAACCAAAGCATTAGGATACAATTGGTTATATAAATAGTAATCTCTTCCTTTGTGTATATTGTGTATTTTGTGTATCTAGACCGTGTTTTAGTAGATTGTAGTTCCTTGTTTTTTCCCATATCATTGCCTCCTAGCTTGGGAGCATCTAAAGCCAAACCATCAGACAGGGTCACAAAATGGGTTAATTTGGTTTCTTTCATTACAGCGCAAAGTTCTGTGGTTTTGCATGTATATATTTTATCATATATGATATCATCCTCTATGCACTTAAATGCAACTTTTTTTTTTGCTCAACAATATATCTTGGAGATCTTTCCATGCTGCATGGGAATTAAGTGGGAGATCTCCCATGTCTTACTTTTATCTACTATAATCATTTTCACACACTTCCTGTGTTATTGTCTGATGGTATCATGTGCTCACTCTGTGTGTGAAATTATAGTCTTTGAGACTAAATCATGGAAATGATGGTTGCCTACTGAGAATCTGGATTGAGGGTATTTTCAGATTCTCATGACTTTGGAGGAAATGTGTGTATAGAAAGCACAGTAGACATGGGTTCATCTTTAGATAGCTTCACTGACATTTACATGCCTTTCTCTGGGACAGGAGACCATTAGCATTTCTGTTCATTCTAAGAAGATGATAGCATATTTCAAAGTTTTAGCTGCTGTCATCATCATCTTCGTCATCATAATCATTATAATCATCTGTTTTGGAGTCAGTATTCACCTGTCTTTGTAATTACACTCTTTGCTCCCTTCTTCATTTTTCTCACTGTCATACCTTACTGCTGTTTAGCTGCCCAGAGTGGGATCAGCAGTCTTTAAGCTATTCATCCAGCTGAGTGTTCCACATGCTCTCAAGTACTTACTACCCAACTCTGTGGCAGCTCACAGTGGATATACGGTAGTGCTGGCAGTCTCAAATCATCCCATTTAATGATGACCAGTGATACCCCCTGGCCAGCCAAAGCCTCGGCTGTCTGCCATGCAGTTACACAGTAGCTCTTCTATGAGTTAGTCTGTTTTCTTATCACTGTTGATTAAACTCTGCTGGAAGTGGGACCACTAGAGCCATGTGGACCACAGCTGTCCCCAACCTGAATAGCTTAATGAGTCATAGGTTGCCAATTCCTGGACCACAGGAACCTTTTACTCTACCCCACCTGCACCCCCAAATGAATTTCCTTTGGGACCTACATATATATATCTCCATCACAAGGTTCAGCAATTTGAACCTTCTCCCATGTTACTTTATAATGTCCCTTCTACTTGACTGTATGCTTTATAAAGGCAGGAAACCTGTCTTATCCAGTTTTTTGTTTACACAGTAAACATTGCATAAATAAATACTTGTTGAGTGAATGAATAAATTGAACTTCAGCCTCTGAAATTCTGTTTTAAAGCCAACTTATTTGTCAGATAGATCATACTCGGTTTATTAGTCTCTGGTCCAGGTGTATGTCAATGCAGTCCTGCAGGAATTAGCCTTTTTTTTTTCTCCCATTTTATCCAACCATTTTTTTCTATCTCAATTGTTCTACATATGATGCTGTCCTATAGAGAAGTGTGTTAGACCAGCATTTCTCAAACTTTAATGAGCCTACAGTTCACCTGGGGATCTTGTTAAAATACAAATTCTGATTCAGTAGGTTTTCGGTGAGGCCAGAGAGTCTACATTTCTAAAAAGCTTTGGGTGATGCCAATTCCACTGGTGGGGCTGGGTGGGGGAGGGGCAACCACATGTTGAATAGCAGGGTTTCAGATGATCCATAATGCTCCCCAAGTATAGACTCTTAAATTTGTCTTCATGAACAGAAATGCCAAGCTCAAGTTTAGTTACAAAGACTATAAATAAAAGATGATTTAAAAATAATAGAGGGACTTCCCTGGTGGCGCAGTGGTTAAGAAACTGCCTGCCAATGCAGGGGACACGGGTTCGATCCCTGATCTGGGAAGATCCCACATGCCGCGGAGCAACTAAGCTGGTGCGCCACAACTTCTGAGCCCGCGCGCCTAGAGCCCGTGCTCCGCGAGCAGCAAGAGAAGCCACCACGGTGAGAAGCCCGCGAACCACAACGAAGAGTAGCCTCCGCTCGCCGCAACTAGAGAAACCGCGCACGCAGCAATAAAGACCCAACACGGCCAATAAATAAATAAATAAATAAATAAATTTATAAAAAATAATAGAGATTTGAAAGAGTTGGGGAATTAATATTATTACATTTCTGTTATAACTGATTTGCTCCTCCCTTTCCAAACTCATGCTATAAACAGACACCCTTTATACAGGCAAGAAAATTATATATTAGCTACTTCTAAATTGTGAGTGTGACTGTGTGTGTGTAGAGGGGACCTCAGTCTTTGGCGTTTGTACAACCTAAAGAAATGAGAAGGTTAGGCTGGAGAAGAATGGCATGTGGCTGGAGAAAAGTAGCAGCCAGAGGGAGCCAGTCTGGCCTGGTTCTGACCCTGGCTGGCAAGTCTTTTCTCTTCCCCTTGCTTCAGTTTCTTGGTTAAAAAAAAAAAAACTTGGGGGGTGGGTGGCTACATTATTTCCAAGTTTCTTTTCAGCTTTGAAAACCTATGATGTGAAGGTGGTAATTTGCAAATCTATTTCTGTGTTATTTGGCATCTTTAAGAAAACTCATATAAAAAGTAGAATTTATAAGACTGATCAATGTAGTGGTGATTTTTCTTATGCCAAAGAATTCTTAGAGGCCATTACTTTACTTGAGTGGATTTGTGTGGGGAAGATTGAGAATGCGAATTAATGACACATTAGAAATTTGGATCAAAAAATCCTTTGAAATTAGAGTTCCAGTCTCATTTGGTGAGAAAATTTTCAGTTTCCAAAAATTTGCTTTTTACCAGCTTTTTAGGAGCCCAACTATTGTGAAAAATATGGCAGCCTCATATATCATCAGTGAAGCTGGTATAAAAACTAAGTGTTAAATTTGAGGTTACAAAAATCACATCAATAATTTAGAGTGCTCTGACTTTAAAAAAACATTATTTGGGATTTAAACATATAAATTAGCTGTGGAAATAAAGTTCATTATATCACCTCATCTGGTCTTGTTTTATTTCATTAACTGGTTCTTAAAAACCTTTGTGAGCTGAGTTGCAGCTGAAGAGGTTGGAGACCATTTTTCCTTGGGCCCTTGCCTCACTCCTGAGTGTTGCTAAGAGTAGAGAACTAAGACTTGACACAGCTGTAAAAACAGACAGCGCCTTTGGCCTCAGCACTTTCTCCTGGTGCAGGCAGATTTCAGATGTAAATTTCACTTTCTACCTCTCCTACTAATGAAGTAAGTTTTCTTTTGCTGGGTTTGCAGCCAGGTGTGTCCAGTCTTGTGGCTAACTGGAGCGCTTTACTTAATTTTTCCATTTGTGACATTTCAACCAAACTTAAAAAACAAACATAAAAATTAGCTCAAGGCAGTGGCTCAAAGTGTTAATGGTAACCTTAGGCTGGCTAAACGACTTCCTTTCAGTTCTGCCCTGCCAGGCATCTCCACCTTGTGGCTTACAATAAGCAGGTTTAAGCTTTCCAAACTGTGGAGACAAGGTAGGAGTGGGTGGGGATGGGCTTTAGTTAAGAAATTGCAAGTTTATCTCTGTCAGTGGTCCCTGGCATGACAGTTGGCTTCAGCAGGATGTCAGGTGATTTCTTGCTCGCTGCTTTTCTGAATAAGGATGAACCTCCTGTCAGCTCATGGTCTCCTGCTCTCTCTGTAGCAGAGCTGCTTGATGGAATGGTGCAGAGGGCCTCGAAAGAGGTGGAGGAGCTGTGGGCTAAATTGGACTCCTTTGTAAAATTCTACTTTGCTTTTCAGAACTAGCATTTTGCTTTGTAAAGTCCTCTGATCATACTCCAGACTACCTTTCCAAACTCATTTCCCCAACTCTTCTTGAACCTTAAATATGAGAAACCTCTACACACATGTCTGGTACGTAGGAAGCACTCGGTGAACATCACATTCCATCTTTGCCTCACATACTTTTCACTGCAGCCAAGCTGAATGTCTTGCTCTTCCTGTCTTGTGTCTTTTCTCATGTGGTACGTATACCTAGATTGCCCTAACATGCCAGCCCCAATTCCTTCATGTCCCTCCACTTCAAATTGGAAGCCAATCCAGGTTTCCCCTAGCTGTTAGTACCTTAATAATTTATCTTTACCCTTCTGGCTTTTACTGTTTCTGTTTTGCATCAGTGTCATTCACGTATTGACTGCCTTCTGGGTGAATTCCTGGGGAGTGGGATCGCATGCATCCCTCTTTTTGTGTTTTGTTTTTTTTTTTTTTTTTTTTTTTTGCGGTACGCGGGCCTCTCACTGTTGTGGCCTCTCCCGTTGTGGAGCACAGGGTCCGGACGCGCAGGCTCAGCGGCCATGGCTCACGGGCCTAGCCGCTCCGCGGCATGTGGGATCTTCCCAGACCGGGGCACGAACCCGTGTCCCCTGCATCGGCAGGCGGACTCTCAACCACTGCGCCACCAGGGAAGCCCACATGCGTCCCTCTTTGTATTCTCCAAAGTGCTGATCATTGCTCCTTGGTTGAATGTGTGCCCGGCAAATATCTGATGAAAGGAGATGGTTCTGGAAGCCCACTATAAGTGTTGGAAAAAGTAGAGTGAGGAGGTATCCTTTTTATTCTGAGGTTGTTTGCTCATTAGTCTTAAATATTGGAAGAAAAAGAAATGAGAAATTGTCTCCACTCTCAATTTTTCTTTTTCTTTGTCCATGATTTCTCATCTTCTAGTGGAATTATTTGATTAAAAAGAAACAATTTGGGGGCTTCCCTGGTGGCGCAGTGGTTGCGCGTCCGCCTGCCGATGCAGGG